>NC_136509.1:60057162-60102162 GCF_053919585.1 Euprymna scolopes
TACATACATATACATATATATTCATATACATACATATACATATATATTCATATACATACATACATATACATATATATTCATATACATACATATACATATATATTCATATACATACATATACATATATATTCATATACATACATATACATATATATTCATATACATACATATACATATATATTCATATACATACATATACATATATATTCATATACATACATATACATATATATTCATATACATACATATACATATATATTCATATACATACATATACATATATATTCATATACATACATATACATATATATTCATATACATACATATACATATATATTCATATACATACATATACATATATATTCATATACATACATATACATATATATTCATATACATACATATACATATATATTCATATACATACATATACATATATATTCATATACATACATATACATATATATTCATATACATACATATACATATATATTCATATACATACATATACATATATATTCATATACATACATATACATATATATTCATATACATACATATACATATATATTCATATACATACATATACATATATATTCATATACATACATATACATATATATTCATATACATACATATACATATATATTCATATACATACATATACATATATATTCATATACATACATATACATTCATATACATACATATACATTCATATACATACATACATTCATATACATACATATATTCATATACATATATATTCATATACATATATACATATAATAATATACTACATATACATAATATTCATATACATATACATATATATTAAATACATATATATTCATATACATATACATATATATTCATATACATATACATATATATTCATATACATTCATATACATATACATATATATTCAAATACATATATATTCATATACATATATATTCATATACATATACATATATATTCATATACATATATATTCATATACATATATATTCATATACATATATATTCATATACATATATATTCATATACATATATATTCATATACATATATATTCATATACATATATATTCATATACATATATATTCATATACATATATATTCATATACATATATATTCATATACATACATATTCATATACATACATATACATATACATACATATACATATATATACATATACATATATATACATATACAAAAATATACATATACATATATATTCATATACATATATATTCATATACATATATATTCATATACATATATATTCATATACATATATATTCATATACATATATATTCATATACATATATATTCATATACATACATATACATATACATACATATACTTATACATACATATACTTATACATACATATACTTATATATACATATACTTATATATACATATACTTATATATACATATACTTATATATACATATACTTATATATACATATACTTATATATACATATACTTATATATACATATACTTATATATACATATACTTATATATACATATACTTATATATACATATACTTATATATACATATACTTATATATACATATACTTATATATACATATACTTATATATACATATACTTATATATACATATACTTATATATACATATACTTATATATACATATACTTATATATACATATACTTATATATACATATACTTATATATACATATACTTATATATACATATACTTATATATACATATACTTATATATACATATACTTATATATACATATACTTATATATACATATACTTATATATACATATACTTATATATACATATACTTATATATACATATACTTATATATACATATACTTATATATACATATACTTATATATACATATACTTATATATACATATACTTATATATACATATACTTATATATACATATACTTATATATACATATATGCTTGATATACTGAAATCTTAGTTGTCAGAGTTAGATCACCATCAGACCATCTTGTAACCTTCCAAAAGCATCAGCTGCCTTGCTGATTCTCTGTCTTATTTCCGCATTAAGAGGCACTCCCAAGGTAGACAAAATTTTTTACGACTTCAAGGCGCTTTCCACAGACGAAGATATCAGGTTCCACATACAGATCATCAGGAGCGGGAGTGTACACGCCTTTAGTTTTCTTAATGGTGACTTTTGTAAAGAGATCCATCACTAGTTGCATATCTACTGAGGAGTGTGTTACCAGGTCAGCATCATCAGCATACAACAGTTCCCTAACAAGTCCATCACTAACAAGTGTTTTGGCTTGAAATCTTTTGAGGTTGAACACCTTTCCAGTTGTTCGTAATCTAATATAAACACTCATATCACAATCGTGGAAACCATACCAGAGCACAGTCAAATAGAGCGAAAACAATGTTGGTGCAGCTATATCACCCTGCTTCACACCATTATCAATGGGGAATTCTTCCGAAAGCCGACCATTGAAGTTGACGCGACCTTTCATACTATGATGAAGTTGCTTGAACTTGTCTGTAAAAGCAGGTGTACAGCCAAATTTTTCCAGCACGTTCCAGAGAGCCTCACGGTTGACTGTGTCAAACGCCTTGGTTAAGTCCACAAACACTTGGCAAAGAGGCATACGCTGTTCGATACATTTTTCCAAGAGCTGTCTAGCAGAAAACACCATATCCACAGTTCCTCGCCCACCTCTAAATCCAGACTGGGATTCCGGAAGGATATTAGAACATACATACTTTTTCAATCGGTTTAGCAAAAGCCGTGCAAACACCTTTCCAACCGCACTCAGCAGCGAGATACCTCGATAATTTCCACAATCAGACCTTGTACCCTTTCCTTTCTACAACATAACCAAGATGGCATCTACCCAAACTTGGGCAACCGGGTCATCCTGCCATACTGACAGTATCAAAGAGTGGACCACACAATGTACATTGACACCACCATGTATCAGCAGCTCAACAGGGATGCCATCCAACCCAGGGGCTTTGTTCGAGTTTATCTGTTTTATGCAGTCAACTGTTACTGCAAGAGTCGGTTCAACAAGTTCCGGACAAAAGGAACATTGAGGGATACTTTCTATTGCAGCAACATCAACATTGGATGGATTATGAAAAAGATCATGAAAGTGTTCATGCCATCGATGCATAATTTCATCTGAGGTTTTCAGCAAGGTTTTCCCGTCCTTCGCCAGGAGTGGTATAGTTGAAGAGGATTTCGGACCATAAGCCTGATGAAGCAGAATGTAGAATGTCTTGGTATCTCTATGATCGTAGGCAGTCTGTATCTCCCTGGAGAGGTTAGACCACCATTTGTTTTTTTATTTGGCGCACACAACACTGAACCTCACTCCAAACAGAAGAAAAGTGGGCAGCGAGCGCTGGCTCATTCAGAGGTGAAGAGTTGAGAAGTTTCAAATCAGCTTTCCACTTTCTATCAATTTGAGGCTTAATTTGATTGTAATTATCAGCAAACCAATCTATGTCTGGGAACCTTCAACCCAAGAGCTTCAACACCGTTTTGGTATATTGTATCTCTTACTGTCTCCCAGTCACAATCTGAGAAATCCACCTGGTTGAAAGCAGATTTCAAGGAACTTCATACGACATACATACATAGGTACAAAAGTTATATTGATAATATTAATTCATAATAAAGTTACATCGTTTTACATGGGAGGGGGGGAGTAATTCTGTGGTGACTTTTTGTAGTGCCTACTGAACAATATAAGATAAGGTTTCACTAGGGACTGCCAAAATTCACCACAGAATTCCCCTCTATATGTAACACGATGTAACGTTATTATGAATTAATATTATCAGCACAACTTTTGTAGCATTTAAAAAAAGAGCAAAATAAACTAGTAATAATGTTTTTAAAAATTTTCAAAGGAAAATAATGAAATTGCGAGACAAAAATCGTGTTTACATAATTGGCGCTTTAAAATAACGTTCCCATGTAGTAGACATTCCGAACGTGAAAACATGCCCGTTTTTAATAAATCTAGCAAAAATCGACTAATGCTCAGATTTTCGTGAAATTTTCGATACTTATCCATTTTAGAATGAAATTACATATAAAATGCAGTTTCCATAAAATATAAAAGGCAAAATATTTATTTTTTCGAAATCCGAACAAAATATATTTAAAACTATCGAAATTTCTATTTATTATGAAACATAAGAGGTCAAATAAGTAAAACATTTATTTTTTTTATTTAAATATACATATTGAACAAAAATTTACCTTGAAGTTGCAATTAAAAAATTGATATAAACTTAATGTTTTTTTTTAAATAGCGTTTCTTCCAATTAATATATACTATAATCAGTTGAATTGCCAAGAAAAAGAAACTTCGTAAACATTAATTTTTAAAAGATTAAAATGATTAAAATTCCATTACAACAGATTTTTTAATTGTGTTTAAATGTTTTTTAAATATTAAGTTTTAATATAAACATGACTCTTGTCAACTATTTTATCGCCAGATTAAAAACAATTTTAAAATATTATTGCACAAATATTAAGCATTTTGTAGGCTCCAGCCTCATTTTGTTTGTCTCTTTTTACCGAACAAAATATGGAACCCTGTAGGTAACCAAATGAACATTCAGTAAAACCGTATTTCATATTTAATATACAAATGTTTATAATATTAATCGTCAAACTGTAAATCTTAAAACCTAACAAAATTATAACAAAGATTAATTATTAATTGCAGTTTGGAGATAAAGGTTAAAAAAAAAAAAAAAAAAAAAAATCATTAAGTCGCTTCTGCTTTTCCATAGTTCGTATAGTTAATACAAATCTGACGTCACGGAAACATGCGGTCCATTTTTCACAATCGTTTGGCAGACCCTAGGTTTCACTTTAAAAAATAAATTCGACCTGGTTTTAAAAAAAAAAAAGGGGGGGAGGGCAAAACTGTAGTTTAGGTGGAAAAATAATCTCGAACCCTTTATCACATAAAAGGAACTAATTTCCCTAATCACCGGTGCGTTACTATGCCAAATAATATAGGTATTTCAGTAGTTGTTTTTGAAAACAACTTAAAAAAGCCCAACTTTTTACTTATTTATTTTAAAACGTTTCACGATTTTTTTTTTTTTTTTTAATCTTTTTTCTCTCATTTTTTACTCTTTATTCAAAACATTTAATTTTAAATAGAACATTTCACGATATCTTAAGCACCTTTTTTAGCATGGTAACGAAAATACATACGTACCGAACGTTTTATAATTAATTTAAATTTGAAATAGAGAAATAATAAATTGAAGAGATTATACGCGTGTTTAATATTATTTGTATCGTGATTTAATAATCACGTGATTCAATTTTGAATTAAAAATTTTTTAAATATTGTTTAAACTGTAAAAAGTCTGATAATTTATTATTTCTATAATTCAATAACTTGAGTTTTATTTCTTCCACCCACCACACCAATAATTTCCTGAGTAAGGTTAACACTTTTGTCCAAACTTCCAACTTCTGTACACGTAACGCAACTTCTCTCAACTCCCAACGTACTTCTGCTAATTCAACTTATTTCTTTGAAATCCAACTTCAAAATGAACCCTCTTTTATCTCCAACCAGGAGCATCTCATCTGCATATCGGGTGGTCACATTGCTGGCATATAAAGAGATAAGGCAGCAATTTTTGTTTCTTTCTTATTCATTCATTTCATTTCATTCCACGACCGACCCATTGAATTATGCACACGTGCTAATTAGGTAAGTCGCACGTTTCCCTACAATCCCCCCTGATCTCATGATCACACACAGGGCAGGGGGGCAGTCGTCTTTTTTGGGTACTTCTTCGAAGAATCGGGGGAAGCACTTCTTCATTACCATCATTATTGCCACCAGTCTGTTCCATTATCCCCTCTTGTGGTTCCCTATGCGGTGTTTCACAATCAGGGCAAGGGGGCAGTATCAATCTTTGTTGGGTACTCCTTCGAATAATCGGAAGCATCACTTCCTCAGTTCCATCTTCCTCAGTATGTTTCATCATTCCCTCTCGTGGTGCTATAGGCGGTGTTTCACAATCACGGCGGGTGGGCAGTATTCGTCTTTCTCGGGTACTTTGATGAGGAACTGGTGGTATTACTTCCTCATGTCCATCGTTCTCATCACTATTGCCACTAGTATGTTCCATCATTCCCTCATCTTGTTCTGTAGGTAGTGTTTCTATGCTCACCTGTAGGGGCAGTAGGCAATCAGGATCATCCCTGAACTGTATGTGATCTTCATTATCCTCAGAATCAGAAGAGGTATAACAGGGGTGGATATCTTTTACATGACGTGGTACACCATTAATCAACATGGTCTGAGGACTTATGATTTTGTCTATTTTTCCTCTGCAAAATTTTACAGTGCACCCAGCATTTGGGGATTTTACCCAAACATGGTCTCCCAATTGATATGGTGTATTGACAATGCTAACCACTGATGGTGTGACATCAATTCCTTTTATACGCTGTTCATAGTGGTAAATCCCATTAGCTGGTGCAGTTTCTGATGTTGCATCGTCCTTTGGTGTCACATTATACCAGTACACAGCTTCTGGAATAGAACACTGTGTCCTGGCCGTAATTCTTTTAATGGTGCGGTGACACCGCTCTGCTATACCATTACCTTCTGGAAAATATGCACATCAGTAACACATTCTAATCCCCCATTCCTGCGTAAATTTCTTAAATTCTTGACATCGAAACGTAGTAGCGTTATCAGTCAGAATTTCTAGCGGGGCACCACGTTCAAAAAAGACAGCTCTCAACTGTCGTATAATGCTAGATGCATCCTGTCATGTCAACAGGCACCATATCGTGAAACGTGTCGGACCACAATCTGTCAAGGTCAAAAAATGCCTGCCCTCATAATGCATTACATTCATTCCTACTCGATACCAGTTGTCCTCCACCTCAAGCTTCCCTTTTTGCCATTGGGATGGTGCTGAATCAATTCGCTGACACTCTTCACACGAGCGTATAGCTGCCTTGATTGATGCTCTTGTAGTTGAGGGACACACTCTTCGGACAAAATATGTTGTCCTCCGAATTCCGGGATGTCCACTCTGCTGATGTATTGTACGGATCTGGTCAGGTGTTAATTGATCTGTTACGCCCGCACATGTCTGTTGTGGAGGATCAGATCCCTGCCTCATTACACCAATTCACCTTTTGGTACTCTAGTCAAGCTATCAGCCAAATTCTGCATCGACAAAACTAAGGTAATGTCCACCTGCAAGCTGTATTCGTCAACTATATGCTTTATTATTGGCAGTCTCCTTCGTACTAACATCTCACTTGCAGCTCTAGTCTTAACTCGAGCCTTTCTAGTCAAGGTGTCAGTCAACCAGTGGTAAACACACGAGTCAGTGTGGAGATGCACAACCTTAGCCTGCCATTGCAATGCAAGATTAAGCCCTTTTAACGTGGCATCGAGTTCTACCAAATTTATATGCTGGGCATCATTTTTCGGATAAAGCCAGCACACATCTTCCACAACGGCACCCAAATGTTCCAACAGGACACCTGTAGCCAGTGAACTTGCGTCAACCCATGCATTCAGTTCGTTTCCAGATACTTGCCACTCACCCTGGGCAGGGTCGTTTCTATGTACTCTGGACAACATTTCAGCCATCATTTGCTGGAGAGAATCATCATCCACTATGTCGTCCCATCCTTTGGTTACTGCAGTTACTAGTCTTTAACACTCCTGTTGCCGATCGGAGCCATCCACAGACAGGTAGATGTCCTACTAATTTACTGCTAATAGAAAACAACGCGTCTTGTCAATACACTGGGTAACTCTGGAATTGCGCTCCCTCGCTTCCATCGCAAAGTATTGCCCTTCTCATAGACCTCTAGGCCTCACACAGGCACCCCGTCCTTTAGGCGCTTAGGGTCTTTGCTTATTAACCCAAACGATTCCAGTTTTGCTCAAACCACATCTGCAGATATTATATCCTCATTAACGTAGATGTTGTCAATGTAAGCTGAAGCAGCTTTTGCTGTGGTCTCATCCTGCATCAAAACAGTTTTAATAATAGTTGTCATTATTAAGGGTGCTACGTTTAGGCCAAAACCTAAACGTGTCAAACAATATCGTTTTCCCTTGATTATCACTGTCTGAAATGGCCATAACGACTCATGGACAGTGCAGGTAGGCTCTCTTCAAATCCAGCAGTGCTACATTACTCCGTTTCTGACGCCACTCTCTTAGTTTAGCAGCGCACACGTCTGCGTTTCCAGTGAAAGCATCAACATGTTGATTCAATTCTCGGTAATCCATTACAGGCCGAATTTTGTCTTTAGTAGGTTGTTCAACAGCCATGAACGGACTTAATCCTTTGGGTGGTCCCAGACGTTCCTGTGGGTACGGTATTAACCATCCGTTATCAATCCACATCTGAAGTTGTTCTTCATGGAAACTGCATACTCTGGAATGGTGTTGCACAGCCGATCTGGTGCCTGGCTCATAGTCCATTTTCACTTTGCAGTCTGCGCCTTTTCCTTGTTGTCAAACGTAGCACAGAAGTCCTTTTCTTGAATAGACATGGCTGCACAGACTTCTTTTCCTTCTCCAAGCATTACACCTCCAGTCGCTGTGATTATGACGCCTCCTAGTGCTTGTATTGCATCAATTCCAATCAACATGTCATAGCCAAGGGGTTTTTCTTGCATCACCAGAACATCAACTTTGGCTGTGTCACCCTTCTCAGTACAGATCGTAATCGTCCCTTCACCACAACATGCTCGGGATAAACCATGATCATCATAATACCGACTGGTTGCTCCCACCACATCTGACAGTAAGATGCACTAACTATAGACCGGGAACACCCCGTGTCTATGAGTGCTGAACACTGCACATCGTCAATTTTAACGCCAATGACCAGTAATCCTGTGTTTATTGGTTGGCAAGGGGCAAGGGTGGCGATAGTACCTTGCCCCCAACGTCGTTTCCCGAACAGTTGCGAGATATGTGCCCATACTTATTGCAGCGATAGCATTGTACTGTTCTGTGCTCGTGGATATACACACCTATCACTCCGGCAATCCTTAACAAAATGATTGGCCTCCCCATATTTATAGCACACTGGGCCTACACGCTTATTACTACTTGGGAGAGAATCTACATTGCTTCCATGCGGTTCGATTGTTGCATGTTGAATGATAGTTGCTACTCCAATTGGCTCCTGTTCCTTACAGATGTTTCGAGCTCGGGCTAATAACTCGTCTGTTGTCAATTCATCAATTCGTGACGATGCCCGCAACAGTTTGCTGACCTCCTCAGGTAAGCCTACTAAAAAGGCACATCTTAATATCTTATCGTTAACCCCACCAAATGGTACCGACAACTTTCGTAGGTCGGCTAGATACACACCAACGGTTTCCTTGCCATGCAACAAACGAATCTGTACCAAACGCTGTATACAGGCTGTGTTTGATTGTATCCCAGTCTGGTTCATCTCCGAGTTGCTGGTAGACTGCTGGTAGACTGCATAGGCCCCTCCGGTTAACCTCAAAGGAATGACTGTGGCTGGTTCTTTAATTCTGCACAGATCTTTTCAGCTTTTTCCACCCATTCGATGACAGACGGTCCAGTGGTAAATCCATCAAACTCAGGTATCAAGCGAAAGTCGAATCTGTCCATTTTCTGCCTTTCGAGTCACCGCACACCGAGAGCCAAAATAGCTTATAATTCAATAACTTGAGTTTTATTTCTTCCACCCGCCACACCAATAATTTCCTGGGTAAGGTTAACACTTTTGTCCAAACTTCCAACTTCTGTACATGTAACACACCTTCTCTCAACTCCCAACGTACTTCTGCTAATTCAACTTATTTCTTTGAAATCCAACTTCAAAATGAACCCTCTTTTATCTCCAACCAGGAGCATCTCATTTGCATATCGGGTGGTCACATTGCAGGCATATAAAGAGATAAAGCAGCCATTTTTGTTTCTTTCTTCTTCATTCATTTCAAGACCGACCCATTGAATTATGCACACGTGCTGATTAAGTAAGTCGCACGTTTCCCTACAGTATTGTTTATCATTAAAAAAAAAAAAAAAAGGAATTCATTATGTACAAAAAAAAAATAAAAAAATAACATGGAACATATAAAACATTTAAATATGAATAAAACTTTTCATAATTGTAACCTACTAAAACTTTTTTATTTTAATTAAAAGCAATATAAATAATTTGTTTGTTTTTTTTTAAGTTGTTTTCAAAAACAATTTCTGAAATACCTATATTATTGTTTACATATATTATTGACATAGTAACGTACCGGTGATTAAGGAAATTAGGGTACTTGTGCATTTAACGAACCAGACGTAACTCAGCATTTGCTCGGCTTTGTCCGGCGCATGATGACGTCAACAGCCGGATAAAACCGAGCGTTGGCGATAAAATAAAAACATGAAATTGTAAAATGTAGAAACATACAAAAATTAAGTAAAAAGCAAAACCTACCGTTCATTTGTTTTTGTTTTTTTATTATTGTTTGGAATTGTTTTCCGTTTTCAAAATAAATACATATAAAACAAGTTTTTTTTTTTTGTTAAATAATAGGAAACTTTTTTTTGTCTGAACTGTTTTTTGATAGCGAAATTCTCGTCTGCTTAATCGGCAACGCTCGGTTATATCCGGCTGTTGACGTCATGCGTCGGACAAAGCCGAGTTACGTCTGGTTCGTTAAGTACCGAAATTAGTTCCTTTTATGTGATAAAGGGTTCGAGATTATTTTTCCACCTAAACTAGTCTGCCAAAAAAAAAAAAAAAAAAAAAAATACTTTGGACTTTACAGGTAAATTTGCAAATAACTTGTTTTTTGTTTTTTGTTTTTTTTAATTAGGTTATTTTATTTATTGATCTTTTATATTCAATTTGTGATATATAAATTGGAGGTGAGAAAATTAATTATTTTCATTTTAATAGACATTTCAAAATGGGGGAGTGAATTACAAAAAAAAAAAAAAAAAAAAAAAAACCCGCTTGTCTAGAATATTATATTCGGTTTTGGAAAGAGCATAAAATTTCACACTCTTAAAAATATCTTAAAAATTGAACCAATAGAAAAATTGATAGATTTTTAAAGTTTAAACATTGAAAAAAAAAAAAAAAAATTCTATTATTTTTTTTAAACAATTTTAATAGTTTATTTTGGAAGTATATTCCATAAAGAAAATAAACAACCCACTTTAAAAAGAGAAATTACGAGTTTTGTTTGTATTCGCCGTTTTGTGTTTAGGGGTGACAAAAATTCACAAAAAATTATGATACACCTAGCAGCAGTTAAGTCCCAGCAAAGTTCGACAACTCGAGAAGGGTCACAACCGTCAAATCACGAATATTACGAATTATTAGTTTTAAAATAAAAATGTTTTCACCTTATAATTTTCGGTACTAGTGCAGAATTCGGACGTAAATAATGTTATTGAAAAAGCCATTCTTAACATGGGGAAGAGAGGGTGTTTTGTACCTATTCTATACTTCAACCTTACAATTGAATAAAAAAAAAACATCGTAAAACTTTAATTAAACTTGGAAATACGATTTAAATAATAGTGCGGATCACTCTCTGCACTAGCACCTAATTTTCGTAATTTTTTTATATAATCATCTTAAAAATACGAGGAATACGTAGATACAATTGTTTTCATGTGAAATTCAGTTTTACGATTTCCGAAAATCTCGTCCCAATTCTGTAGGTTGGTGTTTGTTTTACTGTACACATATTACTAATACAAACCCAACTTTTTTAATATATTTGTTGTTTTCAAGTCCGTTTCTATTTAACCCATAGTTGGGGCCCCTAACAGGTACTACCACTCCGGTAAAGAGTGGACCTGGGAGCAATGCCAATTAAAGGGTGGCTCCACCTCCACACTCCCCAAAGCCCGCAAGCTGGATATAGTTTAAGGAGATTTGTTTTACTGTACACAACACAGATTCGAAAAAGTTGTCACAAAACAAATATAGAACAAATAAATGTTATCAAAGGCAAGTTACTTTTCTGCCGAACTGGATATATTTTTCGTGTTTTTATTCAATGCAACATGTTTATTCAGCTCGAAAAGCATACAGTGTTTAACGATGTATTGGAAAATTCAAAATGGCGCCCGCCCGACTCTCTAAGTTCACGGTAAGTTCAGGAAAAGGTGTTATAAATAAAGTAGACAAAATACTGTTAGAAATTCGCTCATTATGTTACCGTGACATAAGTTGACATATATTCGGTGTTTTTTTTTTAGTAGTATTTTGTCTAGTTTATTATTTATAACACCTTTTCCCAAACTTACGTGTTAAAGAGAGTGTCGGGCGCCATTTTGAATTTTCCAATACATCGGTAAACACTGCATGTTTTTCGAGCTGAATAAACATGTTACATTGAATAAAAACAAAAAAATGTATTCAGTTTGGTAGAAAAGTAACTTATCTTGCCTTTAATAATATTTATTTGTTATATATTTGTTTTTTGACAACTCTTTCGAATATGTGTACAGTAATACAAACATTTATTTGTTCTATGTTTTATGACAACTTTTTCGAATCTGTGTACAGTAAAACAAATCCAGTTTAAGGTCATAATCATACCCAGGACCCCAATTCAAGCGTCAACATTTTTCTATTCGGACAAAAATACCAGAACTATTTTTCAGACGTGACACAATCGTATCACTGACTAGGCCTAGAAGATATACACGCGTACACGAAGTTTTTTGGGTTTTTTTCTTTATTAATCAAACAAATATGAGAATGACAATATATGTAAATAATATATTTTTGGAATTCATATTCCATTCCATTCATGCCACGTCGTCCACACCTACATTCATATTATTATCCAAACCCTCGAGAAAACATCATATTTTTTATAAAATTATAGCACATTTGAATATATTTAAAAAAAATATATACGGAATACCAAATGTACTTACCATCCTCCTCGTCCTTTTTGTCTCTCCTTAACATGTGCATATTCCCTTTGCTGTAGTTGTTTAAATGAAGAATCTTTATTGAATTAAAAAGCTTCTAGCTCTGGGCGTCCACGTCACGACACGAATACGATTTACTTTCGACACCAGTCAGTCGGCAACTTCCGGTTTATAGTTGGAACCGGAAGTTTACGTTTTCTAGTCTCGACAAATTTCTTGTAATCATTTTATTTTGCTAGTTTTTTTCTCTATTTTGTTAATTTGAAATTTAACGTTTAACAGTGTTCGTTTCTAAATTTATGCTTACAAATATATCAAAAGGGGTTATTTTTAAGTTCAGTCTCCCTTTGTTTACGAAGGCTTTCTGCGGAGCTGTCGACCGCAAAATGAAACAAGTTTTATTTTTTCAAATTTTATTTTGGTACTTGTGCACTTATTGATCTGTGCTGAAATACTAACGTTATTATTTAAAAAGCCGTTCTTAACATGGGGAGAGTGTTTAGTAACTAATCTATACTTTAACCTTACAATTGAATTAAAAAAACATCATAAAACTTTAAGGTACTTGTGCATTTAACGAACCAGACGTAACTCAGCATTTGCTCGGCTTTGTCCGACGCATCGTCAACAGCCGGATAAAACCGAGCGTTGCCGATTAAGCAGACGAGAATTTCGCTATCAATTGGAAGAGTGTCACAACTCAAGAAACGCTTATTTGAAGAGAGTTAAAAAAAAAAAAAATTGTTTTAAAAAGATAACTGACGAAATAATAATGTATATTACAAACCTTGCGGACCAGCTCCAGACCCCAGAGGCTGCACTAAACTTTTGCCAGCAACGGAAATTGTTGGCAGAAGAGAAAAGGTGTTTACATTTTGGCCAGGATTGTGTACTTGCAAAGAGAACAAGCCTTTCCGACGTTTACGGTTGGAGGTGTAGAAGTGTAACAATAACATGTCGTCGATGGCGATGAAGTATGGACCTCCAATTGGGACCTTCTTCTCAAAATCCCGACTAACCATCGCATGTATAATAAAAAATAATATATTTATGGGCGTTCGAGATGGTATCTACAAAAAATCTCCATCGCGAATGTGGGTTACGTTCTCGCCACACAATTGTGGATTGGAAAAATTTCCTGCGTGATATATGCAGGGACTATTTTCTTAGGAATCTCCGGCAGATTGGAGGCCCAGCACCCAGCAGGCCATACAGTAGAAACCGACGAGTCCGTTTTTAACCGCAGAAAACACAACCTCGGCAGACTTCTGACACCGGTCTGGATACGACCCTGCCGAAAAGGAGGGTTTCTTGGTCACTGTACCAAATAGGAACGCCGAAACCCTCCTTTCACTAATGAATAAAAAGAAATCCTTGTTTCTGGCGAAAAAAAAATTTACAAATAATCCTTGTTCCTCCCCCCCCCCCCAATGCTTTTTATTGCCCTTTTTTTTTTTAGACTTTTTCCATTTATTTGACATAAAGAGTTGCAAAAAAAAAAATAAAAATAACTTTTACGTGTTTAAGACATAGACAATGTTTTATGTTAAAAATTGAAAAAAAAAAAAAAAAAAAAAACAGTTTCCTATTATTTAACAAAAAAACTTGTTTTATATGTATTTATTTTGAAAACAAGACAATTTCAAACAATAAAAAAACAAATGAACGGTAGGTTTCTGCTTTTTACTTATTTTTTTTTTTTATGTTTCAACATTTTACAATTTCATTGTACAGTTATTTTGTTGTAGCATTGTTTTTATTTTATCGCCAACGCTCGGTTTTATCCGGCTGTTGACGTCATGCGCCGGACAAAGCCGAGCAAATGCTGAGTTACGTCTGGTTCGTTAAATGAACAAGTACCAACTTTAATTAAACTTGGAAATACGATTTTAAAAAAGCGCGAATCAGTAAGTGCACTAGCACCTGTATTTTTTAAAATAAGCGAAAAAAAAAGGTATTTTTTTAGTTTACCGACCCTTCGGCATTCACCTTTAATTTGTCGACTTACACCGGTTTTCGGGTACGCTGAGAACGAATATCGCATTTGGGTTTGTATTACTGTGCACACACATTCGAAAAAGTTGTCAAAAAACAAATATATAACAAATGTTATCAAAGGCAATATAAGCTACTTTTCTACCTAACTGGATATGTTTTCAGTGTTTTTATTTAATGTAACATGTTTATTCAGCTCGAAAAACATTGTTTACCGATGTATTGGAAAATTCAAAATGGCGCCTGACACTCTCTTTAACACGTAAGTTTGGGAAAAGGTGCTATAAATATAAAACTAGACAAAATACTGTTAGAAACCCGCTCAATATATATTACCGTGACATAAGTTGACATATATTCAGTGTTTTTTTAATAGTATTTTGTCTAGTTTATTATTTATAACACCTTTTCCCAAACTTACCATGTTAAAGAGTGTGTCGCCCGCCATTTTGAATTTTCCAATACATCGGTAAACAATGTATGTTTTTCGAGCTGAATAAACATGTTACTTTGAATAAAAACACGAAAAATATATCCAGTTTGGTAGAAAAGTAACTTATCTTGCTTTGATAACATTTATTTGTTATATATTTGTTTTTTGACAACTTTTTCGAATCTATGTGTACAGTAATACAAACGCACGCATTTATTTTAGCGCAAACAAGTAGTTATCCATATTTGAAGACACTCAGTGGCAACGTAATCACTATTGGGTACTTGTGCACTTAACGAACCAGACGTAACTCAGTATTTGCTCGGTTTTGTCCGGTGCATGGCATCAACAGCCGGATAAAACGGAGCGTTGCCGATAAAATGAAAACAATGCTACAAAATAACTGTAAAATGAAATTGTAAATGTAGAAACATCCAAAAATAAATAAATAAAAAGCAAAAACCTACCATTCATTTGCGGTAATTCTTTTTCGGCACGCCAGTTCGCCAAAAAAAGTACACCACGCACCAAATTTCATTTCGTCCTAAAAACAATTTACTACAGAAAAAAACAACTTATTGAGAAAACTTGAAGCACTTACCTGCAACTCTCAGAAAGAGTGGCAGCAGAAATCCTTTGTGTGGATGATGACTCTTTTTATATTGGTAGTTGTTACGTTTAACTTATTTGATTGGCTAACTGGATTATAAAAATGATGGAGTGAACTGAATTTTGGTGGTGATGTTCAGTTTGGGATTAGAGTTGAAGGAAATTGAATCGTTACCCTTATTACCAGACCGACAAGGTTCTACAATTTTTACTTAGTCACAGGTCGCAACCAACCATTGTTGCAAAATTCTTGTTAAGTGGATAAATTTTCCACACATTACAACACTGATCTACAGACCTTGTGCATATTTTTTTTTCTATGTTATTTTTTATTATGGCTGCAGAACAAATGTCTTCCCTTGAGGATTCCTTAGGAATGCAAGAAAAACGGATCACCTTCTTGAGACCCTTTTGGATACGGAGGAAAGATATAAACACATTATCAGATACACATTAGCTCAGGTGCGCTCTAATCACCAAGTAGCCCTCAAGGTGTTGGATAGGGTGGTACACACTCTGGAAGTGAAGGGCCTCTATAAGGAATATTTGGAAGTTTTTGCCGAACAAGAGGCAGAAGGCATAATCAAACCCTTTCATTGTTCACCTAAACAGTTCCATAAACATGTTTGAATCCATCATCGACCGGTCTTTAAAACCAAGAGCATAGCAACTACTAAAATGCAACCAGTCTTCAACTGTTCATTGAAAGTCAAGGGAGGAGTATCCTTAAACAAGGCTGCATACCCAGGGGTAAATTTAACCGGAAACATGTTAAATCTAACTCTACTCTTTCGGCTATTAGTCCGAAAGAGTAGAGTTAGATTTAACATGTTTCCGGTTAAATTTACCCCTGGGTATGCAGCCTCGTTTGGGCGACATCAGGAAGGCATTTCTGATGATTAGATTATCAAAGGAGTCTGATAGAAATAAGTTTTGCTTCTTTTTAAAACGGGATGTTACCGTTATACGACCATCATCTTCGGCTTTAACGCAAGCCCTTTTATATTGAACTGCATATTGAAGTATCATGCGTCTAGATTTCCAGTTGATGAATGCACCAAATTGTTGAATTCAAATTTTTGTGTTGACAATCATGTCTGTATGAATAATTCGGAAGGTGTGTTGAGAAAACTATATCATCAAATAAAGGAAAGATTGAAGAAAGGAGGATTTGATCTGTGATCATGTAACACCAATTGCCCAAAGCTACAGGAATTGATGATTAAGGGTGAGACTTTGACAACTCACTGTTATCCTTGGGAAAAGGTTCTGGGCTACAGATATGATCCAGGGTCTGACTCCATCAGTCTAGTCCAGCGAACTTGTGACCCCAACTTAGCAACAAAACGTCAAATACTATCAGCTGCATCCATTATCTTTATGTCTCCCAATCACCATTCAAAGTCGCATATTGGTGGGAGAAATGTGGAAGGCTAATATTGATTGGGATGATCCCATTCCAAAGGAAATGCAAGAAAGGTGGAGATTACTAGCTAGTGATTTGTCGGCGCTTCATTCGTTATCGTTTAGAAGACAGGTACTTGATAGCGATACTGTTGCGGATTTGTACATGTTCACAGATGCCTCAAAAAAGGCATATGGGTTTTCTGTGAATGCAGTTCAGGGAGGTATATCTTCTGATTTTTGCTAAGGCAAAGGTGGCGCCATTAAAAGTTAAAACCTTGCCAACACTGGAACTATTAGCAGTCTTTTTGGCAATTAAATGTCTTAGTAATTGTGTTCGTTACAACTCTACTTTCAACCGAGTCGTTGTTTCGTTCACCACACTCTTTTCTTCTACCTCTTCTTTTACATACGTCCGTTCGCTTTAGTGACTAAAAATCGTCTGTCGTCCCGCTTTCCTTTCCTCATTATTTATGGAACCAGGGTACGAGATTCTCCGAGATTCCACAAGACTTTTTTCCACATAAAAGCCTGCGGGCGCCATCTTGATTCTCAATTTGTGCTCTGCAGGCACAAACGCGCAGCCGCTTTAACGGTAAGCCACTTCTTTCTCCACACTCCCCCCTAATCTCATGATCACAGAGACGGCAGGGGGGTGGCGATCGCCGCCGTCGGGTACTTCTGCGAAGGGGACAGTGCTGATCTCGTCTTCGCGTGCGCTCTCATCCACCGCCTGATGGTACATATGTCGCCGGCCATAGGTCCCTAACGTGACGGGGTACGCCATCAACCTGGACACACGCTGACTCATCACATCAGTCACTGTGCCCCATTTATACTTGTCAGTACATCGGTTTCCTGGCGGCTTCACCCAGACAGCATCCCCTTTGGCATATCGATTCCGTTTTATCTCAGTGGCTACAGTTGTATCGGGGTAGATTCCTTTTTCTCGGACACGGTACTGATAGATTGCGTTTGCAGGCGCCGTTCCTGGAGAGACACCACCCTTCGGCATGAGATTATACCAGTACACAGCTTCTGCGATGGTGCACTGCTTCCTGGCTGCAATTGTTTTGATGCTGCGATGGCTTTTCTCAGCTATACCATTGCCAGAAGGCACATAAGCGCATCTAAGCTGCAGCCGCACACCCCATTCTTGTAAGAACTGCCTCATCTGATGGCTGCAAAAGGCTTGGTCGTTGTCCGTCAGCACTTCATCGGGCGCACCTCTTTCACAGAACACGGATGACAGCTGGCGAATAATGCTGCAAGAGTCCTGGCGCCCGAGGAGTCTCCAGAACACGAAATATGTAGGCCCACAATCAATGAGGGTAAGGAAGTGGTTGCCACCTGTAACAAGAAGCGTAGTATTAACTTTGACCTTGAATGGACTGGGTACAGAACCTAGGGTCATTCAGGTTGTCCCCATCCCTAAAAATAGAATTAGGAAAGGTTAGGAAGAAGAAGAAAAGAAAGGAAAGAAAAAGAGGTCTAAGAGACATACACTCCCTTATGAATATAAAACGCTGGGAGTAACAGCTTAATGGTAGTGAGAAAGAGTGAGCTAGTAGCTTCCACAGGCAGCCTTTCTCCCCGGCGGATTTGTTCAAAGCGCGTCGTAAGAACTTTAACCTCAACCCACTATCACCAGAATCAACCTACTACCCAACTTGGCATCACTATTACTACAACGGATGGTAAAGTACTTTTGTTTATCATTTGACCAAACGTCTAGAATATTATATTATATATTAAATTCCGAGAATAGATTATTGCTTTGCCTAGTTTTCCCCACTATAATTACCTTCCTCTTGTTACCCTTTTTCCCTCATATTTTAATATTGTGTTCATCCTTTTTGTCCTGTTTAAATACTACTTTCATAAATATTTCTGTCAGCCTATCTTGTTTTGGTATGTTTTGTGTCTTTAATAAATTCCCTATTTTTATATAAAATACCTGCTTCTTGTATTTTTATCTCTCTCCCTCAAAACCTTTTTCCCTACTCTTCCTTACGATAGCAAATACTGTGTTACGGCGTTGTGATTAGCCACCGCACCCGTAACAGTTGGGGGCTCGTCCGGGATTTGTGCAGATAATTTGGGAGGGCTCTCGCTCGCAAAAGTACTAGAAAAAAGAGAAATTAAATTATAATAACCATTTGACGTACTAAGTGGGCTCTTCTATTATCATGTCTTTTTCTGTAGAGAATTTTTTAAGTTTAGCCGACCTGGGCGAAAAAGTCAGGAAACTACGAAAAGCAGAATTAGTAGAAATTACGAATTTCTTCGAAATAGATACAGACCTGAATATGAAAAAGGTCGAAATAAAAAGTATCGTAGAAAAGATATTAATAGAAAACAACCTTCTAGAAACCGCTACCGTAAGCGAGGGAGACGGACAAAATAATACGCAACTCGCCTTGGAACTAAAGAAATTAGAAATACAGGAGAGACAGCAGGAGAGACAAATACAGTTAGAACTAGAGAAGGAAAAACTAAAAATGCAAGAGAGAATAGAGCTGGAAAGACTTAAATTACAGGGAAATGGAAGTCAACAGTCTAATGCTTCATCGTTTCACGCAGCACAAAATGTTAGACTAGTGCCTAGTTTTTGTGAAAAAGCAGTAGAAAAATATTTCCCTCATTTCGAAAAAATCGCAGCAAACTTAAATTGGCCGTATGCGTACTGGCCAACCTTATTACAAACCGTGCTAGTGGGAAGAGCCGCCGAGGTTTACTCTGCGCTTAGTCTAGAAGATGCCGTGGATTATAAAACAATAAAAAACGCCATATTAAATGCTTACGAGTTAGTACCCAAAACATATAGGCAGAAATTCCGGAAGTACAGGAAATTTGAGCGGCAGACTTATGTAGAATTTGCCAGAGAAAAAGAAGACTTCTTCGATAGATGGGTTAGAGCGAAAAACGTAAATAATGACTATGATAGCTTACGCCAACTTATTCTCATCGAAGAATTTAAACAATACGCCCCACAAGAAATTCAAATGCGAGTTGACGAAAGAGAAATTAAAACCGTTAAGGAGGCAGCTATAATGGCGGATACATATAATTTAACCCACAGGTGTTGGGAAAGAAATAAAATAACAAAAAACCAGTCAAACCTTCGTACAGAAGAGAAAATGTTAACCGAGCCGCGTGTTCCTAACGTATTTAATAAAAATTATAATCAAAGGGTCCCGCCCACACCCGTTCCGAGAGAAAATAAAATATTCTGCTCTTATTGCAAGAAAGATAACCACTTTATATCCGAGTGTCGGATCTTAAAAAGGAAAAGGGAAGAAAACAATAAGTTTCAACCGCATGCCTTTATTACACACAAAACGAGAAACGATAGTATTTACCAGTCTTCTTCCCCAAAGCTAGGGAGAAACGAGAAAGAAAAAAACTCATACATGAAAAGATATGAGCCATTTTTATCCCAGGGTTATGTGTACATTAACGACCCTGAAGAAGCCAAGCCGATTAAAATATTGCGGGATACTGGCGCGTCGCAAACTTTAATATTAGAAGGCGTGCTTCCACTATCGAAATCTACCTTCACCGGAGATATTGTATTATTACAAGGGGTAGGAATGACTATAAATAAAGCGCCCCTACACAAAATTAACCTAAAATCGGAATTAATAACTGGCCCAGTTATCGTGGGCGTACGACCCAAATTACCGATTCAGGGGGTGTCGCTGCTGCTAGGAAATGATTTAGCTGGAGGGAGAGTAATAGCTGATCCCATTGTCAGTGACCAGATAGTAGTAAACCATAAAACAGTGGGGGAAGAACGCATCGACATTTACCCGGAATGCGCTATTACCAGAGCGACCACAAGAAAACAACTACTAGAAAAGGAACACCTAGAGATACCAAACGATGAATTACGACTTGACGAAACTTTCATATTCCACCTGTTAGAACAACAGAATAATACGAGTAAAAAAATAAAATTAAATCTCCCAGAAGAAAATAAAACGGACGAATTAACTAGGGACCAATTTATAAGGGAACAAGGGAACGACCCAGAAATTAGCCTCCTCAGAAATAACGCCTTACCAAAAACGGAAACAAAAGAAGTTAGGGAGTGTTTTTTTATGAACGATGGAATTTTAATGAGAAAATGGCGCCCACTAGATGCTAATGTGGATGAGGAGTGGAAGGTAATAAGTCAAATAGTAGTTCCAAAGGTTTATAGACAAGAAATACTAAAAATAGCTCATGATACCGCCATGTCAGGTCATTTAGGAATAAATAAAACCTATGAAAAAATTCTAAACCATTTTTACTGGCCAAAACTTAAGCGTGATGTGGTAAATTTTTGTAACTTGTGTCACACATGCCAGATGGTCGGAAAACCTAATCAAAAGATTCTGCCCGCACCACTCAGACCTATACCAGCATTCGAAGAACCCTTTAGTAGAGTACTAGTGGATTGTGTTGGGTCACTCCCTAAAACAAAAATGGGAAACCAATATTTACTGACGATTATGTGTACGTCGATTCGTTTCCCAGAAGCTGTTCCGTTAAGAAATATTAAAGCTAAGACTATAGTAAAGGCTTTAACTAGATTTTTCTGTTTAGTTGGAATTCCTTCAGCCATTCAATCAGACCAAGGCACAAACTTTATGTCTGGTCTATTTCAACAAATAATGAATGAGATGGATATTAAACAACACAAATCCAGTGTTTATCACCCCGAATCACAGGGAGCTCTCGAACGTTTTCATCAAACCCTGAAGTCCATGATGAAAAAATTTTGTTATCAATATAATAGAGATTGGGACGAAAGCGTCCATTTTGTTTTATTTGCTGCTAGAGAAGCTGTACAAGACTCTTTAGGATTTAGCCCCTTCGAACTTGTGTTCGGACATACTGTGAGGGGACCTTTAAAGCTATTAAAAGAGAAATGGCTAACGGAGAAAAATGAATTACACCTCTTAGATTATGTATCAAATTTTAAAGAGAAATTACACGGGGCCGTAAAAATAGCACAAGAAAATTTGAAAAACTCCCAAAAACGAATGAAGGCTATATATGATAAAAATAGTAAAAATCGTACCTTCGAAAGTGGGGACAAAGTTTTAATATTTTTACACATCCCACATAATCCCCTACAAGCAAGATATTTTGGCCCATATGAAATAGAGAAAAAAATAAATGATGTAAATTATATCATCCACACCCCAGATCGAAGAAAAAAGAGAAGAGTTTGTCACATTAATATGCTAAAAGGATACGTTGACAGAAATGTATTAGAGATGGGTAAACCAGTTACAACAGTAACTAATATTACAAAAATAACCTCATCTGAAAATGTTTTAAATAACGATGAAAATACAATTGTCAGAGGGGAGGAAATGGGACAGAGTAGTCATCTAAAAATCTCGGAAATACTAGCTAATTTAAATAAAAAATTTGAACATTTGCCAAATGAGAATAAAAAGGAAATGTGTGGTTTGGTCAGTGATTTCAAAGATCTTTTTCCTGATGTCCCTAGTAAAACTACCTTTGCAGTACACGACGTCATAGTGGGAGACGAAAAACCCATCAAACAACACTTTTACAGAGTCAACCCCATCAAGCTTCAACAGTTGAGGGTAGAGATGAAGTATATGCTGGAAAATGATATTATTGAACCAAGCAACAGTCAGTGGAGTTCTCCCTGTATACTTGTACCAAAAGGCGATGGCACCTACAGATTTGTTACCGACTTTCGGAAAGTGAATGCAGTAACCAAAAGTGATTCATACCCGATTCCCAGAATTGATGATTGTATCGATAAAGTTGGCAAATCAAAATATGTCAGTAAATTCGACTTGATGAAAGGTTATTGGCAAGTACCTTTAACCGATAACTCTAAGGAAATTTCAGCCTTCGTGACTCCCGATGGACTATACCAATACAAGGTTATGGCATTCGGAATGAAAAACACACCAGCAACATTTCAAAGGATGATGCATTCCCTTCTACAAGATATTCAAGGATGTGATGTATACATTGATGATGTAATCGTGTACAGTATGACTTGGAACGAACATTTATACATCATAAGGCAACTCTTCCGTAAGCTAGAAGAGGCAAACCTGTCTGTGAACTTAAACAAAAGTGAATTTTGTCATGCAAAATTAAATTATTTAAGCCATACTGTGGGCCAAGGACAAGTTAAACCCATCACCGCAAATGTGGATGCCATTCTCGAGTATCCTATTCCAACCAACAAGAAACAATTAATGAGATTTCTCGGTATGGCAGGATTCTATCGGAAATTTTGTAAAAATTTCTTATCTATAGCAGGTCCTCTCACGGACCTCCTTAAAAAGAATGTGAAATACAAATGGAGTGAGACCTGTGATGCGGCTTTCAACAAAATAAAATCGACACTCATGGAGGGCCCAGCTCTCGCAACACCAGTTTTTACAAAACAATTCAAACTACAAATTGATGCCAGTGATGTCGGAATGGGTGGTATCTTAACCCAAGAGGATGATGAAGGTATCGACCGAGCAATTGGGTACTTCTCCAAAAAGTTGAACACTCACCAAAAGAACTATTCAACCATTGAAAAGGAATGTTTATCATTATTGACGACACTACAACACTTCGACTTCTATCTCAGCGTCACCATGTACCCTGTTCTGGTCTTTACCGACCATAATCCATTAACTTTCCTTGCAAAGATGCAAAACAAAAATCAGAGACTGACAAGATGGAGCCTTCTCCTACAAGAATACAACATTACCATCAAACACATTAAAGGAAAAAACAATATTATTGCAGACGCATTATCTAGAGTATAATGTTACAAATGCGTTCTCCTTTGCCAACTTATTATTTTACAGAATATTGTTGGAACTGATTGCCTTAAAATCATGTGTACGTAACTACTAATATATTTTTTGCTTTTGTTGTTGTTGTAAAAGTTTTTCATTTGTAACTCAAAACTATGTAACTACTAATATATTTTTTGCTTTTATTGTTGTTGTAAAAGTTTTTCATTTGTAACTCAAAACTTTTACTCTGAAGGGGGAAAGTGTAACAAGAGGTGTAGTATTAACTTTGACCTTGAATGGACTGGGTACAGAACCTAGGGTCATTCAGGTTGTCCCCATCCCTAAAAATAGAATTAGGAAAGGTTAGGAAGAAGAAGAAAAGAAAGGAAAGAAAAAGAGGTCTAAGAGATATACACTCCCTTATGAATATAAAACGCTGGGAGTAACAGCTTAACGGGAGTGAGAAAGAGTGAGCTAGTAGCTTCCACAGGCAGCCTTTCTCCCCGGCGGATTTGTTCAAAGCGCGTCGTAAGAACTTTAACCTCAACCCACTATCACCAGAATCAACCTACTACCCAACTTGGCATCACTATTACTACGACGGATGGTAAAGTACTTTTGTTTATCATTTGACCAAACGTCTAGAATATTATATTATATATTAAATTCCGAGAATAGATTATTGCTTTGCCTAGTTTTCCCCACTATAATTACCTTCCTCTTGTTACCCTTTTTCCCTCATATTTTAATATTGTGTTCATCCTTTTTGTCCTGTTTAAATACTACTTTCATAAATATTTCTGTCAGCCTATCTTGTTTTGGTATGTTTTGTGTCTTTAATAAATTCCCTATTTTTATATAAAATACCTGCTTCTTGTATTTTTATCTCTCTCCCTCAAAACCTTTTTCCCTACTCTTCCTTACGATAGCAAATACTGTGTTACGGCGTTGTGATTAGCCACCGCACCCGTAACACCACCGTAGTGTGTGATGTCCATGCTTACTCTCTGCCACTTACCACTCACTCCCAACTCCCCTTTCTTCCATCGTGCTGGAGCTGGGTCAATGGATTGGCAGGCCTCGCAACTTTCCACCACTCTCCGGATATCTTTTTTTTCTACTCCTGGATCAATTATCTTGACAAAGTACAGTGTCCGCTTGATGCCAGGATGTCCACACTGTCGATGAATGTCCATGATGCACGCTGCATCCACATTACACACAACTGCTGCACATGTGCTTTGCAGATTATCAGAATCTCTCCGAGCACCAGCCAGAAGCCATCGTTGAGGGACTCTTGTCAGAGCATCTGCTCTGTTGAGCGCAGACCTGATCAACACTACGTCCACGGTCAGGTCGTACTCTGTGATGGTGTCGACCAAGGTGGCAAGCCGTTTTCGAATAAACATCTCACTTGATGCTCGTGTCGTCAGCCGTGCTCTTCCACTTAATGCATCGGTTATCCACCGATGAGTGCATGCCGAGTCAGTCATGATATGTAGAACCTTGGCTTGCCATTGAAGCGCCAAGTTAACGCCCTTCAATGTGGCATCAAGTTCGGCCAGGCTTATGTGCCTCGAATCATTCTCTGGCCGAAGCCAACAGGCATCTTCAATAATGGAATCATTAACTGCAAAGACAACTCCAAGGGCCAGTGAACTAGCATCCACCCAGACTGTGAACTCATTCCCGCTGATGCACCACTTTCCCTGAATGGGGTCATCACTGGTCACCCTGGACACAGTCTCTGTCAGTATGCTCCTTAGGGTGACATCGTGTACTGCATCGTCCCATCCCGACGACACGGCTGTTGCACGTCTTTTTATGGCCGCCACGGCACCCCTGAGGCAACTGCACACAGGGAAATGGCCTACCATCTTTCCACAAAGCAAAAACACTGTTTGTCGAGTGATGTTTGATGGGACCTTGGGGATGTGACTTCCTCTTCTCCAGCAAAGTCCCTCCTTGCTATTGCGCACGTGCAGGCCGAGAACTTTTGCTCCATCGCACAGATGCTTTGGTTCCTTACATGTCAGTCCAAAGCTCTCAAAGTGCATTCTAACCGATTGTGCTGACATGAGGCTCTCATTGACGAATATATCATCGATGTATGAGGATGTTGCCTGTTGCACTGCCTCATCTTGCTGCTTATAGCATGCATGATTGCTGTCATAATTCTTGGTGCCACATTTAGACGGAACCCTTGCCTGGTTAGACAATATCGGGTTCCTCCAATTTCCACAGTCTGAAATGGCCACAATTTCCTCTCAATGCGTATTTGCAGATAGGCCATGTGTAGGTCCAGAGTTGTCATGTTCGATCCCTGCTGTCGCCACTCCCTTAATTTGAGTGCACACACATCAGCCCTTGCCGTATATGGGTCGACATGCTCATTGAGCTCACGGTAGTCTAGGACGGGGCGAACCTTTTGTTTGGTGTCTTGTACGACAGCCATCAAACAAGGGAATTAGCTTGGGGTCAAATCCTGACGTCATGCCGAAATAGCTTGTGTTCGTTGCAACTCTACTTTCAACCGAGTCGTTGTTTGTTTCGTTCACCAAACTCTTTTCTTCTACCTCTTCTTTTACAGACGTCCATTCGCTTTAGTAACTAAAAATCGTCTGTCCTCCCGCTTTCCTTTCCTCGTTATTTATGGAACCAGGGTACGAGATTCTCCGAGATTCCCCGAGATTCCATGAGACTTTTTTCCACATAAAAGTCTGCGGGCGCCATCTTGATTCTTAATTTGTGCTCTGCAGGCACAAACGCGCAGCCGCTTTAACGGTTAGCCACTTCTTTCTCCACAATAATATCTTGAGAGCCTACGAAGGAACGAAATTTGGAAGTTTGTATTTGGCTATAGATGCCCAAATTGTACTCACTTGGCTGATGTCCAAGCAGACGAGCCATAAGAACATTTTCACAAAGAATCGCCTCAAGGATGTGACACAAATGGAAGAAGTAATACTTGCAACTTACAACCTTACTATCAGGTATAAATACATGCCTTCCAATCAGAACCCCGCAGACCTAATGACTAGAGGACTGACAACAGCTAAATTTAAGGAAAATTTCTCCTTTTGGAGTGCTGAATCAAACTGGTTGTCTGATGAAACTGTCTGTTGGCCTGATAGTACTTTGGATTGTCTTAGTACAAACAACCAACAAATAGTACGTACAAACCTGTAATGAGAACTGGTCTAAACCTATCATCTCCTTTGACAGATTTTCGTGTTTTAACAAACTTCTACATGTGGTTTCCAGATTCTTCGAATTTATATCCAAAGCAAGAGGCAAGGAACTGGACTATAAGCAGGCTGCTGCTGACTACTTGTTCAAGACAATGCAACAACAGGCATTTCCCCTTGGATTGAAGTTCTTACATGCACCCATTCCAAACCTTGTGAGTCAGTTAAACCTATTTCTGGACAAGTCTGGTGTCGTCCGCTCCAGAGGCAAGATCAAAAAAATTTTACTCTACAATGAGGTTTTAAACCCTGTATTGCTCGGGAAGAATTATTCCTTGAAGGATCAGCATGAGAGGGCTAAACACTTAGGTGTACCGGCTACACTTAGTAGGATCAGAATGTCAGGATTTTGGATACCTCAAGGCAGACAGGCTGCGAAGGGAATATTGAAGGACTGCTTTATTTGTCAGAAAATCAACTCGATACATTTTTCGTATCCTAAGATGACAGACCTGCCTAAACATAGAGTAAATCTGGTAAGGCCATTCCTACATACAGGAATTGATTATACGGGACACCTGTGAGTTCAAAACCAAAATCTTCAATCTAAGGTTTACATTCTCATATTCACGTGCTTGGAAATCAGAGCAGTACATTTAGAACTGGTCAAGGACATGACAGTGCACACATTTATACTGGCCTTCATCAGGTTTTCAAACATGTGGGGCTTGCCTTCTCACATATATAGTGACAATACAAAGTAATTTCTTGCTGGAGTTAGTTTACTAAATCAGGCCCTAACTTCTTCCAAATTTGATGAGAAATTTGGGCAGTATAATATAAAGCATATCAAGATCCCTCTTCATTTGGCCTGGTATGGAGGAGTTTGGGAATGAATTATTAAAACATTAAAGGAATGCCTCTATAAAACTGTTGGAAGGTCCATTTACAGTCAATCTGAGCTGTGGACAGCCATTTTAGATATCCAATGGGCAGTGAACAATAGACCGCTAACCTATGTGAGTTCGAATGACTCAAGACTGGAGGTAATTACGCCCAATCACTTCCTTCGCCCAGATCAAAACCCTGGACTTCTTCTTAGATTGGAGATTCAACCAATGAAGGTGAACTGCCGCCCAGACAGATATTGTTGGAATCTTTGAAGAACCGTGATGAGCTACTCAAGGAGTTTAAACAAATATGGCATGAGGATTACTTACTCTCTCTTCGATAATGTAAACAAGATCGTTATCCAACTATATCTAATAAAGTATGGCCTGGAGATATTGTGACGATAAAACTCCCTTTTGGGCATTGGGGAGAGTAGGAGAATTGTTTCGGGGAGACGGTGGTATGGTACGATCGGCACAGATACGTCGGGGTGATGGGAGTGTAAAAACATTCTCTTAAGCATCTATATCCGCTAGAACTACATGCGGAATATGAACCACAAGAGGATGGTCCGGAACCTTGTTATGATGACTGGGAGTCCATAGAAGGAATTTCTTGATCAAATACCAGTTTTGAGGAACCCACTTTAGAACAGAGTGAGCGGGTTTGGATTTGTCCCGGATGTAATCAACCTGATGACGGATCAGCCATGATCTGTTGTGATCAATGTGATAACTGGTTCCATTTTAGATGCGTTGGGATCAGTGCAGGTCCACCAGATGAAAAGGATTGGGTTTGTCACCACTGCTCTGATGAACAAGAATGAGGAATATGTATATTAAGAAGGCTTTACAAAATCAATAACAATTGATTTTTTCTGTTGAGTGGGAGTGTATTGAGAAAACTTTAAGCACTTACCTGCGACTCTCAGGAAGAGTGGCAGCAGAAATCCTTTGTGTGGATGATGACTCTTTTTATATTGGTAGTTGTTACGTTTAACTTATTTGATTGGCTAACTGGATTATAAAAATGGAGTGAACTGAATTTTGGTGATGATGTTCAGTTTGGGATTAGAGTTGAAGGAAATTGAATCGTTATCCTTATTACCAGACCAACAAGGTTCTACAATTTTTACCTAGTCACAGGTCGCAACAAACCATTGTTGCAAAATCCTTGTTACCTTTCAGTGGAGAAATTTTCCACATTACATTTTTATCTCACAAATAACCATAAAATTATATATTAAAAACCGCGTTTATTATTTTTTAAAGCAAACAAAGGAGTCAATGTTTCCGATTGTAAAACAAAACTATTTTTTTGATAAATTTCTGTATGGAGTATTCATGAATTATTTTGGTGCTAATGCAGAGAGTGATCGGCGCTATTTTTTAAATCGTATTTCCACGTTTAATTAAAGTTTTATGTTTCCCTCCCCTCCGCATGTTAAGAATTGCTTTTTGAATAACTTTATTATTTCGGCACGGATCACTCTCTGCATGAGTACCATTATTTTTTCTAAAGAATAAAATTGATTAAAGTTTATTTTTACAAGCATGTTTAGACATTTACCTAGCGAATAAGCATAAAAATATATAGGAAAAACCGCGTTTATTACATTTAAAAAAATCAAAATTATGCACCGTGTATGAAGTTAGCTTCTTTTTTTTTTTTTTTTTTTTTAAACGACTTTGATAAAATTGAATTATTTTTTCTAAAGAATAAAATTGAATAAAGTTTTTTTTTTTTTGTGGTTAGAAGCAAGAAAGAGAAGTCTTACCGTGGGTGCTCAGCGAGTGAGTTCAGGCGAAGATAAGGAAGAACAAACATGGCGGCCAGCATTTTTATTTCGTCCGTTCTCGCATAATCTCGTGTGTGCGTGAAGATGAAACCTATAAAACGATGTTCATTTCTGGGTGCTGGGAGATGATTCCCGATCAGCCAGGAGAGAAGGCAACGAGAGAAGAGACAGAGGACTGTAGCGATAATCTTACTTGAACATTCCGGTTGTGTATTTGAGGTGACCCCGCCCCCCCCCCCATTTTACATCAAGCTATTTCGGCGATGGCCAACGCAGGCTTAAGCAACATGATTAAGCCTTTTAATGGCGATGGTGATGTGGTGGCGTGGCTTAAAAAAGTGGACCTTGTAGCAAGGATTCAGAAGCTGGATGATGTGGCCGCAGTAATACCACTGTTTCTAGAAGGGGACGCACTGGCCCTCTATTTGGAGCTCAGCGAGCGGGAACAGGGTGGCGCAGACGCCATCAAGGGTCGACTGATCGAAGCTTTCGCAGAGGAGCCTTTCGAGGCCTTTAATAAGTTGAAAGAGAAGAGGTGAACTGGTGAATCTGTGGATGTCTATGCGAATGAGATAAGGAGATTGGTTGAGTTGTCGGGCATTAAGGGACATGCCACGAATCACGTAGTCAAGATGACTTTTGTTACCGGGTTCCCGGAAGAAATATCGAAAAGGTTGCAGCAGGTACCGGGGATGGAGACGCTGGATGTGAGTGAGCTGCTTAGAACTGCTAAAATCTTGGTGAGCACCCAGCCCACGGAGCCTGGAGGAACGACAGCAACGGTACAGCAGGATGTGGGCAGAAATCTGCCAAACCCGGGGATCACATGCTTCGAATGCCGGGGACCACACATGAGAAGAGACTGCAGGAAGTTCTTGCAACGGACAGTGTGTTACAAATGCAATCGAAGAGGCCATTTAGCGGTAAAATGCACAAGTTCGGGAAATTGGCGAGGGGAGGCCGACGTGCCAGTGGCCGCCCCGATTCGAGAATAGAAGCGCACCCGCAGCAGATGCCCAAACAGAAGATTGCGGTGGAAGGACGGGAAGTTATGGCCCTGATTGACACTGGCTGCACCACTACCATGGTGCACACTACCCTGGTCGGAAGATGGAAAGGGAAGGGCGAAGTAGTGGCATTCGATGGGTTGCGAGTGAAGTGTCGAGGGAGGAAGACCGTCACTATTGATATTGCTGAACGTCGGATGAGGGTCCATGCAATTGTCACTGATCGCCTGGTGCCTGGCGTCCAAGCCATCATTGGAATGGGTGCTATATGCCGCCTTGGAGGTGTTACCATCACATGTGACAATGTGAGGTTCGGACTAGCTGAGTGCGCGGTGACGGAGAACGCTCCCAGAGGGATCAACAAGGCCGGGGAGGAAAGAAAATTGTTGATCAAAGATCAGGACTTCCGAGCCGAATTTGACGGAGAGCGGTGGACGGTGGAGTGGGCAGGGAAACATCAAGCGCCATCGCTGACAAACAGGGTGGTGTGCTACACAAATTCGCTTAGAGGAGGGGCGAGAAAGGAGTTTGAGCAGGAAGTCGACCGATGGATTGAGGAGGGGATACTGATGCCTTGGACGGATGATGTGGAGTTGGGCATTTTGCCGTTGATGGCCGTTCTGCAAACAACTAAAGGGAAAGTAAGACTGGTCCTGGATTTCCGAGAGCTGAACGGCCATGTTAAGTGCCATACGGGAGGCGACACCGTAGATGTGTGCAGTGAGACCATTAGGGAATGGAGGCAGATGAATGGCGCATCTATGTTGGTAGATCTAAAATCTGCCTATTTACAACTCCATGTTGCCAAGAAGCTCTGGAAATATCAGTTAGTCAAGTACAAAGGCAAAACCTACTGCCTTACACGAGTAGGGTTCGGGTTAAATTCGGCACCCAAGATTATGTCAACTATCCTGAGAAAGATTCTGGAGACAATGGGAAAGGGAGATGGGGTAGTGAGCTCATACATAGACGACATTCTGGTGAATGAAACTGTGGTAACTGCCAAGGAGGTGGTGGCTCATTTGAAGAGGTTCGGGTTGGTCGCCAAAAAACCGGAAAAATTAGAGGGAGGGGCTGCTTTGGGCCTAAAACTGAAACGAGGTGCGTCAGGCGGCCTAGAGTTTCGCAGGGGAAACGAGATCCCACAACTGAAGCAGGAGCTCAACAGACATGAACTTTTTTCCATATGCGGAAAGTTGATCGGACATTACCCCATTGCTAGCTGGCTTAGACCAGCATGCAGCTACATAAAGAGACACGCCGAAGGATGAGGATGGAATGATAAGGTGGGAGAAAGAACAGTCGCCATGATGGAAGAGCTCCTGAAAGAAGCAGAACGGCAAGACCCAGTCCAGGGAACCTGGAACATACCGCGAACATTGGATGGAGTCGTGTGGTGCGATGCGAGCAGCATTGCAACAGGGGTCATTTTGGAGATTGGAGGAGTAGTTGCAGAAGATGCAGCCTGGTTGAGGAAAAAGAATGACGTCAGCCACATCAATGTGGCGGAATTAGACGCGACAATAAAAGGAGTCAATCTGGCTTTGAAATGGGGACTACGTGACATCTGCATCAAAACAGACTCTGCCATGGTGTTTGCTTGGCTAAAGTCTCTCATTTCAAGCGAAAAAAGGATAAAAACGAGAGGGGCTGCAGAGATGTTAGTGAAGCGCAGGCTTGGGGTGCTGGCTGAGCTGATGCAAGAGTTTTGTTTGAAGCTTCGTGGCTTCTGAAAGAACCGAGCAGATGCTCTCACGAGAGTGAAGAAGAGTTGGCTGTTGCCAAAGAAAGATGTTGTTGCTGCATCGGATCTAGATGATGTTGGCATGCGAGAACTGCACAATTTGCACCATATGGGGGTAGAGAGGACTTGGTACTTAGTGAAAAAAGTCGACCCGAGGATCACCAAGGAGCAGGTGAGGCAAGTGGTCAGGACATGCGACAGATGTCAGTCGATTGATCCTGCTCCAAGCACGCATGAAGCTGGCCAATCGGAGGTGAGTGGGACCTGGGAGAGACTGGCATGCGATGTCACCCATTACAGGGGTGGACTTTACCTGACCATGATTGACTGTGGGCCCGGGCGATTTGCCCTATTGAAGAAGCTACGTGGAGGAACAGGCAATGAAATAGCGGCAATCCTTGATGAGGTGTCTTTGGAGCGAGGCCCCATGGAAGAGTTGTTAACCGACAACGGGACTGCGTTCAAGTCAGTAGCAGTGACAGAAGTACTGAAGAAATGGAATATCCAACAATTTTTCAGAGCTGCCTACAGACCTAGTGGCAACGGGATCGTAGAGAGAAACCACCGCACCATAAAGGCAGTTGCGGAAAGAGGAGGCACCTCACCTGAGCAAGCCGTCTTCTGGTATAACATGTCGCCTAAACTGGGATAAGTACCAGAGACGGTCCCGCAACTGTCAATGTTTGCATATTCCTGGAGACATCTCAGGGTGGAGCCGGCAAGCCGAGAAGTAGAGGCCACAGGGACAATTAAACTCAGGGACGAGGTATGGGTGAAGCCACCGGGGGCGCGCTGCACCACACAATGGAGTAGAGGTCGCGTGACTGGGAGGAACACTAGTAACAACATTGTGGTAGGAGGAGTCCCGAGGCACATTCTCGACGTCAGACCAGTTGAGGGCGAAGCAGTGGAGGGGAGTGTGCAGCCACAGGAGGAGGACGAGACACCTCAGAGGCCAAGTAGAGAGAGGCGACCGCCACAGTGGATGAGAGACTATGAAATGTGATCTTGAGATCAGGGAGACATGTGGTTAGAAGCAAGAAAGAGAAGTCTTACCGTGGGTGCTCAGCGAGTGAGTTCAGGCGAAGAAAAGGAAGAACAAACATGGCGGCCAGCATTTTTATTTCGTCCGTTCTCGCATAATCTCGTGTGTGCGTGAAGATGAAACCTATAAAACGATGTTCATTTCTGGGTGCTGGGAGATGATTCCCGATCAGCCAGGAGAGAAGGCAACGAGAGAAGAGACAGAGGACTGTAGCGATAATCTTACTTGAACATTCCGGTTGTGTATTTGAGGTGAACCCCCCCCTCCATTTTACATCACAATGTTTAGACATTTACCTGGCGAATAAGCATAAAAATATATATGAAAAAAACAGCGTTTATTATTTTTTCAAAATCAAAGTAATGAATGCACCGGGTATGAAATCAGTTTCGTTTAAGAAAAAAAAAAAAAGCTAACCCGGTGCATAATTTTATTTTATTTTTTTTAAATAATACACGCATTTTTTTTCATATATATATTTTTTTGCTTATTCGCTAGGTAAATGTATAAACATTGTTGTAAAAATAAACTTTATTCAATTTTATTCTTTAGAAAAAATAATTCATCAGTACGCCAAACACAATTTTATCAAAGAAAGTCAGTTTCATTTTAAAAAAAAAACCAACACGGTGCATAATTTTAATTTTTTTAAAAATAATAAACGCGGTTTTTCCTATATGTTTTTATGCTTATTCGCTAGGTAAATGTCTAAACATTTTTGTAAAAATAAACTTTATTCAATTTTATTCTTTAGAAAAAATAATTCATGAGTACGCCACACAGAAATTTATCAAAAAAATAGTTTTGTTTTACAATCGAAACATTGACTTCAACTCCGTTGTTTGATTTTAAAAATAATAAACGCGATTTTGGTACTGGTCGCGATTTGAGTTCCCTGCCGAACACCATAAAAAAAAGCACTGACTTCTCCCTACGCATGAGCAAAGGACATGTTTTTTATCGACTTTTTATAAGTTTTACTGTTTATGAATATTGAAATAAAAGAAATTACTACACATATGTTAATAATATCTCACTTTTATCGCCTTTGTTTTTATCTCACTTATAATCAATTATAATCACTAGTTGGAGTTGTACCCGGTATTTGTACAACTAAACAGGAAATCTGCCCCCCAAAAAAATAACATAAAAATTTGCAAAACGTGTAAAACGTCAGTAGTACACATTTTAATAGTGACGTCATCATTTCGTGTGTTAATAATTATAACGCGAACGCTTATCCATAGAAATGGATAAGCGTTCGCGTTATAATTATTAGTGGAGTCAGGTTTGTTTGTTGTTGTTTTTTTTTTTTTTGCTAGGGATAAAAAATAATATAAAACTTACCTTTTGTAAAACAAATACATTTTTATTAACAAACTGCACAGACTAAAGTTAATGAAATAAAATTAATTTTAACTTATTCTGTTGACACATGTATTTAAAAATAATGTTCTATACAAACCTCCGTACATTTTTGAAAAAAAGCGCCAAACGGCGCCAAAAGAACCACCCTCTGTCAATTTAAGTAATAAAATCAAAACGAATGTTTTAAAGTTTTATTTTAGATTTACAACTTTTATTATTTCAATAGTCTTATTCTTTTATATGAATATTTTTTTTATTATTGGAAACCTGTTATTAAAAAATCCAATTTACACTTCATATCGCGTAATATCTGAATTTAATATCATTTAAAGCTTTTTAAAAATAATTATTTTTTAGAATTGTGTTTGTTGTTGTCGTTGTAATTGTAATTCGAATAATTATATTACCGAGAAAAAAATTATCCAGAAAGTTTTTTTTTTTCTTTTTTTTTTCAACATAATATTGAATTTATGTCCAATTTTATTTACAACTTTGAGGTAAGTGAAATGAATAACAGGATTTGGTGCAAGTCTATAAATGGTCCACAAGTAATTTATTAAAAGAAGTCAATTTATTTATTTATTATCCCTAAAAATCGTAAAATTTGTTTTTTCTTCAAAAAAAAAAAAAAGTACTTCTGTTGCAGTGAGGCCTGAAGGTGGTTAGCCAACTGACCGTGCAACTAAATAAACATCAGACACAAGGACAAGGAAGAAAACAACAGAACAAAGAAGAATGACAAACGCGGGTAGTTTAGTTTAAAGACGAAGTTTCGCCTTTTATTTAGGCAAACGAAAGGGTGGTAAATGCGAATTTTCTCACTGGGCGACGTTGGTCCGGGGTCCGTCGCCGGTGTATTCCGTCAGGGGGATGCTTGTCGGTACGCCGTAAGCTGGAATGCTGGGATGACGACGGAGAAGTCGGCGTGGTAACTGGTGCGGGTGATTGGTCGACTTGGGTCCGACTGGGACCGTACTGATGTGTAGGCCTCAGGTTATGAGAGGAATGGACGGACGAATTGACAACGCTGAGGGTTCATTGTTCATCAGGTACGGACGGGCGCTTTGGCAACACTGAGGGTTCAGTATTCATTAGGTACGGACGGGCGCTCGGATCGGACGGTCACTGAGAAAGGTGTCAGTGTATGAGAGGTACGGACGAACGAATTGGCAACACTGAGGGTTCAGTGTTCATCAGGTACGGACGGGCGCTCGGATCGGACAGACACTAAGAAAGGTGTCAGTGTATTAGAGGTACGGACGATATGGAGACCGGAGTCGTGGTGATGAGGTGGACTTCTACGGCGTGGAGACCGGAGCCACGGTAGTGGTGGTGGACTTCTACGGCGTGGAGACCGGAGCCACAGTAGTGGTGGTGGACTTCTACGGCGTGGAGACCGGAGCCACGGTAGTGGTGGTGGACTTCTACGGCGTGGAGACCGGAGCCACAGTAGTGGTGGTGGACTTCTACCGCGTGGAGACCGGAGCCACAGTAATTGCGCGAGCGTCGAACGGTTAGGGAACCGTGAGCAAGTGCAGAGCTTTGCCGAAACCAAGCTTTTATTTAGCCTTTCGTCCCCGGCCTTGGCATTATCTACTGCCAAGACCTTATTTGGGGTACGAAAGCGCTTAGGCACTATGGCCAGAAAGGGGAAGTGGGGAAAAATAGGGGTCTTTCTAGTCCTTAGCTAGACTTGCGTTGGATAGCAAGTACTTCATTGTAAAATCTACACTAGAGTTTCTATCACGCACTATTCCGCCTAACATTCTTACTAGGACCTACTTAAAATAACAGCTCCCCAGCTTACGGGATGGCGGGTGACATTCACGCTATGAAAAGGAAAAGAATAAGAAAAACATATAACATATTTACAAGTAAAACAAAGGAAAACCATATTTACAAACTAAGGAGTTTTTTGTTTTTTTTTTATTTATAATGGGGGTGAGATGATGGGGAGGGGGGCAAACTAGAATACACCCAAAAAAGAAAGAAAAATAAAACAAAATGAACAAAATGCCTATGGGGACGGGTTAGTAAAGGGACCCTCCCTACCTGGTCTGTCATGTGAAACGCCCACTGTCTTCCGGTCCACTTCCCCCGGGGGGAAAGAGATGAAAGCAAGCAGGTCGTTCCCTAGAAGGGAGTGGAGGACCTAGGGAATTGTATGAAAAAATAAATTAGGGTTGGGGACAACAGGGATGGATGGCGTCTTCCAAGATAAAATACGTGATGGGCAATAATAGGCCTGGGACAAAATAAAACAAGTGGACTTTTGGGCATCTTTGGAAGCTCTCCTAGTGCCAATCTAACAAAAATAAAGAGCTATGGGAACAGGATCAACACGCATACTACCCCAGCCTAGGCCCTACAAAAAAGCACAAGCTATCCACTCTTGGTGGTTACACGCCTACCTAGCCTAAAAAACTACCCATCTTATAAGGTAAACCTTATATTACAATGTCTTAAGGGCTGGGTTCCGAGAAAAAGAAACCTCAGCACCCTAGGACCAATACCTCTAGGGTGGAAACACGAACTGAAAACTAGCGCCTCGTCGGATGCACAAACTAGTGTTGTGCACCCATCTCCTATCAAAGTCCATGCGGTGCAATCTTTTCCAATCGCATCTGATTTTCGTTTTAAGTTGATGCTTAAAACGAACTACCAGATCGTGATCAGAAACAGATCGCTCCTCATGGACAATGTCCAGACGTGAAACCCACGTCACTAACCTAGCCACCGCTAGGATTACTAGAAACACCAACCGTTTCTCCCTGTCAAACGGTGGGTCCACATTATCGAGAACGTACGCTAAATCAAGTGGCACCGACCGCTCGGGGTCGATGCGAGCCGTTACCCCTTCGACATACTCCCAGAGACTCCGCACCCCGCTGCAAAGAAAGAACGCGTGTTCTCTCGTTTCCTCCTCATCATCATTGCAGCGTGGGCATGGGGGATAATAATATTCACTATCCCGATCGTTCCTGGCTAGTTTGCCGAAGAGTGGCAGCGCGTCCCGGACTAGCCTCCACGTAAGTGAAAATTCAGAGTTATTAATATGGCTACTGGCAGGCGCCCAACTCCACAGCGAGAGAACTTCCCCCCTCGACAGATGCAGCCGCTCCACCAGCGGGTCTTTTGCAGTCCCCACCACTAATTCCTCATATAGCCTCCACCTAGGCCGTGCAAGGTCACTGGACCCCGGTAATGCCCTAAGGGCGGCTCGGCATTCGGTCAGGAAACACCTTTCCCCCGCCGGTCTTCTGCGACCTTCAGCGGCAGGGTCGAGCATGAGCCGTGGAAAAGCCTGTTCCACGACTGGTACCCAGTGCGTTTCCTCCATCAGTGTCCGACTCAGGAACGCCAATCTTTCTGCGTGCTTGTGACTTTGCAGATCAGGCATCCCTAAGCCTCCCTCACTAAGCTTCTGTGTACAGACCTGTCTACGGACAAACGGCTTTCCTCCCATCCAAAGAAGTTTTAACAGGAGGCGCTCTAAAGCCTTACAGCGGTCCGCAGGCAGGGGAAGAACAGATAAACGGTAAAGGATCAGCGGAAACACGTACGTAGCACATGCCTCCGCACGACCCTTCAAGGACAATCTCCTCCGAATCCAAGTCCTTACTGATGACTCGACCTTAGTCTGTACTTCCGACCAATTCTTGTCCAGCTGGAGGTCCGGCCCGAACCACACTCCGAGGATCTTTACCGGGCCATCAGTCCAGCCGAACGCACCTGGAAACCCCGGTCCAGGCGCCCAACCGCAGGCCAACGGACTTGCTACGATTGATCACGGCCCCTGTAACAACTTCATACTCAGCGATCGCCTCTATCACCGCTTTGATATCGATACGGCGCGCAACAAACACGGTGACGTCATCGGCGTACGCGGACACCCTGGCGACTTTGCCGCCAGGCAGAGCTATGCCGCGTAGGACTGGTCTCGCCGCCTCGTCCCTTGATTTGCGAAGGAAGGGCTCCAACGCCAGGACATAAAGCAGAGGCGACAGCGGGCAACCCTGCCGCACCGACCGGGAGACCCCAAAGGACTCCGACAACCTACCATTTACTTGCACCACAACCGCGGGATCACGATACAGGGCGGAGATCCACTTGCGGAAGTCCGGACCAAAGCCGGCGGTTTCCACAGCCCTCAGGAACCCATGGTCCACCCTGTCGAACGCCTTGGACTGATCTAAATTGATCAGCGCGGCTTCCGTGTCGTCTTCTAACCCCTCTAAGATCGTGTGAATCAAGTGCAGATTGTTCTGAATCGATCGACCCTTCACAGTGCAGTTCTGATCCGGTTCGACCAAGTCGTTGATAACAACCTGCAATCGGTTCGCAAGAAAGTGGGACAAAATCTTGAAATCTGCGTTAAGCAGAGTAATGTGTCTATAGTCGTCTAGATTCCCCCCCCCCATGTTGGTTCCCCTTCTTCAGAAGCGTGACCACTCCTTTGGGTACCTGCCTCGAGTCCAGTGGTTAAACACGCCCGTCAGAAACCAAGCTGCCGAAGGTGAAAAATATCGCCGTAATATTCAGGGGATTGCTAGTCACCGGGAGCGGGCCGGAAGTTGTTTCTAAACAACAGTTAATATCAATTCTCGGATGTGTTCTTTACAAACAGTCGATGCTGAAGGAGTTCGTTGTTTGTATTTTACGAAGTTTTTCCAGGAAATTAAAGTTTGTTGTTTTGTTTTTGTTGTAGAAAAGATGTCTTTTTTTAAATTTCTTTTCTAAAACGGGGCTCTGGAATCACGTGACGGCTGCTGATATTACTTGCTACTGCTGATTTCGGCGGAGGCTGTCAGTGGCTGGTCGTCTGTTGTGCTGTTGTTGTTGTTGTTGTTGTTGTTGTTAGCGGCCAAGCCGCGACACTTCGCTTATTAAAGTCTGCTTTCAGACGAACAAAAAAATCTAGTGTTATCCAATCCACATTCTCTTTATTAAAAAGAAGTCAATTTATTTATTTATTATCCCTAGACAGCGTAAAATTTGATTTTCTTCAAAAAAAAAAAAGTACTTGATTTATAAAATATTCGATGGTTTGCATGTACTGGCCTTGTTGACTCATATTTCCGCCAGGGGTCGTTAGTGACGTTATCTCTCAAACAAGATGGCGCGTTGCAAATCTTCGATTAAACGTCCGATAATGTTTGATATTCTTAAATAAAAAAAAACCTACTTGATCGATTTATATGATTTTTGGAATATGACATTTTCATACAGTGACAAGTACGTACATTTTAAAGATTTTTTTTTCAGATTTTCATAGTAAAAAAGATTACTTGTGGACCACTGGACCATTTATAGACTTGCACCCAGGATTTTTTTATATATATATATATATATATATATATATATATATATATATATATATATATATATATATATATAAATTACTATTTTTTAATTATTTGATCTTTTCAGCTTTAAAAAATATTGAAACGTTTATCAACCCCCATTTATTTTGCTTAGTTTTCGGACCATGAAATATAGGGGGGGGACACCTAAAAAATATATTTCCGCTAATATATTTAACGAAACTTACTTTTAATATGTAAGTTTATTTAATAATGATTGAATATCGAAAATTTCAGGAAAATATGATTATTATTTGATTTTTACTAGATTTTTAAAACATGGGTGTGTGAACGAACGATAAGCACTACCAAAAGTTACCACAGAATTACCCTCTCCCCCATATGTAAAACGATGTAACTTTATTATAAATTGATATTATCAATATAACTTTTGTACCATTAAAAGAAGGGCAAAATAAACTAGTAATAATTAAAAAAAAAAAATTTTTCAGCGTACGAAAATAATGAAATTGCGAGACGAAAATTGTGTTTACGTAATTGGCGCTTTAAAATAACATTCCCATGTAGTAGACATTCCGAACGTGAAAACATACCCATTTTTAATAAATCTAGCAAAAATCAACTAATGCTCAGATTTTCGTGAAATTTTCGATACTTATCCATATTAGAATGAAATTACATATAAAATGCAGTTTCCATAAAATATACAAGGCAAAATATTTATTTTTTCGAAATTTGAACAAAATATATTTAAATCTATCGACATTTCTATTATGAAACATAAGAGTTCAAATAAGTAAAACATAGTTTGTTTGTTTTTTTTTAATTTAAATACACATATTGAACAAAAAATTACCTTGAAGTTGCAATTAAAAAAATGATATAAATTTTATTTTTTTATTTATTTATTTTTTTATTTTTTGGGTATTTGTACAGTTTAGTCAAGACAAGAAATTTTATTTAATTTCATCAAGTAGTTTGGGTTTTTTTTACAGCGGAAAAACACGTTTTTATGAGAGCGCATTGAAGGCAGCCCGGCAGCCGTCTTGGATTTTAAAAAAATGTTTGAATTTTAGAAATGCCAAAGGGAGATAACTCCAGTTAAAGCACTGACACCCCTTCCCATACTAGCTTTTCTTCCTAAAAATCAAACATTTTGCTCGGTATCATAACAAATTCTTATTTCGCTGTAAAATAAAAACAAACAAAAAAAAAAAACTGCTCGATGAAATTAAGTGAAAATTTTTTTCGGAGAATTTCGTTACATAACGGATACATACAGTTGAAACTTTTTTCGATATTTTCATTTTTTAATGTCTTGACTAAACTGTACAGGTACCGTTTTTTTTTAATAGCGTTTTTTTTTTTTTCGAGTTAATATATATTATAATCAGTTGAACTGCCAAGAAAAAGAAACTTCTTAAAAATTAATTAATTTTTAACAGATTAAAACGATTAAAATTCCATTATTTCAAAATGTTTCGTTACAACATAGATTTTTAATTAATTGTGTTTAAATTATTTTAAAATATTAAATGTTAATATAAACATGACTCTTGTCAGCTATTTTATCGTCAGATTAAAAACAATTTGAAAATATTATTGCACAAATATTAAGCATTTTGTAGACCCCATCCCTCATATTTTCTATGTCTCTTTTTACCGAACAAAATATGGAACCTCATAGGTAACCAAATGAACATTCAGTAAAACCGTATTTCATATTTAATATACAAATGTTTCTAATATTATTAATCGTTAAACTGTGTAAATCTTAAATCCTAACAAAATTATAAAAAAGATTAATTATTAATTGCAGTTTGAAGAAGATAAACAAAGGTTTTAAAAATCATGAAGTCGCTTCTGCTTTTCCATAGTTCGTATAGTTAACACACATCTGACGTCACAGAAACATGCGGTCCATTTTTCACAATCGTTTGGCAGTCCCTAGTGAACGGCTTAAAAAACGTAACTACATAGGAACGTTGTTTTAAAGCGTCTATAATGTAAACACGATTTTTGTCTCGCATTTTCTTTATTTTTGTATGCTGTAAAAAAATTTTTAAAAATATATATATTAGCACTTTATTTGAAGCTTTTTCTATTAAATGGTAAAAAAGTTAGGATGATAATATTAAATTGCAATTACATCGTGATACATATAGGGGAGGTTAAAACTGTGGCACGCGTTGGAGGTACCTAATGCTCTGTTTTACAGAATGGAACGGAAATTTAAATTCGGTACATTTTTATATTACGTCCAACTCATCATTCACACATTCGACATGTCAACTTCGGATATGCTGACAAGGTTAGGCGTGTCTATTCCGAAAGGCATTCTTAACATGGGGTGTTGGAATTTTTTTTGTACCAATAATGGTGCATCCCCCCTGTTTACATTTATTATTGTTTATCTGGTTCTTATATATGATTTTTTGTATTTTGCATCCTTTATGTTTTTTAGTTTCGTATATTTTCGGTTTGTACGAAACTCCCTTTAATTTGAGAAAAGGAAAATGCTAGCTCTGTGATGATGTCACGAGCCCAGCGCGTATTTCGCTCTCTTTTGAAATTCTGCTGACGTGGAGAGTGAACGTGGTTCATTGCCCGGCGCTGAAAATGGAATTTTGATGAGCCTCCTTCAAAGAAGAAAACCCGGCAAGAAATTAATATCCGGCTGTGACGAGACAGACTTCTGAAAATTAACTACGTGACTATGGTTTTGCGCGTATTTTAGAGGGAGTGAAATTGTTTTAAAGAAAATACCTTTTTACATGACAAGGAATTTTGGAATCTCCTATCCGGACAAGCGACGAGGTCTTGCTTCTGAAATTCATCTGTGTGTCTACGGTTTGCACGCAACATGGAGGGAGAGAAAATTCTAAAAGGACTTTAAACAAAAAAAGAAAAAGGCACGTGCCTGACTGGCTTTCAATTTGTGAGTATGCTCCTAAAATTAATTTCATATGCGAGTGTGATTAGGAGATACTATTTTGTATATTATTATTATATTCGTTTATGGATACGCACATCTTTATAAGAACCAGTGTTATTTTTTTCATAATATGTTACCTTGGCGTTTCTTAAGTTTAATGCCCGTAAAGGGAAAAATTTGCAACTTATTGTAAATAAAATTTCTTCGTTTCAAATCAAGAACTTTATATTTCATTCTTTACCCCCTCCCCCTCTTTTATTCCATTTTTTATTCATTTTTATTTTCAGCTTAGTTACTTTAGCGTCAAATTTATCTGGAAGCAGGATATATTCGGACAGGGGAGGTTGGGGGTGTCTATTCCGGGAGTCGTTCTTAACATGGGTAGATTGGTAGGTGTATCAGAATTTTGGGGGAATTTTTGACACCCCTAACACAAAACTGCAAATAAAATATAAAAAAACTCGCAATTTCTCTTTTTAAAGTGGATTGGTTCTTTTCTTTATGGAATATACTTCCAAAATAAACTATTAAAGTTGTCTAAAAAATAATAGAAATATTATTTTTTATTAAAAAAAACACAGTGTTTACAAAGTGCCGGCGCGCCTTCATGCAGCCATTTGTTTTACGTAATGAAATTAATTGAATTTTACAAGTTAAATATTTTTCAATTTTTAAACTTTAAAAATCTATAAAAATTTTTCTATTGGTTCAATTTTTACGATATTTTCAGGGTCAATGGGAAATTTTATGCTCTTTCCAATAAACCAACTATAATATTTTAGACAAACGTTTTGTTTTAAATTCACCCCCCCCCTCATTTTGAAATGTCTATTAAAATTTAAATAATTAATTTACTCCCCAAAGTTTTATATATCACAAATTGAATCACAAATTGAATAAATAAAATATTCTAATTTAAAACAAAAAAAAGTGTTTTTTGGAAATTTACCTGTAAACTTCAAAGTGTAAAACCTTTTTTTTTTAACCACGTTGAATTTTTTTTTTTTCAAGTGGAAGTATTGTCAAGTAAATATCGGACGCTTATGACAATTTTTTCTATGTTTTCTTTTTTTAGATATTTAAAAAAAAAAATCACTCGATAAAGAAGAATCAAGATATATTAAATCAAAAATTCATGTATTTCTTTAAGAGAATAAAAAAAAATGAAAATTTGGTAGAGCAAATTTTTTGTAATCGGCCAAAATCCATGAATGAAATGTTCATATTTTGCAAATATGGTAGCACATACTGAGCACTTTGTAGTTGAAATGAAATATGTAAAAAATACAAAAGGGAGATAAGGATGCATGTATTGTTTTTGCGTTTTGGAAATAGTTATGTCTCTTGGAGACATCCGTATTTGATAAATTGAAAATTAGAAGCTTTAAGCTAATAGCGGAAACAAGTTGCGAAAATGCGATTTTCTGGGACCCTTGCTTTAAAAAATCCTTTTATTTAAAAAATACATGGAATATAAAATATAAATATGGACAA
>NC_136509.1:60122162-60142162 GCF_053919585.1 Euprymna scolopes
AGGGAACTGATGATTTTGCCCGTGTTGTTCCATCTGCGATTGACTGGATTTTGGATGGCTACGGTGTCACCAGCTTGTAACGGTGGGTTGTGGGTATATTTATTGTATCTTTCTACTATTTTTGCATTGCGGTGGTGGAGCATTTCCTCGCGGTGTTGTGCCGCTGACACCCATTCAGGATGAGGCTTGTAGAGGATTGGCTGTGATGGGATGGAGTCACGTAGTCGACGGTGAAGTAATAATTGAGCTGGTGATAGGCCAATGCTTTGGATTGGGGTATTCCGATACTGCAAGATGGCTCAGGCAACACTGTCATTGTCCAAGGAGCCCTGGGGGCCTGTTTCCTTTCACAATCCTCTTTGCAGATTTTACTGCGAGCTCTGCCCTGCCATTGGATTGGGGATACGCAACAGAAGATAATCTGTGCCTAACACACCATGTTTTCAGAAATTCTTGAAACATGCTGGAAGTGAAAGGTGGGCCGCCATCGGTGCTGAGTTCTTCTGGGGCACCATATGTTTGGAATAGTTGTCGGCATATGGACATCAATTTGGTTGTAGTAGTGTGACCTGATTCTAGGCGGTATAAAATTAGCCAACCAGTTAGCCTATCTGCGCAGGCAAGGTATGTGTGATCTCCAATATAAAAAATATCCATGATGATTTGCTGGAATGGCCACTCTGGGGATCGTGTTAGAATGATAGGCTCCCTTAGTTGACTAGGTGCGATGGTTGAGCATACCATGCAATTCGCCCTAATACTGCGGATTGATGCATCCATCCCTGGCCAGTACACCGATTCGTTGGCACGTGTTTTCATGCCGACTACTCCTTGGTGTGCAGAAGGCAGGCAGTGTAGGACCTTTTTTCGTTGTGTTTTGGGGATGACGATTCTTCGATCCAACAATACTAGACCATTGTCAGTGCTAAGGCGGTGCCTCACCTCCCAATACTCACGGACTTCGGGCGCAGTGAGATTACGTGTTTTTGGGAAGCCTTGCTGTATTGTGTCTATTAATTTGTTATATTGTTGATCGCCACGACCTGCTGAACGAATTAGGTCTGGTGATATCATGGCTATATTACTGCTGTCTGCAAATGTTGCTATTAAGGCTGTTGACTCTGTTATGTTGCTTATGTTGTTTGACTCCAGTATATCCATTTGAGAAGGTTTTGTTGGAAATACATTGAGGAGGGCTTGCATCATCACCACTGGGTGGCGGGAGACTGCATCAGGGCCTCTGTGCCACTTCCCGGGGCAATGCTGTATGGTAAATATATATCTCAGGGTCTTTTCCTTTAGTCTAAAGAGCCGGGGGTTTTGGATCTTGCTCAGATCATGATCGCCTAATATCCCCTTCAGAGGTTCATGGTCTGTGACCACTATGATGTTTGGAGAACCCATGACGAACATACGGCATTTCTCCAATGCCCATGCTATTGCTGCTGCCTCACCCTCTATTGGCGCGTATATGCGTTCAGCATCCATGCAAAATTTGCTGCCGGCATATATCAGATGCCAACCTTCGGAACAGCAGATTGGGGCTTTTTCAATGGTACATTGGCAATGTTTTTGTAGGAGTAGGAAGCCCATTCCTTCTTTGCTCCAATCTGGAGCAAGGCAAGTTGCTCTGTCTTTGTCAAATGTTGCTACCCCTTCTGGACTAGGTGAATTATAACTCGCTTGGAATCTTTGAATGCGTCTTCAAGGTTTTGATTCCAAGCAAATTTGGAGTTTTGTTTGACGAGGTCCCGAAAAGGCACCATAACTGGACCCAGTGAATATGCCCAGGCTACTTGGTTGACAAACCCAAACCATGATCTGGCGTCAGTAATTGTCCTTGGGACTGGAAAATCCTGTATCGCTTGTATCATGGACTCAGAAGGGGTCACTCCTGAAGAAGTTATCTGGAGGCCTCCAAATTGTACGACATCCTGACAGAATTGGAATTTGTCGGTGTTGAGCACAATTCCATTCTAAGGAGCAGGAAATCGAAGGTATGATAAAAGGCTCCCTCAATGCTAGAGTCATATAGCAGGGTATCGTCTACTATCTTCACCTTGCGTGGGATATCTTTTATTATCTCATCGTATCTGCGAGTGTAAGCATCCCCAGATGCGACATATCCTTGAGGCATCCTAAGATACATGTATCTTCCCCACTCAGTTATGAAGGTGGTTAATGGTTGAGATTCTTTGTCTAAGAGAATCGAGTGGTATCCATCAACAGCATCTAGGACTGTTTTCTTTGTTCTAGGTGGCACTTGCAATGCCAACTGGAATGGTGACCCAGTATGGTGGGTTTCTCGCTTGCATTGAGAGTTAAGGTGTTGGTAATCTACTGTTATCCGTGGATTACCATTCTTTTTGGCAGTTATTACCATAGTACTGCACCAATCAGTAGGCATACCCACGGGTACTGGAGCTATGATACCTTTTTCTACATCCTTCCAAAGGGCTTGTCTTACTGGTTCCTTGAAGTGGAAGGGTACAGGAATTGGGTTATACCTGGCTTTAGGGATTGCTCCCTCTTTGAGGTGAATGTGGCCAGCTGGGCCGGACATGGCTGGAAATATCCCATCTTTGTTCAATGTCGTTTTGGCAAACTTTTCTAGGAGCCAGCTCTTAAGTTTGCCTATGTTATCTTCTGTTGCGGGAAAAGGGAGGTTTTTGGGGCGATTTGGCAATTGATCTACACACTTTTTAGACTCGGTGTCTACCTCTTCATGTTCGTCTGCTAAAGGGTTTGGAAAATGTTTGTGCAATATTCCCACATCGATGCAGGCTGCTCTGCTGAGATAAAGCCGTTGTATGCCCTTGCATATGTAGAGGGCTTGTTTAGTTGTTTTCCCTCTGACCACAAACTCAACTGGTAGCCAACCCTGACACATGCGTGTGAAACCTCCAACTGTTTGTATGATCTTTCTTGATTGGACAAGACTAATCTCTGTGAGGCCCATTTTGATTAAATGCTTTGGTCCCCCAAGACAAATGGCGGCACCACTGTCGGGAAAAACCTTTAGCGTTGTACTACGACTCCTAGGGATATTGACAGCTTGTCTGGGATCTGGTTTTGGTGAGAATGGGATTACTGATGCATTTATTTCAGTTAACAGATCACCTTCTGTAGTCATAATGGTGCCCCTCATTTGATCGAATGTGATATGGGCCATGAGTGTATTCATGGGAGCTTCTTGGTCTTCAAAACTTTTTATCACTGCCAGGCGATATTTCTTTGTCCGGCACACTGCTGAGAAATGGTTTAAGTTTCCCACAAGTGTTGCACATTTGATTCCATGCCGGACATGTTAAATGGCAGGCACTTGTCCTTGGAGTACCGTGTTGGTGACTACCACAACCTATGCAGGTTTGACGGGTTTCTTTATCAGCAATGTTATCGTTGTGAGTAGCAGTAGAGCTAGTGCAAATATTGCCTCTACTAGTCCGTACAGCACTGTTTTTTTTTTGCCTGCGATATATTGACATCCGGACTGTAGCTATGTCTGAGGTATCAGTCATTGCGGTTTGGTCCCATAGTGCAGACTCAAATGCCTCAGCATGACAAATATTTTGGTTGAGAGTTCTTAGCAACCCGGCTTTTGCCAGTAGATCGGTCTGAAGTGTATCATTCGATATCCCTTTGATAAATTGGTCCTTGATGTAAATGTCGGACAGGTCGTGATCGCAGTTGGGGCATGAGAAATTACAGTCTATGGCCGTGGACCTAAGACGAACAAGGTATTGTTGGATGGGTTCATCTTCATGCTGTGATATAGATGCAAATGTCATCCGATGGACCATGGGATTTGATTTTTGAGTTACCAATGCTTCTGTCATCTCTAGCAGCTTGTCTGGGTTGGTGGTGAAGAACTTAGGGTACGTATTTATGATTGCGTTTTGGACGGTTTTATCAGCGCAACTGTATAACTGGATATTGGCCTGAGAAGTTGGCATGTCCGTTGTTCTGGTGAATACTTCCCAATCAATCCGAAATTTTCTGAATTGTTGAGGGGTCATTTCGAGATGAAGTTGGGGAGGCCTGGCAGCTGGTGCCTTAGCATAGGTGGTCTGGGTAGCGGGCTCCTTGGCTTGTCGAAGGATAGACAGAGCTTCTCCCATTGTTGTGATTTCCAATTCTCTTAGCATGGCTCAATCTATTACTTGAAGGTTTTCTTTCCTCAGTTTTTCCTTCACAAAAGTTGCAGCGTAGCTCTTGGCGGAATCGGCAGCAATGCCTGCTTTGAGGAAATAGTCTTCTCAATCTTCTGTCTCGAATCCTGTTTGTAGCGCCATATTGGATTGTGTAGTGGACTTTCGGTCAGCATTCAAGTTGTGGATAATTTGGCAAAGACTAAAGTTACCTCTCATGAAAGAGGAGAACTATTTATGGCACAATGGGAGATTCCATTGTGCACACATGGATCAGTCTATTCTTTGGATTATGATTGGCTGAATCACCTGATTGGATATGCTTGTACATAAATACAAGCCCTCAGTTCAGCTCAATCTGGTGTCAGTCTTGTGCATAAGCTGGACCCTTGGTAAGTGTTGCTGCTATTATTATTATTATTATTGTTGTTGTGTGTTATTGACTACTACAGTTCTTTTGATTATTCTACACCTCCCTGTTGAAAAGTGCCCAGTTGAGGGTGAAGAAATTAATGTTTTTAGCAAATTTTTCAGTATTTGTCGTCTGAGGGTTGAGCTTAAAAAGGATACTGATCTTGTGAAAATCCGTTGCCTCTGTCGAAAGTTTTAGGTATGCATGCAAACATACATGCATACATTTATATATTGGTAGCTCAAATTTTCGACCCAAACCGATTAAGAAGTTTGCCCTATCTCTAAATACCCTTTATGTAAAATTTCAAATGTTTAGACCAGAAATTGCCTGAGTAATTTGGTAGAGACCACAGAGGTCAAATTTTTTAATTTGACCCCTATTATGACCCCTTAACATTTATTGTTTTAGGGTCAAATCAAGTTATTAAGTTAGAGCCATGTCCAAGGAACCTATATCTAAAATTTAAATTGTTTATACCCAAAATTGTTGGAGGAGTTTGGTAGAGTTCTCAAAGGTCAAATCGTTGAACTTTGACCCCTTAACAACCGAATTTCTGGCCGAATACGGATTACAAAGATTTTCCCAAATCTCAGTACCCTGAATATCAAATTTCGAGTCTGTAGACTGAAATTGGCAGAGTTATTGCATAGTGATAGACAGACACTTTCACTTTATATATATATATATATATATATATATATATATATATATATATATATATATATATATATATATATAAAGTTAAAGTGTCTATCACTATAGACGAATATTGACTGAAGAGAGCTTGATAAGGATACCTTAAAAGGGCCTTATTATCGGGCTTGAAACCGACGGTACCAATGATCTGTCCCAACTAACAACTTTCTGTACACAAAATATAAATACGCTCTTAATGTTTGGATTTTCCTTTTAATTGAGCACTCTGCTGGAATTCTTTTTCCAAAAAAAACTTATATATATATATATATATATATATATATATATATATATATATATATATATATATATATATATATATATATATATATATTTATATATCTTGTATATCGAGCAATTCTTATTTAGGTGGGATAATACTTATAGAATATTACTGCCAGTAATATCTTGTAAATCTTATAATCACAGGTTTCCATACCAGCTGATTGTTGGATAATTTTATTCTGAAGTATATAAATATATATATATACTAGCATTTCAGCCCGGCGTTGCCCCGGTATTTTGAGGTGTATGTTGAGCAAAAAAAAAAAAAAATCGGTGAATTTTTTAAACTTTGACCCATATTATGACCACTTAACGTCTATTGTTTTGGGCTCAAATCCAGTTATTAAGTTAGATCCATGTTCAAAGAACATATCACAAAGATTTTCCAAAATCTCAGTACCTTGTATATCAAATTTCGAGTCTGTGGACTGAAAATTGACAGTTATTGCGTAGGGAAATGTACACACAGACACGTTCACTTTTATATCTTGGCGAGGATATAAAAAAAACGAATTGCAGGATTAAGGCAGTCCAAAATAAGTTGCAAGCAGATTTTTGATATTTTAAGAAAAGAAAGTGAAAACATCTCTTTCTGTAGTGAAGCGAATTGGTCAAAGGTTCGAAGTCGAATGCTTGGTAAAAGGGAAATCTGGATCTAGTCGCCCTAGAGCATCCACTTTGAAGGATGACCACAGTCTTAAATTAACAAAAAAATGTTGAACGTAGCAAAGAATTAAAACCGGCTGGAAATTCTCTTTCTTGATATATCCCTGCACACACTGCTAAAGTCACAAAAAAATTTTTATCTGATAATTCAATTGATGTGATGTTTTGGTCAGGTCAAAGCCCTGATTTCAACCCAATCGATAATATTTGGTCCATAATATCTCATGCATTTGCCAGAAGAACTTTTGAGAACAATGATAAACTGTAGGAAGCTGTGCAAAGCGAATGGAATAGCATCTTCTCTTCACAGTGTTCCACTTTGGGTGAGGGCATGTCTAAAAAGATTGATTTTATGAAGAAATCAAAAGAGAATGCGATTCCATCCTAAGTATTTATTAAAGTAAATGTCTTGTTCTGTGTTATCAGTCTCCTTTAAGTTTCCTTGTTCAATTATTCTTTGTTCCATATATCTTTTAGTACAATAAAATGTATAACATTTTTTGGCCCATTTTTTTTCTCACGAGTGCGTGTGTGTATATATATATATATATATATATATATATATATATATATATATATATATATATATATATAGTCTTATTTGTAGTATTCCAAATTTTACTGATGCTATGTTAGTTTCGTATCTGTAATTTGCTTTGTTTATTTACAAAAATATCGGCTAACCTATTTGTGATTTAAGAAAAGTTTTTGTTTAAAACTTACTCAATAAGGAAAGAAAGTTTAACATTGCTTTATATTTAGTTCATTCTCATTCTTAAGTTAATTAAGGATCTCAATCTATTTTTATTTTCTTTTGTTCTTTCCTATTAAGATTAAGGATTATCGAATATTTTAGATATAGAAAGGGAGATAACTCTGTACATTCGAAATTTTAATGGTTTAGTTATAAGTTAGCAAAATCCTAATATGTATTCATAACAATGAAAGGGAAGTAACTCAAGCCGTTCGATGTGTCTAGGTTGGTAAATCCCTAATATGCATTTATGATTTATTTATTAATTAAACAAATCCAATTAAAACTAGGCTAACCTATTCCAAATATAAGTTTGTAATGCATATCATGACCATGATACTAATTTTATTACCAAAGATTTTAACCTACGTTTGCCATCCAACCATAATTTTCTTAGGTTATGAGTGGCTTTAATACAAAGTAACAATTCGGGAATTAAGTTCTTAAATACTTATCTAATAATAATACATATCCTATTAATAAGTATTCTAATAATAAATCTAATCTTTAGCTCCATGTACGTTTTACTCCAATGAAAGTGGGAGGTTATCTTGGTTTTTTGGATTTAATCGTTTAGAAGAGTATTAGTTAAAACGCTAGTGTTACATTGTTGCTCTATAATAAAGGGTTGAGTGTGTTTGTTGCGTCATCTCTAATAATGGATTAGAAGAGATGACGTGTTATATTATATTTTTATGTTGTATCATAAAGGGAATCGTGTGTGAGTGACATGTATTTTCAGGACCTACCTCTGCTTCTTCGATGTTGGATCATCTGGAAATTTCTCGTACTGGAGGGAGACTTGATAACTGTTTTTGGATGAAGATTCAATCACTCCAAGACAAGGAATTAGTTCTATAGTTTTTATTTCACTTTCTCCAGATGTCCTGCAGAAGGTGGAAGTGAAATCGGCCTGTGTGGATTCTTCTTCTATACACGTTAGCGTTCGTCCCCCCCCCCGTGAAGAGGAGGAGACAACGGGAAGCCATCCGTTTTCTTCTGAGTCCAAATCAAATCTCAACAATTCAGCTAACCTGATCACATGACTCACACACAATCAAATCAGCTGATCTTTTACTTCTGGCCAACGTGTCTACACTATAACTCATCTCTTCCCTTCTCTCTCTCTCTCTTTATCCATCTTCCTCTCTCTCTCTCTCTCTCTCTCTCTATTCCTTAACATTCCTTTCCCCCTTATTTATAAAAATGTATGACAAAGACATACATTTTTTTTTTACTACTCACTTTTTCTAAGGGAATCCTAAACTGACCCCACTGACAAAGGAACTGTCGTACCATTATTCACTAAATCATAGATAAAATTACATCTACAAATAATACCATGTGGCGCGAATTCTTGCGCCCTCGAAGGTCAACAACTCTCTGTGACCCCATGGCTTCCATCTCGCATCTTAGGATCATGTAGAGATCACTATATCTCTTATCAAAGCTCATGACTCATACGAGATAAAAGATTTTTCTTATAATATTACGAGAGCATTTTCCTATGTCTCCCGCCGAATTACGCATCCGGAGAAAAATCCCACAAAATAACGACACAAAAAAAATTCTACAACCATTTCGAAAATTAGAATAAATATCGACTGAATCTTTGACTCTTCCAAACTTAAGAACTAGTTGACCCCTTATTCAACCCAGTAGTGTATCTTTTTTCTCCTACACTGCTTAAATCTTATTTCTTTCTCCTTTTTTTTAACATCTTATCATTATTATTAATTAACAACATGTTCTTACTGATAAATTAATCATTATTTCAATAAATCCCACAAGGCAAAAATCCACTCCTCCTCCTTTTGCAAAAAAAAAAAATACATGTCCAAGAACAAGAAAAAAACCTGCACAATTCTGCTGTGAGAAAACATCAATCGCATGAAAATATAAATTTTAAAAAAATTCTTACAATCATTCACAAAGTCTCATCTCACCAATAAAAATTACAAATAACAAAAACATAGATTCGTGGAAACCCAAAATTGTCCACGTCAGCACATTTTGAGGTCAGTTTACATAACCTTTGACCACCTCACAGAATCTCAAAAATAAAAATAAAATTTTTTAAATCACAGTCGTTTACAAAAAATACATAGACATTTACAATTAAATACATAGTCGTTTCCAAAACAAAAAAACGACTCACTTAAAATTTTCAGGCAATCCTTCATAAAACAAAATTCAACACAAAATAACAATCGATGGTAACTAAATTTGTCCACGTCACCCAACACTTGGGGTTTTCTGAAAAAAAATTATAACCTTTTACTCATCCGAGTGATTTCTATTATGGCCTTTTCTGCCATTTTCTCTACTGCCACTTATGCCACGTCAGGGGAACTCCATTTGCTCCCTTATGTTGGACAGAAATATATTTCGCTTTGCTATATTGAAAAAAAAATTTTTTTTTCCTGGTCGGTAACCGCGACTGCCTTTCAAGGCATATAGCTCAGCGAAACATATCGGGATTCCATCCATGGATTTTTCCATGTTGATCCTATTCGAAATCACAGCCATCACCCTAAGACAACACTTGTGTTTTTTCTTTTTTTTTCTTAATCTAAAAAAAAAACATACATTTTAACATTTCATTAAACAGTTTGCATACAATAACATTTTTCCACACCAGAAAAAAAAATTCTCACGAAAAAAAAACCCGTACAAAAAAACAATTCCACATTAGCAGAAAGTACAAAAAAAAACAATTCCACATTAGCAGAAAGTATCCATTGTTTCTTAACAAACAAACAAAAAAATACACATTGTCTTTTCCTAAAAGTACGCAACGCTTTTACAATTTTGCAACAGTTAAAGTTCATAATTGTTTAACTTATAAATTCATAACAAATATTTGATTGACGTTTTTCTCTGGTAATCGTGACAGTCATCTCATTTCTTTTTCCCTTTTGTTTCACCTCTGTAACTAAAGTTTATGTGTTCTATTTCTTTTACACCAATTTGTTATCAGTCTGTCGATTGATATATCTGTTTTTTTTCTTGTTTTTTCTTGTATGATATAACTATACTTAATGTGTCTTTTTTTTTTCGGTTGCGTATATATATATGTATTTTTTCCCACTGTTCAATGAAAGGACCCTACGTTGTTGTTTTTCTTTCTTTAGTTTTCTTTATCTTTGTCTTTTTTATGTGTAGCTACAATATTTTTTTCTTTCTTTTTTTTTTGTTCGCATCTTTTAAAACTTTTTTTTTTTCGGTGGTAACCGAAGTTCTTTTTTTTTTCAAACCCACCCCTGCTGGGTGGTCTGGTCATTTACGGCACCAAATTGAGTGTGTTACGTTGTTGCTCTATAATAAAGAGTTGAGTGTGTTTGTTGCGTCATCTCTAATAATGGATTAGAAGAGATGACGTGTTATATTATATTTTTATGTTGTATCATAAAGGGAATCGTGTGTGAGTGACATGTATTTTCAGAACCTACCTCTGCTTCTTCGATGTTGGATCATCTGGAAATTTCTCGTACTGGAGGGAGACTTGATACCTGTTTTTGGATGAAGATTCAATCACTCCAAGACAAGGAATTAGTTCTATAGTTTTTATTTCACTTTCTCCAGATGTCCTGCAGAAGGTGGAAGTGAAATCGGCCTGTGTGGGTTCTTCTTCTACCCACGTAAGCGTTCGTCCCCCCCCCCCCCCGTGAAGAGGAGGAGAAAACGGGAAGCCATCCGTTTTCTTCTGAGTCCAAATCAAATCTCAACAATTCAGCTAATCTGATCACATGACTCACACGCAATCAAATCAGCTGATCTTTTACTTCTGGCCAACGTGTCTACTTTCCAAAATTTTACTTTAAAGATTCTTGTCGCCATCACACAGTGCAAGTGGGGTGGGAGATGGGCTGCCTTGAGCGACTGACTCGCTGGCTTTGTGAATCCCTTCCCTTTTTGCCCGGTACACGTATCTAGTAGTCGGCCTTTAACTGACCTGTGAGTGTGTGCGCTTCTCTCTCGCCCCATCTCCCTCTTTACCTCTCTCTCTCTTTCTCTATCTCTCTCCCAATTTGAAACGACCTGTCCGTTCTTCCTCCTTTTTGCCCTTGGCTATTGGCCAATCAGGATCCTTGTGGAACTTCTCGCAACGCCACAGTGCCCCGTTTTATGTGCCCTTTTAAAAAAAATCAGTTTGGAGGTTGGCCATCTTGAAAGAAGCATCCTTTAGACTCCGTTGCTGACCGTTTTTCGGCAACGTATTTTGTATATTTTTTTATCCTTTTCTGACAGTGGAGTGCCTTTTTTTAAGGAATGTATTGAAGTGTTTGTAGGCAGCTCCCTTTCAGAGAAGAACATTCGACGTGCCGTCGATAAATTTCATCTTATTTAAACGTTGGGTAGAGAGCCCAACTATAAGAACTGTATTGAAGTGTTTGTAGGAACCTCCCTTTCAAAGAAGAACATTCGACGTGCCGTCGATAAATTTCATTTTATTTAAACGTTGGGTAGAGAGCCCAACTATAAGAACAGTGTCGGAATTTTTGAGTAAACTGCTTACTCCGAAGAAAGGAGGAATAAGGAGAGAGAGAGAGAGAGAGAGAGAGAGAGAGAGAGACACTGACAACCCTTCATGATAAGGAGAGTGGACCATTTGTTTGGAACCCTATTTCGGGCGAGAGAGACATTTTAAAAAAAAACCTTTGAAGGTTCGTTTATTTGTGAAAAAACGCGTCTTAAAGGACTCCCTGTTTTGAAATGTTTATTCTCTTTTCATTCAGACTTCAAGTAAGCCTTTGATATTAAGAACATTTTATATATTTTGAAAAGTCTCCCTGTTGAGAGACCATTTTAATGTGAATTTTTGCCCAGTTGCCTTTTTTCCTTTTTATATTGAATGCCTTTTTGTTTTTGATTTTTTTCTCCCTTTTTTTTTCTCTCTATTTGTTACTTAGTAAATTTTATTTTACAAGCTTTTGGGAATTCAAAGCAACCAGCCACCTTTTTCTTTAAATAAACATTTATAATTCTAACAGTTTACAGGGTCTCAATTAATTACCTTTTATTTCTCTTTGTGTTGTTGCATGATATTATTTTCTCTTTTTTTTACCCCAATCGTTTCCCAAAAAGACGAGTTTTGGCGACACCCCCAGAAATTTTCGTCACTTTGCTTTGAATGTTCTCATGTCTTATTCGTTTACAAACGACATAAGACATTTTTCTTCAACGCACAACACCTTGTCTTCGTATTTCCATAGCTTATGCATTTACTAACTGTATAAGATATTTCTTTAAAATTCTAAGCATTTTTGCTAATTACTAAACCACGTGGTCGGGACGCTGAACACGTTGGTAAATTTATTCCATTAGTCCTCTTAACACATCCTATTTTTCTTTCTCTTCTCTATACTTAGAATTTCTTTATTAAAATTAAAATTTTGAACAGACCCTTTTGTTCCAAGGTGGCAGGTTGTTTTATTCCCAATAATTTTATGTTTTATTGAATGTTTTATTGGGCATTTTTGTAAGCTGACATCTCTCATTTCCAACTTGCACTGTGTGACGTTTCCCATGCCATAGTTTCCCGCCTCTTTTTGAAAATTTTGTCCGTTGGGACGCCATTTTGAAAATTCTTAGAACACAAATTCTAACCCTTTTTTTGCATTTTTTGGTAGAAGTTGCTACCCATATATTTAAAAAAAAAATAATTTTGTGATATTCGTCCATGTTAATTTTATATTTTAATATTAACAAGAGATTTATTTCTCATTAGTTAATTTAATGGTTCTTATTCATTTTGTATATCTAAATATTGTAATGCCTGCCACGTGGTACATTTTGGCACTCCCGTGCCTGGGGTGAATATTTAGATTAAAGTTTGAGTTTCTTCAGCTTTAGTTTGTCCTCAGTCTGAGAAAGACGAATTCCTTTGTAGTTTTGACATATATGTTCCCTCCTTCTCTAGAACTGAGCTTCCTTTGTTCCTAGAAGAAATTCTATAACAGATTATTGGAGTTTTAGGCTGTCTTATTAATTATATACAAAATGGATTCCCCCACTTTTGACTTACTAGTCAGAAGACGGGATTTATGTAAGGGCGATGTAGAGACAATAGTCGAATTCATTGAATCTTCCACTAATCTTACGAAAACAGGGTTTTCTTCACAACATGAAAAATTCTGGAAAAGTTAGAGTTAATAGACAGGCTAAATGAACAAATAGTAAATGGTTATATCGAGTCGGACATGAAAGATGTTGTTGATAGACACCATAAAACTGAGACCCTTTTTCAGGCAAAAATAACTGCCTTTTTAGGTAACACTGTTGAAAAATTTTTGGAGAACGCCCCTCCCTCAACCTCAGCTAAAACAAGCTTTCTTGAATCCCACTATAATGTAAGCCCCAAGCTGAAATGCCCGTTTTTTGACCCAGCAAGTTTGGATAACGACAAGCTGGCTTACCTAAATTTCTACCGGGAGTTTGAGAATTGTGTGCTGAGTGTGGGAAGCAAGTCGCTCATGTTGGTGATTTTAAAGAATCACCTCAAGGGTTACGCTCACCAAATAGTAAGCCACCTCTCTATTTCGGATGCTAATTTCGATACAGCTGTCGAAATTTTGGAACGGGAGTTACTAGATAAGAAGTATATAATAAATTATATTTTTAAGTCCCTTAGTGACTCTAAACCTCTTAAGGATTCCGGTGGTGACAGCGTCAAGATATTCTTGACCAGGATTAAGGCTCAGATATATGAGCTTAGAAATTCTTTTGAATTGGATTTCTTGGAGGAGGGTACTCCAGGTAATCAACTTTTGAGTTGTATTATCTTCGAAAAACTCCCTGCGTTGTTTAGACGGGAGATTATTCGTTTGGTGGGTGATAACTACCCCTCTCTGAGCGACATTCTGGACAACTATTTGGACGTGATTCGTACGTTGGAAATCACTAGAACTGGGCCGAGCTTTCCTGTAAGGCCGGTTGTCAAACAGAGACCCTTCAGTACTAAGTTTAAACCTAGTAGTATCAGCAAGAAGCCCGCCACGTTGGAGAATTTCTTTGTGAAGCCCGAGCCGGTGCAATATAAGTGCAATTTTTGCCGGTGCAACACTCATGCTGCTTATTATTGTACTAAGTATGCATTGCATAAAGACCATCTACAACATTGCAAGGCTGTTAAGTTGTGCGTCCGCTGCACTAGCCCTGCTCATACCTCCGAGAGTTATCCGGGTAATAAAGGTCGCCTCCGGCCATGCTGGAAGTGCCAGAGCTGTGAACATGCAGGTGCTTTGTGCCCTGACATGGGGAAGGCTCAGTTGACGGCTAATCCTTGCTTGCAGATGGGGGATGCAAATCTTCTTCTGCCTATAATAGAGATTAAGTTAGTTTGCGGTGATGTAGAAAAGACTTTTAATTGTTTAGTGGATTCAGGCAGCCAGCGCTCCTATTTATCTGATGGAGTATTGGATATTTTGAATTGTCGCTTGGTGACCATGAAGAGGAGGAATTTTACTATCAAAACCTTCCTTGGTTCTGCACAAAGGAGTTTGCATGAGCTTGATTTGTGCGTGAAGTTACCGAGCTCTGAATGTTCTGTCGCTTTCCTTGTGGATAAGGGATTGGATCTGCAGTTCCATATTAGCGGTCTTAATGCCGCGGTCGAAAATATGCGGGCCTGTGGCCTCAAGCTGGCTGCTGATCTGTCATGTGTTCGAGATGATAGCATTGCAGTGCATGGGTTGATAGGCGTAGACTTGTTAAAGTACATGGGACCTATGCAGCTGACTCCCTGTATGAATGGTTCCGCCTTCGAGTTTCCTCAAGGCCTAGTCCCCTTTGGTGATGTGGCAGATTTTATGACGTCTGTTGAGGAAGGTGCAACTGTTAGTGGCCTCAATTACAGCCAGGTTATCTCGGAATATGCCCAATGTCCTGTGACACACGTTTATTTCGTCCTTGATCCAAAGTCGAAGTATTTCGATCCCTTGGACAGCTTTTCTGAATCTTCTGTAGAAAGATCGATAGATAAACTATTTAGTTTAGAGACATTAGGTATTGTGGAGGATTCGGTTAGTGATTATGATCGAGATAAAATAGCATTGTTTCGCGATTCAATCTCATATCGTAACAATTGCTACTATGTTAATTTACCCTGGGATGAGGACAAATTACCTTTAGTTCCATCCAATCATCAGGTAGCGTTAAAGGTACTTGATCGGGTTGTCACCCGTTTGACCAAACAAGATTTGTATAAAGATTATTGTCAGGTTTTTTTTGGAGCAAGAAAAGGAGGATATAATCGAAAGAGTGCGGGTGGATCCGGAGGATTTCAGCCATTACACTTGGATCCCTCACCGACCTGTTGTGAAGGCAGATGGTCTCAGCACCACTAAGATCAGGCCTGTATTTAACTGTTCATTGCGAACGGGAGGACGGCCTTCTTTGAATGACTGTGTGTACCCAGGAATTAATCTTTTTACGGATATGTTGGATTTATTATTGAAATTCAGGATGGATCGATATGTCCTTTTGGCAGACGTACGTAAGGCCTTCCTGATGATTCGGTTGGAAACTGAGAGGGACAAGAATCGTTTTTGTTTTTTTGTGAGATTTAACGATGAACTTGTGTGTTATCGTTATAAGACTCTAATCTTCGGGTTTATAGCTAGCCCTTTTATTCTCAACTTTGTCATTAAGCATCATGTTGAGAAATATCCCCCCAGCTTGTGTAGGGAGATGCTGTTGAGCAATTTCTATGTGAACAACCTCGTAAAGACACATGCCTCTCCAAATGTTTTGCTAGACTTATACCAGGATGCAAGGAGAATTATGCAGGAGGGTAATTTTTCCCTGACGTCCTGTAACTCGAATAGTGAGGACTTGACAGCATGTATGAAAGCGGATGGCAGTTTTGTCTCGCATGGTTCACCTGTAGAAAAGGTGCTGGGATATTTATATGACCCAGGACAGGATGATTTGCGTGTTGCAATTAATTCCGACGAGCCAGCCGCTGATACAAAAAGGGGTATACTGTCTCAGAATTCTTCCATTTTTGACCCGTTGGGGCTTAACCATCAAGGGGAGAATACTTCTCAGTGAAATTTGGAGAACCCAATTAACTTGGGACCAAAAGGTCCCTTTAGATTTGCAGAATACCTGGAACCGATTGTATCGGGATCTAACACTTCTTCACAGTTTGAGGTTTGCAAGATGTGTTGTTGACTCCTCTGCACCTGCCTCGCTGTTGATATTTTGCGATGCATCACAACAGGCCTTTGGATTTGCAGCCTACGTTTTTCAGTATGGTTCAGCCAAACTAATATTTTCTAAGGCTAAAGTTGCCTGCTTAGTAAAGAGAACTTTGCCTTCTCTGGAATTGTTGTCGGTCTTTCTGGCAATGAAGTGCATTCCGAACATTTTGAAGGTCTTCTCACGAAAAGTGGTGAAGGAGATAGTCGTGGCTGTGGATGCTCAGGTGGTGTTGTCCTGGATTCTGTCAGAAAATGTTAAGATAAAATCCATATTCACTCGGAATCGTTTGAGGGATGTTCGAGAGGGGATAGGAAGGCTGACCGAGTAGGGATTCAGTCTGGTGTTCAAATATGTGAATACCCTCGATAATCCAGCTGATCTGATCACACGAGGAATCACGCTGGATAAGTTTAAGTCGCAGATGCGATTTTGGTTGACAGGGCCCAGCTGGTTGGCTGGTGAAAGCATTTCTTGGCCTGCAAATGCTTTGAACTGTCTGAGTTCTGATAATCAGATGATGGTACTGACCACCATCACCACTAACTCGCCAGTGATACAGGATGTTATCCCTGTAATGAATTTTGAGAAATTTTCATCCCTGGCTAGACTCTTGCGAGTTTTGTCTTATGTAGTTAGGTTTGTGCTAAAACTGCGCAAGTCCGTAGCTGAACCTGAGATAGAGGCCAGGATTTACTTGCTTAAGTTAATTCAGTCAGCATGTCTCTCTCAGGAGAAATCCTTTCTATTGAATCCTTCCAGCCATGGGATTCCTAATCTGGTTGCTAGGTTGGACCTGTACCTGGATGACAGAGGTTTGATCAGGTCTAGGGGAAGGGTCGGCAAGTCCAGTTACTACCCTCCAGAGATTTTACACCCTATTTTGTTACCGCCATATAGTCATGTCACTAATTTGATTATATTGGATTGCCACGTAAAGTGCAAACATTTAGGCATCGCAGCTACCCTCAGCAAGCTCCGCTTATCTGGCTTCTGGATACACCGGTCGAGGCAGGCAGTAAAGACTGTTATCTCTTCATGTACTCTGTGCAAGAAATACAATGCGATATCATTCAAATACCCCAAGGTTACGAATCTGCCTAAACATAAGGTTAATTTTGTGAGGCCTTTCCTCCACACGGGGATAGATTTCACTGGACATCTGTGGATCGGTGAAGGTAGGGAGGCAAAGAAAATGTATATATTGCTCTTTACATGTTTTAATGTAAGGGCTCTCCATTTGGAATTGGTTAATGATATGTCCACCCATTCCGTGGTACTTGCATTGATTAGATTTTTTAATATCTATGGGGTACCTTCCCATATATATTCAGATAATGCTAGGTCATTTGTCAGCGGGTGCAACCTAATCAAGCAGGTGTTTGTAGCAGATGAATTCGAGGAGAGATTCAGTACTTTTAACATCAAGCACTTCACTATCCCCTTGTATTCGGCTTGGTTTGGAAGCATTTGGGAACGCCCCATAAAGACCGTGAAGTGTTGTCTTTTCAAACTAGTGGGACGACAGAGGTTGAGTTATTTCGAACTTCTCTCAGTTCTGTCTGATATACAGAATGCAGTTAACTCACGTCCCCTCACTTACAGGTGCTCTGGGGATGCAAGTTTGGAGATTATATCCCCTAATGCGTTTATTCGCCCACATTATAACAGTTCCATTTTTTTAGAGCCTAGCGAGTCCCCATTTGAAGGTCTTTTCCCTTCTAGGGATGACCTTCTGGAGAATTTGGCCCACAGAGATACGCTTTTAAAGAAATTTAAGAGTTTGTGGCATGAGGAATATCTCCTCGGCTTGAGAGAACTGACTCGCGATTTGTATCAAACCGATTTTGATGATGTGCTGGCGGTTGATGATGTTGTCCTTATCAAAAACCCAGCTAAATCGCGCCCCTTTTGGTCCATGGGCAGGGTTATCCAGGTTACCCCGGGGGATGACTCGCATGTGAGATCGGCCCTTATAAGGAAGGCTGATGGTTCCTCTCAGGAGCATTCTTTGAAACACCTCTTTCCTCTAGAGTTGGCTATTACACATTCGCATCGAACCTCGCAACCCCCCGAGGAAGGCTCTGATTTGAGAGATCGTACGGAAATTATGGATGATGCTATTGTGGAGGAGACAGATTCGACATCCAGTTCTAGACCCCGTAGAACGCGTAAGAGAATTAGTGAAAGGAATGAAGATTATTTGTGGTATTAAAGTGAGGAAGTCAATGTAAATTTGTAAAAACAAAGGGAAAGTAAATTTTGTTTTAATTGTACCTCGCTTTCTCTAATTTTAATATTTTTTTTTTTTTGATTCATGTTAGAAAGAAAAAAAGGACATTATAGTAACTACTGGGTAGTTTAAAAAAAAAAGAGTTTATTATATAATAATCAATTTACATAGAAAATATTAATTTTGCAAACCTCTGTTAAAGAAATTTTTTTTTTTTCTTGTCAGGAGAGTTTCCGAAATTTTACTTTAAAGATTCTTGTCGCCATCACACAGTGCAAGTGGGGTGGGAGATGGGCTGCCTTGAGCGACTGACTCGCTGGCTTTGTGAATCCCTTCCCTTTTTGCCCGGTACACGTATCTAGTAGTCAGCCTTTAACTGACCTGTGAGTGTGTGCGCTTCTCTCTCGCCCCATCTCCCTCTTTACCTCTCTCTCTCTTTCTCTATCTCTCTCCCAATTTGAAACGACCTGTCCGTTCTTCCTCCTTTTTGCCCTTGGCTATTGGCCAATCAGGATCCTTGTGGAACTTCTCGCAACGCCACAGTGCCCCGTTTTATGTGCCCTTTTAAAAAAAATCAGTTTGGAGGTTGGCCATCTTGGAAGAAGCATCCTTTAGACTCCGTTGCTGACCGTTTTTCGGCAACGTATTTTGTATATTTTTTTATCCTTTTCTGACAGTGGAGTGCCTTTTTTTAAGGAATGTATTGAAGTGTTTGTAGGCAGCTCCCTTTCAGAGAAGAACATTCGACGTGCCGTCGATAAATTTCATCTTATTTAAACGTTGGGTAGAGAGCCCAACTATAAGAACTGTATTGAAGTGTTTGTAGGAACCTCCCTTTCAAAGAAGAACATTCGACGTGCCGTCGATAAATTTCATTTTATTTAAACGTTGGGTAGAGAGCCCAACTATAAGAACAGTGTCGGAATTTTTGAGTAAACTGCTTACTCCGAAGAAAGGAGGAATAAGGAGAGAGAGAGAGAGAGAGAGAGAGAGAGAGAGAGAGAGAGACACTGACAACCCTTCATGATAAGGAGAGTGGACCATTTGTTTGGAACCCTATTTCGGGCGAGAGAGACATTTTAAAAAAAAACCTTTGAAGGTTCGTTTATTTGTGAAAAAACGCGTCTTAAAGGACTCCCTGTTTTGAAATGTTTATTCTCTTTTCATTCAGACTTCAAGTAAGCCTTTGATATTAAGAACATTTTATATATTTTGAAAAGTCTCCCTGTTGAGAGACCATTTTAATGTGAATTTTTGCCCAGTTGCCTTTTTTCCTTTTTATATTGAATGCCTTTTTATTTTTGATTTTTTCTCCCTTTTTTTTCTCTCTATTTGTTACTTTGTAAATTTTATTTTACAAGCTTTTGGGAATTCAAAGCAACCAGCCACCTTTTTCTTTAAATAAACATTTATAATTCTAACAGTTTACAGGGTCTCACTTAATTACCTTTTATTTCTCTTTGTGTTGTTGCATGATATTATTTTCTCTTTTTTTTACCCCAATCGTTTCCCAAAAAGACGAGTTTTGGCGACACCCCCAGAAATTTTCGTCACTACACTATAACTCACGTCTTCCCTTCTCTCTCTTTATCCATCTTC
>NC_136509.1:60147162-60152162 GCF_053919585.1 Euprymna scolopes
CGAGCGTGTATGTCCATAGAATCTATTTTTGAAAGTCATTTGGGTACTCCCTATGTAGAATCTTTCGTCCCTTGGGTTCTCCACCGGGAATATCCTAGCTTGGTATACCACTGATGAGGTCAGACATTCATTTTTTATTGGGCATTCCTCAGGCTTTTTACAGTTACATTTATTCACCGCAGTGTTTGCACTATTATTTTAATCTTCTCTATTAGTCGTCTTTAAAATTCTTCCATATGCTTTTTTATAATCCTTTCTAAGTTATCACTACAGCTATAACTTAATTTTAATGTATTTTTATTAAATATTTTATGTAATATATTATTTGGTGGGAAATGCTTGTTAATAAGTTGTAAAAATTTTGTACAAAGTTTTGTTTTCAACAAAATATTAAAGGGGGGTGTGAACCAAATAATTTTCCTACCACGATTTCTAAATCCATTTGTGCTAGTGTTAGTTACTTTATATTTTATCTCTATGTCCTTATACCCACTATTTTTAAGTGCTGTATTATAAATAGCTTTGCAATCATTGAAAGTTACTTCATTAGATGAATTGTTACTTATTCTACTTTCAATAGATAATGGTATATGTTTAATAATGGATGGTGGATGGTTAGACTGCGGGTGTATATAAATAGGATTAGCATTATCCTTCATATATGGTTTATAAGTATTCGAATCCAGATCTAAAGTAACGTCAAGGAAATTAACCTGTTTTAAGTTAGCATTAACTTCTACTTTTAGGCCAAAGTCTTTCATGTCCCTATGGATTGCTCTCCTAATCTGATCACATTTAACACTTGTAGCATTCCTCACTATTATGAGCCCATCATCACGATATAGGCCCATGTCCCTTCTATCAATAATATTATCTTTTGTTAAATTATAAATGATATAAAGTCCAACGAGATCTGTTGCCTCTGCAGAGAACAGCGATCCCATTGATATTGTGTGTGTGTGGCGGTGTCTGTGTATGTGTGTGTTGTATGTGTGTTGCATGTGTGTGTGGGTGGATGTAGATTAAAAGGCACCGGTCAGTACTTAGCTGACCATTGCTAAGGTTCTTAACTTACAGACTCCAAGACAAGAAAACTAAATTCTCAAGTACCTTATGCCATAAAACCAAAAGTTAGCTTGGAAGGGGAAAGGGAAAAGAAAAAAAGATGTTTATTATCTTCAAAAGACCTCACTCATCCTCTTACCATTTTTTATGACTCCCACCCAGGTTGCATGCTAACTTGATGAACGAAATAGGAAAATGTATTTGGTGGAAATATCACTTTCGACGGTAATTCTTGGCCTGAAGACATAATCCCCCAACGTGGGTGATTACAAAAACATGTATGCACATATGTAGCCATTAATGTTTGTATGAATAAAATTAATATACCTGCTCTGTTCACTCATTGAGCACTATTTTGGTAGATACATGTTGTTTCATTGGATGTACTTCTAGGAAACTAAACTCTACTGGCTATATATATATGTATATATATATGTATATATATATGTATATATATGTGTGTATATATATGTGTATATATATGTATATATATGTGTATATATATGTATATATATGTATATATATATATGTATATATATATGTGTATATATATATATGTATATATATGTGATATATATGTGTATATATATATGCATATATATATGCATATATATGTATATATATGTGTATATATATATGTATATATATATGTATATATATATATATGTATATATATATGTATATATATATATGTATATATATATATGTGTATATATATATGTATATATATATGTATATGTATATATATGTGTATATATATGTATATATATATATGTGTATATATATGTATATATATGTGTATATATATATGTATATATATGTATATGTATATATATATATGTATATGTATATATATATGTATATATATGTGTGTATATATATGTGTATATATATATGTGTATATATATGTATATATATGTGTATATATATGTGTATATATATATGTATATATATATGTGTATATATATATGTATATATATGTGGGTTATCCTTGGTTGGCATTGGGCTAGGGGAGTAAACCCCAACGAGAAAATCTGTGTTGGGGTGACACATTAGGCAAAGTCTGACAAACTGGACTCTTGGCACACTGCTGCAGCAGCCTGTCAGTCCAGTCGTCATGGTCTCTGCCTGCCACTGGAACCGCTGATGGTCTGCCAAGATAGTGGACTGTGGAGCGTGCACCCACTTTTCACTCAAATCATCACTGCACTAGTTTTGCCCATGCCGACTCTTTATTTCCCACACACTATTTTTTTTTTTTTTTCCACCTACAAGTCTACAAATACAAGTCCTCCGGCGATGGGGAAGGAGTGGTGGGGGCAGGCAAGGTTGTTGCTGGCAGCCCTTAGCTCCAACCCTGCACATGAGGCGGCCCCGGGGTGATGGTCGCTGGATGGCTGGGACTGGAACTGCAGCCTCCTTCGGCAGCTCCCAGGGTGACTGGGCGGCCCTTTTCAGGATCCACACCGCCCACCCTGAATTGGGAGGGGTCTAGAAGAGGTGACCCAAACAAGTGTCTGTTCCACTCTCCACGGACAGGTAGCCGAGCCTCGTCGTGGTAACCCACACCTTGGTCCTAATAATACTAAGAAGCTAATAATTGGCACTTGGAATGTGCGTACTCTTCTCGACCTTGACAACAACTCAAGACCTAAACGGAGAACAGCTCTAATTGCATATGAGTTAAAGAAGTACAACATCGACATCGCTGCTCTCAATGAAACCCGATTCTCGGATGAGGGCTCCCTCACCGAGTCAGGAGAGGGATACACCTTCTTCTGGAAGGGCCTGGATAGGGGTGCTCCTCGCATCCATGGAGTTGCCTTTGCCATCAAGACCAGGCTACTCAACAGCATTCCCCAGAGCCCAACGGGTCACAATGAGAGGCTAATAATTTGGCGCATTCCTTTATCAAATAAACGTCACGCTACCCTAGTCAATGTGTATGCACCAACCCTAGATTCAGCTGATGAATTGAAAGACCAATTTTATGCCCAACTCCATGAGATCATGCTGACAATCCCCAAAGAAGATAAGATCATTCTCCTTGGGGACTTCAATGCAAGAGTAGGCAGCAGTCACCAACCTCTAGGAGAGAGTCCTGGGGCATCATGGAGTTGGAAAATATAACGATAATGGGTTGCGTCTTTTAACATTCTGCTCCCAACATAATCTGTCCATCACAAATACCATGTTCCAGCTCCAAAATAAATTCAAGACCACCTGGATGCATCCTAGGTCCAGAATTTGGCACCTACTTGACTATGTCATTGTAAGATGTAATGGCATGAAAGATGTGAGAATCACCAGAGCCATGAGGGGAGCAGATGGGTGGACAGATCATCGCCTTGTCCGCTCTATTTTCCTTCTTAAGATCCGGCCTCCAGCTCGCCGTCAAGCTCCCAGAAAACATCTTGACCTCAAAGCTCTCAACAACATTACAACACGAGCTGCTCAACAAAACGAACTGGCTGAATGTCTTACCTTACCAACTCCTGTAGCAGATCTCATAACAACAGCTTTCTTAACTGAAAAATGGGAAAGCATCTGTGAAGTCCTCCTCAATACTGCCAAGGACATTTTGGGATTCTCAAGAAGAAAACATAGAGACTGGTTTGACAAGAAGTCTGATGGAATTCATCAAGTAATTGAAGAAAAAAATCGGCAACAGCAAGCAGTGACTGCAAATCCGACTCCAGCATCACGTGCCAAGCTAGCCGAGCTTCGGTCAAAAGTCCAACAGGAAACCCGAAGAATGCAAAATGAATGGTGGACCAATCATGCAACTGAGATCCAAGGTTTAGCTGATATGGGGGACCAACATCAATTTTATAATGCCCTTAAGACAGCCTATGGGCCAAAGAACAATAGCCTCTACCCAGTCCGTAGTGCTGATGGCTCCATACTCTATACTGAGAAGACTGCTATACTCAATTGGTGGGCTGAACACTACCAAGACTTACTGAACAGGCAGAACCCTATCGACCCTACTTTTCTTGATCATCTTCCTGACCTTCCTGTAATTCAAGAACTGGATGTAATACCAACTATCCATGAAGTGCGCCGTGCAGTTAACAACCTCAAGAATAATAAAGCCACTGGCCCTGATGGCATACCAGCTGAGCTTCTTAAGCATGGTGGAGATGCCATTACCACTTGTCTCCATAACATCATCCAAGATGTCTGGGAGTCAGGCTGCTGCCCACAACAATGGAAGGATGCAGATATCATCAGCATATATAAAAAGAAAGGTGACAGAAATATTTGTGGCAATAGTCGAGGCATTTCCCTCCTGTCAACCTCAGGGAAAGTTGTCACTAGAATTTTACTGTCTCGTATCATTCAACACATTGTCAATCAAGTCTTACTTGAATCGCAGTGTGGCTTCAGACAGGAGCGCAGCACGATTGACATGGTCTTTGTGGCAAGACAGCTCCAGGAGAAAAGCGTCGAGCAACACCAAAATCTATATATGGTTTTTTGTAGATCTCGCCAAGGCCTTTGACACTGTGAACCGTCCTTTGCTCTGGGAGGTACTCGTCAAATTTGACTGCCCACCAATATTCCTGTGTGTCCTGAAGGCTTTCCATAATGGATCTATGGCTCGCGTCTCCAGTTCAGGACTAAAATCTGAGCCCTTCCTGGTAGAATCGGGTGTGAAGCAGCGATGCGTCATTGCGCCCATTTTGTTTAATCTTTTTCTTGCTGCGGTTTCCAATGTTGCCAAACAGCAAATCCATCCTGCTGATGGGATCCGCCTCTCATACCGGCTGGATGGCAACCTCTTCAACCTGCGTCGCCTCCATGCCAGATCACGTGTGACAGAAGAAGCAATCCATGAATTGCAATACGCTGACGACACAGCTCTGGTGAGCTCATCTGAAGAGGGTCTTCAGCGCACCATAAACACTATCTCCAACATTTACTCCCGAGCT
>NC_136509.1:60214662-60249662 GCF_053919585.1 Euprymna scolopes
CAGTTTGACTTGTTGCTGGCTATCTTGCTCTTGCTTGTTGCTGGATGTCAACATTTTGAACCGAGAGAGAGATTTAGCTGTCGTACAAAGCTAAAACTCTGTAACATCATCTTTGTATAGATACTCCCTCAGGCATTTGTCTATTATAAAAAAAAAGAAAAGAAAAAAAGTCCTGTGGCGATAAAAAAAAAAAAGCTGTGACGGGTGTACGCCTGTAATGCTGGATGCATGTAACAATTCATCTGCCATCATAATATGCATCTATGTATGTATGTGTGTACGTATATTTATATATATGTGTGTGTGTACATTTATATATGTACATGGGAGTTTATATGTATTTATATCTATGTGTATATGTATGTATATGTGTCTATGTGTATATATGTTTGTGTGTGTACATATATACATTTATATATGTTTGTATGCATGTATGTGTGTATATGCATGTACGTGTATGCAGGCGTGAATGTATATGTATGTGTATGTGTACTTGTAAGTGTGTATGTGTATTAATGCATATATATGGATGTGTATATATATGTAGGTAAGTGTATGTATACATATGTGCATATATGTACGTATATGTATCTGTAAGTGTATGTATTTGTATATGTGGATGTATATGTATGTATATGTGTATGTATGAATGTGGGTATGTATATGTATGTTTGTGTATTGGGTATATATGAGCGTATGCTTATAGACATAAACAAATATGTGTATATATGCATATATATATATATGTGTATATATGTATATATATATGTGTATATATATGTGTATATATGTATATATATGTGTATATATGTATACATATGTGTGTATATATGTATATATATGTGTATATATGTATACATATGTGTGTATATATGTATACATATGTGTGTATATATGTATATATATGTGTGTATATATGTATATATGTGTGTATATATGTATATATATATGTGTATATATGCGTATATATATGTATATATGTATATATATATGTGTATATATGTATATATATATGTGTATATATGTATATATATATGTATATATGTATGTATATATATATATATGAGTATATATGTATGTATGTATGTATGTATGCATTTATATATTTATATGTATGTATACCAATGACAGTCTTGTTTATGTTTGCATGTGTGTGTATGTATATGTAGGTGTGAGTATTGTGTATTGTGTATGTGTATATATGTATATATATGTATATATGTATATATATGTGTATATATATGTGTGTGTATATATATGTGTGTATACATATGTGTGTATGTGTGTATATATATGTGTATGTGTGTATATATATGTGTATGTATGTATATATAAGTGTATGTATGGATATATATGTGTATATATGTATATATATATGTGTACATATGTATATATATGTATATATATATGTATATATATATGTCTATCTATGTATATGTATATATGTATATATATATGTGTATATATATATCTGTATATATATATGTATATATATGTGTCTATATATGTGTATATATGTATATATAAATGTATGTATATATGTATATATAAATGTATGTATATATATATGTGTGTGTGTGTGTATATATGTATATATATGTGTGTATATATGTATATATATATGTGTATATATATGTGTGTATATATGTATTTATATGTGTGTATGTATGTATATATATGTGTATATATGTATATATATATGTGTATATATATATGTATATATATGTATATATATGTGTATATGTATATATATGTGTGTATATATGTATATATATGTGTATATATATGTATATGTATGTGTATATATGCATATATAGATGTGTATATATGTATATATACGTAGATATAGATGTGTATATATGTATATATATGTGTGTATATATGTATATATATGTGTATATATATGTATATGTATGTGTATATATGCATATATAGATGTGTATATATGTATATATATATGTGTATATATGTTTATATATATGTGTGTATATATGTGTATATATATGTATATATATGTATATATATATGTGTATATGTATATATATATTTGTATATGTATATATATATATGTGTGTATATATGTATATATATGTGTGTATATATGTATATATATATGTGTGTATATATGTATATATATGGATATGTATATATGTATATAGATGTGTATATATATATAGATGTGTATATATGTATATATATATGTATATGTATATATATATATTTAAAAAGGGAGTAGTCACCAACAATGTGTATTTTTTAACATTATTTTATTATTCCGTGTCTTTTTCATTGAGAATTATGTTTTGATAATTATAATAATGAATTTAAGTCATTGAAATCGTTTACGCGCGTTTCAGACGGTCTGTTATGCGTCCCTGTCAGAAATTATTTTCAAATGTGTAAAAGTGGCGATTTTCGTAATTAATTGGAAGTGTTTCCAAGGGGTGGAGGCATGTAAGTGTTTATTATTCATTGGTATGCTGAATTTTTATTGCTTTTTTATTTGGCTTGTCCCGGTAGTCGTTGACCTCGCTGTAGTCGCTATCTCTTTCTGCTAATGTTTTTTTATTTTCCTTTCGTGTCGAGTAGGGTGTGTGTGTGTGCGTGTGCGTGTGTGTTTATGTGTGTGTCCATATGAGTGGTCGTGTGCGTGTTTGCTCTTATTGGTTTGGGAATGTGTATATTGTTTTATAGCATTTTGGGGTTATTTGCTTCCTTAGGAAGGCGGCTGTGGTCCGAGGTCAGGGGTGCTTTCATTCTATTTTGATATTTATTTTTTGGATTCTTGGATTTTAGTATTGTGATTTTTCGTTTTAGTCTTATATTATGTTTGTTTAGAAAGAGGGTGTATTTAAAATAGGGGATTTTTTTAATATTTCTATTTATTTGTCTCCCCATGTAGGTATGGCCAGACCCAGGATCGGTTCCTAGTGTGGGGAAGATTTTGTTCCCCAGAGGGGGGGCATTGGAGGGGGTATAGGTATGGGAGGGGGATGATAGAAGGGATGATAGTCGTTTCAGTCATGAGGGGGTTCTCCTCCACTGACTGAGGAGGGAGCGAGGTGTTGGAACAGATATTATACTATGGTTCTAGGTGTCTCCTAGTGTTGTTGGTTTCGAGGTTAAGTAGGGTTGGTATTGTTCAGTGTGTTAGGGGTGTTATGTCTGTGTGTGGTTGTATGCGTGCACGTGTGTGTTTTAATGTGTCGGTTCTGATTTAGGTGTGGGTGTGTATATGTGTATGTGTATGGGTGTGCATGCAAGTGTACCTTGCATTTCATGTTTTTGTGTGATGGTATTAGGTTCTGTTCAGTTCAGGAGTTAATCTGGTGATGAAGTTTTTTTCCTGTGTAAGTAAATAAAAATAATTGTCTGTTTGAAAGATTGGCATTATTTTGAAGCTGTTTCCACTGCATGTGTGTACGTGTTTTGAAACATAGAGGTGTCTGTTATCTGCAATTTTGATTATAAGGCCACTCTATTGATGAAATTTTTGGTGGCGCCTATGTAGGATTTGTTGCATGTTGTGCATCTTAGTGCATATACTACATTTCTGGAGGTGCAATTTAGATGCTTTTTTATTTTGAATGTTTGTGCTGGGTTTTTGAATGTGTATGTGTTACCTTCTATTATTATCTCACATACTCCACATCGCGGTTTGTTGCATTTTGTAACTCCTTTTGTGGGACGAGTTTTGAGGAAGTTAGGATGTGTTTTAATTTTTTGGGTTGGCGTTTGCTTTTTATTATTTTTGTTGTTTTAAGTATGTTGTTTAGTTTGTCGTTCTGATTGAGAAGGATAAGGTTTTTTGTTATCTGTGTGAATAGTTCTGGGTTGTTTGTGTTGTGTGTCGAGACGTATGCTAGAATTTGTTCTTTGTTGCGTTCTTTTGGGATGCGATATAAAACCTGCAGGTCCTAAAATTGGAATGGAGATATCGTGTCAAGAAAAAAAAAAGACAAGAAAAACACATAAAACACAATAAAATGTCTCGAAAATAAAAGAAAAAAGAAAGAACAATAGAAAAAAAAGCAAGACACACGTACAACCTTTTCACGAAGAAAGAAAAGAAAGACATACAGACACAGATGTAAAACTTTATATATAAAAAATAGTTTTAAAAAAATAAATGTTTATCATATTAGGAATTAGCTCGTTATGAACCGAAGAAAAATATCACTTAATGTAAAAATTAGAAGGGAAAAAAAAGAATTACGTTACAATGGACCGATGATACAGTAAGAAAATGTAATGGGAACATGCACAGATTAAATTTTTTTGAATTGTGTCAATAATGATTTGAAATATTTACACCGTTGTAGAAGTTTATAGAGGAAATGGCCATCGCTTGTTTTGAACTGGGTAAAAACAGAAAAGAAAAAAAGAATTAATGCTCTTTTTCAGGCCAAAAATCTGTAAATCGTGAACATTGTTTTTCCAGTTTTAACGGCATTTTTTAACATTTTTTTAAGGACTGAAGACATATGTTTACTTAGACTTATAATTACTTAGAAAAAATGTGTATTGATTATTTGATATTGTATTATATTATGTATTGTTAGAAAAAATGTGTATTGATGATTTGATATTGATACATTAGTATAATTGTTGTTTTCCAGGGGTCTGCAAAATAGTAATTAAAAAAAAAGAAAAAAATCAGAAGATTAGATTAAGATAAAATGGTTGGTCTAGTCAAATTAGAATTTTAAAAAGGGGGCAGGATTAAATTTATGTAGGCGGTTAACTATTTTTTTTTTTTTTTTTTTTGAAAGAGATTCACAGGAGGATTTTTCGATTATGAAAAATGCTATTTTCGTCGTTTGTATGTAGCTTGATTAAGCTGACCGGTGTTACGGTTGAAAGATCATATTCTTCGCATACAATAAAGATTGTTACCTTCTATTATTATCTCACATACTCCACATCGCGGTTTGTTGCATTTTGTAACTCCTTAAAAGGCGTGTTGTAGCTGCAACAAGGGTGCGCGATAGAATGCACCCACAGATTAAGCTTGTGAGCTTCGGCTGATTGAAAATGCCCAATCCTGGGAGTAACAGAACTTCCAACACAAGAGCGGACGTGTAGTGGTGACGTGGCCAGAAAGAATAATAAAAAAAAAGATAGAATATATGCCGCTATATAATATGAGCCTAGTTTGAGATTTTCCCTCGAAGTTAGGTTTGTTCGCTAATGTGTACGTTTTTGTTATCTAAATTAATGTCTTTGATCTATACCCAAACAATTAACGACGGACAAATATGATTGGTCTAGTGGTGAGCATAATGTAAACTATGCTTGATCAGTCATGATGTATCAAAAAGCTTTGATCTTTTCCCATAACTGTTATCAGGACCGGTCCTGTGATCGAGTATACATAAACTACGACTTTGATTTTAACCTGGAAAAATGCAGTGCACCATCTGTGGACATAATCATAATAGGTCCAGTATACTGTTTACTGTTTAAGGTATACTTTTAGCTTTGTAAAGCAGACCATCATCTTACGCTTTGAAACTGTATGTTTGATTATTATCGGTGAAAACATATGACTTTTAGCTTTAAAAAATTGGGTTCAATTATTTGCAGGCCATCAACTTTAATTATTGTTTTCATCATCGGGAACAATCATCATTTTTGTTTGATCATAACCGTTTAGTGTATACAGGTTTGATCTAAAATAGTGTAATTGATTGTGTTGATCTATATAAAAAAGATTAACTTAAAATGCCATGTTTTATTGAGACAGATAATCAATGATGATCAACGCTAAAGACAACGTTAAAGAATCCTTAACCGATGATGATTCACTTTATTTTTCAAGGTTACAATCAAGCTGGACTACATAGTCGTGCTACTTTCTGACGCCACACATCTGCATTTCCTTTGAAAGCATCAACATGTTGATTCAATCACTGACAACTTTTAAATTTATATAACTTTCAAATTACTTTTATCGTCGCGGACTATCGTGTAATGTATTAAGTATTGTATATTGTATACTTATAGCTATAAAAATTTTTAAATATTGTCATTTTATCATAATGATCAAGTTTCATCTACGATCTTAAACTTAAAACTGGCCATGTGATGTTAGCTTCATCTAAACTAAAGTTTGTAAAACGTATAAAACGTTCCAATGCCATCAAAATGATAGCATCGTTTCAGCTTGAATACGATCTCCAGACGTGTGAGGGAAAGATATTTTTAAAATTCGACACTGTTGTCCAAACTTCCAACATTTATGTTTTGACAACAATGTCGACTTTAAATAATAATTCTTTAGTGTCGAATTTAAATAATTATTCCTTATAATTTGTCACAAATTTCTTGATCAAAGTGCATAGTGCACACAATTTTTCAAAATTAACAAAGCTTTGATTTTATCTTTTAAACTGAGTTTTGAGCTTAACGTATTATTGAATTGCATCGATCGTCCTAGGTCGACAAGCGATCATAATTTGGAGATGATCGGTCTAGTTGTCTGAACTTTTTGTCCTCTTACATAAACTTTTAAATTCATATCATTGTCGTTTTATCATAAAAGAAATGGCCAAACGTATAAAACGTGCCTTGAGTAGACATTGCAGCGATAGCATCGTTCCAAAGTTCCTTTCGTCAATGCAGAATTAGGCTGATAGATAGACCAATCCCGGAATTCAGAAAACCAAATATTTTGTGTCCTGCAATTCAAGGCAATGTTCGTGTGGAGAAGGTCAGCAAATTTGTCCAGCACCGACATGATATGCAGAAATGATATGCATTAAAAATCGTATCAAAATTTATTCAAAATTCCCGAATGCATTCTTTAGTCCTTCGAATCGCAATAAATTTTTAGTGAGTACGGCCATTTTGAAAATTTCATCAATTCATTAGGATCGTTGCGTGTCGAATTTGGGGTGCATTGTCACAAATTTCTTGATCAAAGCTCAGTAATAATAGACAAGATCATGTATATATCATCTTTAGTGTAGACCTAGCCATAGAGCCAAGTTTGTAAAACGTATAAAACATTGCAGCGATAGGATCATTCCAGCTTGGCATTATCAGTCGTCAATGCAGACCTTTACGGATGCAATTAGTCGCGACGTACAAACCCAGATTTCAGAGAACCATATATTTTGTGTCCTGCAATTCAAGGCAATGTTTGTGCGAAGAATGTCAGCAAATTTATCCAGCACCGTCATTGTGGGTGATGGATTTATAATGCGTTAAAAATCATATGCATATAGTCCGAAGGAATAGCGAATACATTCTTTATTCATTTGAATCGTACTAAAAATGATTAGGGTTGGTGAGGGCGGTCATTTTGAAATTTGATCAGAAAAGTGTGTTCCAGACAAGAAAGAAAGATCATTGCGTGTCGAATTTAGTGTTCATTGTCACAAATTTCTTGATCACAGCGAGTATGACGTGCACAAAATTTGTAAAATTTAATATCAAAACTCAAAGCTTTTTTTTGCACAATTGCATAATTTGACCATGATCGGTCTAGTTGTCTGAACTGTGTGTATACAGAAACTACGAATTTTAGCTCCATCTAAGTTTGTAAAACGTATAAAATGTGCCTATGCCGAAAAAAAAAATGGAATATCTTAGATATTTCTGACAAAATCGTTTCTTGTCAAACGATTTTGTCAGAAATATCTAAGATAAGCCGTCGTTTGTTTCAAAATATCCTTGTTAAATCAGCTTTTTTTTTTTAAAATCCATTTGGGCTTTTTTTGTTTGAACTCATGTTTTCGTCAACGCCGCTATTTGTTCCGATGTCATTTCCGATGTATCAATAGCAAGTTAACGACTTCACACTACGGTAACGGCCTTTAATAAAAAGTTCCGGGGGTGAATGTCTCATAACACTTTTAAACTGAAGCTTAACGTTGAGAATTGTTATCAATCGTCCCAGGTCATAATTTGACCAGTTGTCTGAAATTTTTGTATGCGTAAACTATGAATATTATCTTATGCGTAAACTATGAATATTATCTTATTGTCTTGTCTTACATAAACTTTAAAATTTATATCATCTGGGACAATTATCATCTGGGACAATCATCATCTGGGACAATCATCATGTTTAGTTTCATCTTGAACTTGAAAATGGACATAGAGCATTTTGCATTTGTAAAACGTTGCATGTTGAACGTAGCAATAGCATCGTAAAACATTGCATGTTGATATAGCATCGTTCCATTTGCATCTGTCGTCAATGCAGAGAGATGCAATGATTCGCGACCGAATAGAGAACCATATATTTTGTGTCAAGGAAAAGAGTGTCAGCAAATTTATCCAGCACCGTCATTGTTAATGATAAATGTAACATGTTTTCATGATATGCAGAAATAGAGATTTATAATGCGTTAAAAATCATCTGCATCCCAAAGAAATAACGAATACATTCTTTATTCCTTCGAATCGTAATAAAAATGATTAAAGGTGATTTTTCATTTTGAAATTTGATCAATTCTTCTTCGTGTTAGAGAAAGAAAGTTTTCACAACAGTGTCGAATTTAAACAATCTTGCATATTTTCCCGAAGGAATCATGTATACATTCTTAATTCATTGTCACAAATTTGATCATAAATAACAAATCTTTGATTTTGATTTTATCGTTTAAACTCAATTCAACTTAATAGAGCTTAAATTAACTTTTTGTATACGTAAACTTGACCATAATCGGTCTAGTTTTTTTTTTTTTTGTCCTCTTACATAAACTTTTTTTTTTTTTGTCCTCTTACATAAACTTTTTTCACCTGATGGCCTTCTAACAACTGGGCATTATCTGTGATAACTTCTAACAACTGGGCATTATCTGTGATCAATGCAGACCTTGGCTAACAGATGCAATGGGTCCGCGACAATCCCGGAATTGAGAGAACTATATATTTTGTGTCCTGCAATTCGGCAATAATCGTGCGAAATTGATCCAGCACTGACATTGTTCGTGCGAAATTTATCCAGCACTGACATTGTGAATAACATGATTTCACGATATGCAGAAATAGAATAATCTGCATATATTCCTGAAACAATAGCGAATGATTCTTTATAATAGTAATAAAAATGATTAGGGTTGATTTTTCAGTGAGGACGGTTATTTTGAAATTTTGTCTTAGTGTGTTAGAAAAAGATACTTCCAACATCCAAATGTTTTAATCAAAGCAAATCATAGTAGGATAATTTATGATCACACAATTTTTCAAAATTAACTAGCTTTGATTTTATCTTTTAAACTGACTTTTGGGCTTAACGTTAAGAATTATATCAATCGATCAAAATCGCAAGCAATCATAAATTAAACTGTCGTCAATGCCGACCTTGGCTGATAGTCGCAATGACTCGCACCTATTCCGGAGACCAATATGTTGTGTTCTGCAATTCAAGTCAATGTTTGTGCGACGAGTGTCAGCAAATATATCCAGCACCGACATGTAACCTGTTTTCACAATATGCAGAAATAAAGATTTATAATGCATTAAAAACATATCGTAATAAAAATGATTAGGGTTGATGTTTCAGTGAGGACAGAAATTTGATCAAATCTTTGATTTTATTTTTTCTACTGAGTTTTCAGCTTAACATTTGAGACTTGTATCAATCGACAATCAATCATGATCGGAATAGTTGTCTGAAATACCTAAACTATGATTCATCTGTCCTCGTACTTTTAAACAAATATGAATTATCGGTCGTCAATGCAGACCTTGGCTGATAGATGCAATTGAGAGAACCATATATTTTGTATCCTGCAATTCAAGGCAATGTTCGTGCGGAGAGTGTCAGAAAATTTATCCAGCACCGACATTGTGGATGGTGGCTGTAACATGTTTTTACGATATGCAAAAACTGAAACTTATAATGCGAATACATTTTTTATTCCTTCGAATCTTAAAAACAATGATTAGGGTTGTGAGGACGGTCATTTTGAAATTTGGTCAATTCTTCAGGAAGGTGTGGTCCAGACGTGTTAGAGAAAGATATTTTTTAAATCTCGACACTATTGGCACAACTTCCAACATCCAAATGCTGGAAGTTTCTCACGAATGTTTTATCAAAGCTCAGTCATAGTAGGATGATTTAGGATGCGCACAATTTTTTAAAATTAACAAAGCTTTAAAACTGAGTTTTGAGCTTACTGTTCTTTTAAACTGAGTTTTTATCTTTTAAACTGAGTTTTGAGCTTAACGTTCAGCAAGCAATCATAATTTGACCATGATCGATCTAGTTGTCTGAAATACGTAAACTATGATTCATCTGTCCTCTTACTTTTAAACAACAGTGAGTCCGCGACAATTCCGGAATTGAGTGAACCTGCAATTCAAGGCAATGTTCGGACGAAGAGTGTTAGCAAATTTATTGTGGATGTTTTCATGATCTGCCTTACAATACAATCTGCATATATTCCCGAAGAAATAGCGAAGACATTCAAATTGTAATAAAAATGATTATTCAAATTGTGGATAGCGAAATTTATCCAGCATTGATTATGGTTTTAGTGATGGCGGTCATTTTGAAATTTGATCAATTTTTAGTGAGAAAGATATTTTTAAAATTCGACACGGTTGACCAAACTTCAAAATGTTTGAAATCACAGCTCAGTCATAGTAGGATAATTTATGATCCAATAATGCACACAATTTTTTAAAATTAACAGTTATCTTTTAAACTGACGTTAAGAATTGTATCAATCGAACTAGGTCGACAAGCAATCATTATTAACAACTGGTCAAAGCAGACCTTGGCTGATATCTATCAATGAGTCGCGATAATCCCGGAATTGAGAGCACCACATATGGCAATGTTCGTGCGACGAGTGTCAGCAAATTCAGACGTGTTAGAGAAAGATATTTTTTAAAATTCGATGTTTTTTAAAATTAGGATGTTGGAAGTTGTTGGCCAAACTTCCAGCTGTGTCGAATTTAAATAATAATTAATCTTGCCCGAAATGCATTCTATATTCTAGTTGTCTGAAATTTATAATACGTTAAAAATCATCTGCATGACCGTGGACGATGGTGAAACGATTTAAATGACCTTCAGCGAGGTGCGCGACATGACACACAAAAATAAACCGCCTCTTCCTGCTAACGTACGCGTCACTGTAACGTCCAATGACACAACAACAACTTCTCCCTCGACCTGCCACTATCTCGCATGCGCCTGTACCTCGACACTTCCGCTTCAGCGTTTGTTGTGTTGTTGTGCACTCCGGGGGATGGCTTCTGCGAACTCTCGGATTCAGGTTCTTGTTCTGGTTCTGGGCTTGGTTCTGGTTCTGATAACTACCACTCTCTTGCTCTGTTAAAATCATTAGATCATTAAAAGCTCATCATCGGATGTGTGGGATGTACTTCACTAGCCGGGCGAAGATCGTGCACATCAACAAGGACCGACTACTTACTGACCACTCCAGATATTCGTCCTCGCTTGAACTTGGTGGTGAAGGTGCACCAGTTTCCAGGGGGTCTAACCCAAACTTTGTATTTTGTATTTGTCCTCGTTGATTGGATGGATCAATGCCCTTGATCCTAACACAAAATTATTGTGTATGTCTGTGGTGTTGTCTTCCCATCCTTTGGTGTGATGTTATGCGTGGCCTCCGTAATATTGCGTTGCTTTCTTGCAGCAATTCTCTTGATGCTGCGATGACTCCTCTCAGCAATGCCATTCCATGATGGCACATCGCAGTCATAGTCATTCAATAACTGCCGAACTTGATGGCTACAAAAAGCAGCATTACGATGTCCTTCCTCTTCCGGCGCACCTCGCTAAGAAAAGATAGATGACAACATTCGCTGAATCCTGCCTGGTCATTTAAGTGGCCAACAAGGGGACAACTTTATGATTTGCGGTGCCACATTTAGCCAAGCCGAGTAAGGCAGTATCTCTGACCCCGTCTGTCTGGAACGGCCACAATCAACTCGCACCTGTAAGTCTACTATTGGAGCCCTTCTGGGGCCATTCTCTTAGCTTGCTGGACCACACGACAATAAATGTGTACGTCTCAATGTATCTGGACTATCGCCATGAAGGGAATCAGCCATCCATCCTGGATCCATCTCGTATTCATTACGGGCCTCGTCGTAATGCAATGCTATTTTTAAGGTCGGTTGGCGCTCTTCCTTAAAAAAAAAAAAAAAAAAAAGCATAGACTGCATCTATAAGTAGATGCTTTTTTGTGAGGGTTAAAAGCAGGCCGATCAATGTGAACTCTTGGGGTTTCCAAAAATCGCACAGTCCGATCTCTTCCGATAACTAGTGCCTTATCATGTCCCAACAGTACATCTTCCGATAACTAGTACATATCATGTATCAACAGTACATCGAATCTCAGCGAATCCCCTCGCATATTTAATGTTTGCGGATACACCAGAGTCTGACAACTGTCGACTCCACAGCAAGCTTGTGTATTGCCGCCTATTGTGGTTACTTTGGTGTTCTGCTTTGTCCAACTTGGCACTCATGATGGTGGGTGAGCACCCGGAGTCGAGAAGCGCTTGGTCCACGTACACATTTATTGTCGGTTGTGCCTCAATTAAATCTGACGCTTTCCTACACAATTTTGGGATAGCTACCACATCGGAAACAGCGCGGGCGCCCCGCTGACCAGAAACATCGTGTTGAGGTACTCTTTTTAACATTATGCCTGCGCCATCATTACGGTTGTAATGTCCCTCCTCATAATGGCTCGAGGGCGTTCTAACAAATGTTCCATGGCCATTACAGATACGCTAGTGGAAGCCCTCAGCAGTTGCTTAACATGGGTGGGAAGGCCAACGCATACGCCAGTGTTTGCTCTGACACAAATAGGACTGCAAGTTTCTTCAGCTCCGCGAAGACGTCCACGGTTTCAAGTGGCAAATGTTTCGTAGGCAAATGCCTTGTATGAAGCATTTTTTATACAGGTAATCTTTTTTATACAGGTACATTTTTTTTACAGGTACGCCTGATATACACTTGCTACTTGATATACAGTTGCTGATATACACTTAGGGCGCCTCCAGCCAATTTCAGGGGAATAAATCTCAGGGTATACTTCACAGAGGTTGCAGGTCAGCTTTTCGACCCAGTCGACAACAGAAGTGGATCCGTCGAATTCGAGTGTCAGTTTTAAATCAAACTTTGCCCCAGCCATAGTTGTCCAGGAAAAGAGACAAAATGAAATCGCCGAAAAGCTAATGACCTTCATCTTCACCGAGGTGAACGATATATATGACCTTCACGGAGGTGTGCGACTTGACACACAGAAATAAACCGCCTCTTAACCTGCTAACGTACGCGTCACTGTAACGTCCAATGACAACAACAACAACAACCTTCTCACTCGACCACTATCTCAATCCCTTCTCTTGCGCATGCGCCTGGAGATTTCTGACACTTTCGCTTATAAAAACCCAAGTTTTGTTATGTAAAGGATGCATTCGCTACGCCTGCGGCAGAAGGAATAGCGAATGCATTCTGAAGAATTCCTTTGAATCGTAATAAAAATGACTAATGTGATATTTCACATTTCACGGTCATTTTGAAATTTAATCATTCTTCAGGAAGGTGTGCTCAAGACGTGTTAGAGAAAGATATTTTTAAAAAATTCCAACATCCAAATGTTGGAAGTTCAAAGCTTAATCATAGTAGAATGATTTATGATGCACAGAATTTTTCAAAATTAACAAAGCTTTGATTTTATCTTTTAAAATGCTTAACGTTGAGAATTGTATCAATCGACCTACATCGACAAGCAATCATTTGACCATGATCGGTCTAGTTGTCTGAAACTATGATTCATCCGTCGTCTTACTGTTAAACATCTGTCGTCAATGCAGACCTTGGCTGATAGATGTGACAATCCCAGAATTGAGAGAACCATATAATTTGTGTCCTGCAAATGTTCGTAAGAGTTCAAATTCATCCAGCACCGACATGTTTTCAGGATCTGCAGAAATTATAAATATAAATATAAATAATGCGTTCTCGAACCTTTATTCCTTCGAATCGTAAATAAAAATGATGAGGGTTGTGAAATTTGATCAATTCTCCAGACGTGTTAGAGAAATATATTTTTTAAATTTCGACACTGCCAACAAATGTTGGAAGTTTATCACGAATGTTTTAAAAAAAAAACTGAGTTTGGAGCATCATAATTAACAACTGCAGACCTTGGCAATGAGTCGCAACAATCCTGGAATAGAGAGGACCTTTTCCTGTATTTGTTTATTATTTATTAATTTTACTATTATATTGTGGGAAAAAGAAGTAAAGAGAGCAAGTCGAATTTACGATATCAACAAAACAAACACAGTTAACTCTCAATTTATAAAAAAGATTTTTAGGAAATATTTCAATGAAAATAATAGATCATTTATGAGTGAACAGAAGGGGGGGGGGAATTAGTTGAGATTAAGGAAGTTTGAGTTGATAATGATTAGTTCACGGATCTGTAAACTTCCTCACTATATCAAATAATTTTCACTGAAAGTTTTTGAGTTATTTAATCACACTGGAAGTTTTGAAATAATTATTAATTTTATAATTAATTAAAAATGAGCATGCAAAAGGGGGAATACAAAAGTTAGTTACTATATTCCCCCACATTGTTTTGTCAGCCGACTCGCCTGCTATGTTCACAGTGCTGTCGCGTTAGTTTTGAGCTGCAGACAGTAGTAGAGTTTTTGTTTCTTCATCAGTGTTTTGGTGATTGTAAGTCACAAATATCAATTGTGATTGCATACGCTGGTCGCGATAAGCAATCAGCTACAATGTTCTGTGAACCTTTTATGTGTGAAATATCAGTCACATATTCACTCAAGAAATAAAGGTGACGCTATCTATCGGATTTTAAAGGTGTTTGGTTTTTAAAGACGCTGCAGAGCGGTTTATGATCTGTTAATAACAACAAGTTTCTGCCTTCCACCTGATGTTTAAAATACAAGACTGCTAAATAAGCAGTATAATAATTGCTATTCTCTGTCAAAGGTAGAATATTTTTGTTAAGTTTGTGATAACTTTTTTGAAAAGAATCCAATAGGAATTGGTTGATTGCCAATCATTTGATTAAGTGCTGCCCCAACAGCGTAACTGGAAGTGTCCGTAACAAGCTGATAATTAGTAGCTTTTGAATCGGGATAAGGTAGAGCGGTTACACCTGATAAACTTGTCAACTTCCTCCTTTGTAATTTTATATTTTTTTTTATTTTGTATTTACTTAGATTTTTGATTCAATCGAATACAGTCGGTGACAAACTGATTTCACTGAAATTTGGAACGTTTGAATCGTTGAGTTGAGGAAATTCATTTAATTCGCGGATTTTCTTGTCACTTGACCATCAATACATATATGAAATCCCATAAATTCAAGTAGAAAGGGAAATTTTAAGGTCGTACTCACTGATTTTCTGTGATTTTCGAGGTGTTTGGAATGCTCTTCTTCACTATTTGAGAAAAACAGAATATCATCGATAAAAATACGATCGATGTCGCGGAAAATATTGTCCATCATCCTTCGTAAAGTACTAGATACGTTCCGCAAACCGAAAGGCATGTAATTGTACTCATACAATTGTTGTTGTGATGGATGGACTGGTACTTGGTTTACCAATAGAAGATAAATCAATTTTTGAAAAAAACTTTCTTAACGTGCAGTTTTGATGACAAGGAATTTATGTTTGGCACTTGGTATCGATCTGGTTACAGTCCCATCAGATTTATTCACCATGTGCAAGGCCGAACTCCAATCTGATTTCGAGGGGGATATAATTCCGGCATTCTGGAGTTCCCTGAATTCCTCTTTTGCTATGTTGATAGGCTGATAACTGCCTCGTTTTAGAGAAAGATGGAGGGTTACTGCCAGTTTCAATTCTATGAAACACTGTAGGTTTTATTGCGTTGGAATCGCAATGTGGAGAAATTAAGTTGGGATATTTTTGCGAAATTGTGTGAACGTCGGCAACTTATCCGAGCATAAAGCAATGTTCATAAGTATTGGTGATATCTGTGCGTTTGAATATCTTTTGGTTGTTTTATCAATCAATTTGTTATTTGTGCAATCCAAAATGATTCAGAAAATCATAACCTAGGAGAAAGGTCCAAGTAAAATCACGCCTCAAGTTATGAAGTGCCAGGTTTAATACCGGAACATTCAATGTTCTGACCGTTAGCTGACACAGTTTGTTGCTTATATATTTTCTTGGGATTACAGATATAAATTATATTTTATAGCTCCTAACCCTTCGGCTACTTCAAGAAGCGGCGGGTTAGTTTTAAAAGCAAGGGAGGCAGGACGAGAACTGGGTTGCATTTGCACATTCCGTTTGTCTGGTTCATGGTTTTAAATATTTTGCACGTTCGGCAAAATATAGACGTGAACGGCAGATTTTGGGTCTCTGATCCTTGTTTGGACAATTATATGATTTTTGTGACGGATTACTTTTTCTTTGAGATCCGTGGTTACGATGGTTTTGGTTCCATGATATTTGTTGATCATAAATTATCCTACTATGACTGAGCTTTGATTAAAACATTCGTAAGAAACTTCCCACATTTGAATATGGGAAGTTTGGCCAACAGTGTCGAGATTTAAAAAATATCTTGTCTAACACGTCTGGAGCACACCTTCCTGAAGAATTGATCAAATTATAAAAAGACCGTCCTCACAACATTTTGATTACGATTTGCTATTCCTATCCCCAATGTCGGTGCTGAATAAATTTGCTGACACTCTTCGCACGAATATTGCAGGACACAAAATGGTTCTCTCAATTCCGTAATAGTCGCGGACAAGCCTGCATGCCCAGTTGTTTTAAAGTAAGAGGACATGGTCAAATTATGATTGCTTGTCGACCTAGATCGATTGATACAATTCTCAACGTTAAGCTTAAAAAGCTCATTCGTGAAAAACTTCCAACATTTGGATGTTGGAATTTTAAAAAAATATCTTCCTCTAACACGTCTGGAGCAAAAAATTTCAAAATGACCGTCCTCACTGAAAAATCAACCTGAAATATTTTTATTACGATCAAAGAAATAAAGAATGCATTCGCTATTCATTATTTCCACAAACCAGAATGTATATACATTTCGAGCGTATATGCAAGATTAATTATTATTCAAATTCGACACTTGTCAAAACTTCCAATATTTGGATGTTTGAAGTTCGGCCCACAATGTTAAAATTTAAAAAATATCTAAAAGTAAGAGGACATTCTTTACGTATTTCAGACACCTAGACGAATCATGGTCAAAATATGATTGCTTGTCGACCTTGTCAACATTTCTCAACGTGAAACTCAAAACTCGGTTTAAAAGACGTTCCTAAATGGGTGTTGTTGCAAAAAAAGCAAAATTAAAGAGAGGGAAATTGAAAGCCATGTCAACAAACGGGGACCTAAATGTTTTCCCTGCGAAAAAAAAATGGGCATGCCGTTTAATGTTAAGAAAGAAAATACAGGACAACTCTAGCAACTCTAATGGAAAAAGGAGTGTCATATTGAAAAATATTCTAACTGTCCAAAAGTGGATGTTGCTGAGGAAATAACCCTTGGTGAATGATGGCAATAAGACTGTTTAATAGAGCGGTGCACCGGAGAAAAGAACTTGAAAAAACTAGTATAGGACCAACTAGTTACTTGGCCTTGCCTAAACATAAGCAAGTTGTGAGTCTTGCTTGGATGAAAAACATCATCGTTCATCGTTACCAAAATCTGGAGCAAAGCGACCAACTCGGCTTCTTGAAATCGTGCATAGCGATGTTTGTGGAACAATAGAGGCAAAATCGCTTGGTGGTGCCGCGTTCATTGATAACAAATACAGATTCGTGTGTTCCCGATTCGTGATTCCCAGATTCATGCTCGTAAAAAATTCAGTAAATGGAAAACTATGGTCGAAAAGTTCACTGGTTTTTACCAGTGAACTTTTCGACCATAGTTTTCCATATAAAGGTTTTAAAAACCAACAAAAAGAATTAGAAAACTACCTGAATAAGGCGGGGATTAAGCATATAATATATACTGTTCCAAAAACGCCAGAACGAGAACAGAGAGGATGAACCGAACATCGGTGGAGATGGTTCGATCAATGCTGCCTAAGAAATTTTGGGCTTCGTATATTAGAAATCAGAGCCCAACAAATGCAGAAGAAGGTATGACGCCATATGAAGTGCTGAAGGGACATAAGCCACATACGCATTTTTGGATGTGATGCATAAATAAAGCATAAATAAGATTAAAAAATTAAAAATGGACTCAAAAGCAAAGAAGTGCAAATTTATTGGTTACGTGATTGGTATATCATAAAATCCATTCCATAGTATTCCATAGCAGAGATGTCATCTTCAAGATAACTTCACAAGAGCTAACAGGACCCCGAAGATCATCAAGATCCGTACGGGTTTACATAGCTCACGATTTGAATGACCATGAAGGAAGAACCATGAAAAGAATGAATAACGAAATTTCTTCCGTACATTCTATAGGACCTGACGGAATTGGCTAGTGGACGAAAAACAAGCGAAAATACGATGCTGATTGTAATATATTATGGAAAGCTCGACTTGTAGCTTAAGGTTTTCTTCAGAAGCAAGGAATCGATTATGACGAGACTTTCTGCCCAGTTGTGAAATTTGAAGACAGCATGATCTGAAGCTGCATCAATTGGACATAGCCACTGCTTTCCTGAATTGAGCCAGAAAAATGAGCAAGGAAAATGTTGTCTGTAAATTGAAGCGAAGTATTTATGGCTTGATGTTGGAATGATGGTCAGCTAAAGAAGATGGAAAGTAGGAGGAGACATTTTCATAACAGCTGATGTTGATGACATCATTGTGGCAAGTCTTATAGAAAGCGATATCAAAGACTTTCAAAATAAAAGATTTTTTGGGTGTGAAGATTATTTATTCTGAAGCAGGAAAAATATGGATTGGACAGCCTAAGTTCCAGATGGAGAATTCCAAGACGAAGGCAACGGAAACAAGTAAACTTATCAACAAAGAGCCTATTGTACCTGTCGACAAGGACACGACCGGATATTTCTCATGCCGTTGGAAATGTTTCGAGATTCTGCTGTCAACATACAATGGAACACTGGAAGGCTGTGAAACATATCCTCCGGTGTATATGGTTTACTTTATGACAAGCCTCTGATCTCCTGGGGTACTCCGATTCTGACAGGGCTGGTAATCATCTAGATCCGTATGGCGAATGCGTTTAACTTAAATGACCAATTGACCATTAATATATCCATATTAATGTTTTTAAGTTTTTAAGCCGAGTGGTGCGGCAGTAAGCAAAAGGCAAACCTGTGTTGCTCTATCAACAGCTTAAGCTGAGGACATCGCATTGGCAGATGTTCGGATGCAGAATCTTCAACGTGCCTTGCTAAGATCTCTAGTAACACCAACCGTTATATATGAGGACAAGCAGTCAACCGTATCCACAGTACAGAAGGGCCAAACATGTGGACACAAAGTTCCACTATGTTCGAGAACTGGTCGAGCGGGAAACTGTAAAGCTCGATGTCTAAGTAAAGAGATGGTAGCCGACTAAAGGACTTGGCAGGATCAGGGAACTTTTGAGACTCTATAAACTGCAGACTGCCACCAATTGAGGAGTGTTGCACTAGTGATATCTTGCCCCTTTCCAGAAACCTTTTACAATATAATTCTTCGGTTATCCATGTAAATAAAATACACACACATTGTCGAACAAAATTTGTCCAAAGACATTTTTAAAACCTTTCTGGATGTCGCAGGCTCAGGTGATGTGTCCCCACATTTTTATTAAATGACCTCCACTCATTTTCAGACGAATCATGCTTATGATTGCTTGTCAATTCTCAACGTTAAGCTCAAAACTCAGTTTAAAATCAAAGCTTTGTTAATTTTGAAAGTTAATTTTGAAAGATTTGAAAGATAATTCTAAATTATCCTTTGATTAAAAACATTCGATTATAAATTATTCGTGAGAAACTTCCATTAATTTTTATTACGATTCGGGAAATGCAGAAATGTTAAAAATAATTTTAACATAAATCTCTATTTCTGCATATCGTGAAAACATGTTACAGCCATTATCCACAATGTCGGTGCAGGATAAATTTGCACGTATATTGCCTTGAGACAAAATTCCGGGATTGTCGCGACTCATTGCATCTATCAGTTTCCCGCTCGACCAGTTCTCGAACTTTATGTCCACATATTTGGCCCCTCCATGGACGTCTTGCCATACATATGGCTGACTGGTTGTCCTCATTGGCGACAGATAATGCCCAGTTGGTTATTATGATTACTTGTCGACCTAGGTCGATTGATACAATTCTTAACGTTGCTCAAAACTCAGTTTAAAATCAAAGCTTTGTTAATTTTGAAATATCCTACTATGACTGAGATTTGATTAGAACTTCCAATATATGAGAAACTTCCAATATATGGCTAACAGTGTCGAATTTTAAAAAATATCTTTCTCTAACACACCTTTCTGTAGAATTGATCAAATTTTAAAATGACCGTCCTCACAACCTTATCATTTTTATTACGGATCGAAGGAATAAAGAATGTATTCGCTATTCCTTGGGATTTTGCAGATGATTTTTAAAGTCTCTATACATATCGTGAAAACATGATTACTGCATATTGTTAAAACAATATCGTGAATCCACCATGTTGGTGCTGGATAAATTTGCTGACACGAACACAAATGTCGCACGAACACAAAATATTTGCTGACACTCTTCGCAGGACACAAAATATTTCTATTCTTTTTCTGCATATCATCCACAATGTCGGTGCTTGATAAATTTGCTAACACTCGTCGCACGTATATTGACTTGAATTGCAGGACACAAAATATATGCACGATGTTTGCTCTTTCGCTGTCGGAAATTCAAGTGCCCCGAGACGTTTTCTGCGCAAGCGGCTAGAGGCGCCCTTTTTCTTTTTACTGAATTGCTCTGGAGGTTCAATGTTTTTATTTTTTTTGACCAATCTTTTGTGAATTTCAACGAAACTAAACAAAATGAAAACCCAAGAAATAATTTCACTACAAATTCACCATAACTGCCTTCTAATAGATAATAAATAACCAACTTTTGATGTGAATTTCAACAAAAGTAAATAAAAAAACTCAAGAAACAATTTCACCAAGGTCGCGAAAAACTATAGAAATTCAACAAAAATAAAAAAAAAAATAAAAATTTTTATGAAAACGATAAAACTTCTGAATATAGCAAAAAAAAAATTTTTTTTTAACATCATCCACAATAAAATTATGACAACACACAGCAGCAATAATAAGGGAAAACTAAAATGGCAGAAAACGAAGTCGACATGGCAGCAGAACAAGATAAACCAGTGCGATGAAAACTCCGGCATTTATTGATTCAAATGGTTTCAATAATGGAAGCCCAGTTCAGTATTATGAACAACCAAGACAAAAATTTTATCATATTCTCGCGTCACTACCCACGGAAAATTACAAAACAGCATACTGGAATCACAAGACTTTGATAAGTTAAAAGATGCTGTGATTAATCAGTATGAAAAATCAAAGCCTGAAATGCTGGACAAACTAATGTCATCTTCATTCATGACAGGACGTCCTTCGATTTATTTGAACGAACTCGTTAGCAGGTAGAATTGGTGTTGGAGACATAAGTATTACCTCATTCGATCAAACCAGTGGTAGCAGCATAAATTGATCTCGATCTGGAAAGACTTGGAAATGTCCGATGACCTGCTGTTATATTTTAATAGACACACAATTTTTCAAAATTAACAAAGCTTTGATTTTTATCTTTTAAACTGAGTTTTGAGCAACGTTAAGAATTGTATCAATCGACCTAGGTCGACAAGCAATCATAATTTGAAAGACCTTGGATTGCAATGAGTCATGACAATCCCGGAATTGAGAGGACCATATATTTTGTGTCCTGCAATTAAAGGCAATGTTCGTGCGACGAGTGTAAGTGTCGAATTTAAATAATAATTAATCTGGCATATTTTCCCGAAATGCATTGTATATTCTTGTTGTCTGAAACTTTGTATAACATGTTTTTACGATATGCAGGAATAATACGTTAAAAATGATCTACATATAAGAAAGGAATGTTCGTGCGACGAGTGTTAGCAAATTTATCCAGCACCGACATTGTGGATATTTTTAAACAATTCCAACATCCAAATGTTGGAAGTTTCTCAGGAATATTTTAATAATATTTTAATAGTTTTGAGCTTAACGTATAATGCGTTAAAATTATCTGCATATATTTCCCGAATAAGGACAGAAATTTGATCAAGAGAAAGATATTTTTTAAAATCTTTTAAACTGAGTTTTGAGCTTTACGTTGAGAATTGTATCAATCAACCTAGGTCGGCAAGCAATTTTACCATGATTCGTCTGGAATACTATGTCCTCTTACTTTTAAACAACTGGGCATTATCAATGGAGACGTTGGCAATGAGTTCGCGACAATCCCGGAATTGAGAGAACCATATATTTTGTACCTGCAATTCAAGGCAATGTCCGTGCGAAGAGTGTCAGCAAATTTAACCAGCATCGACATTGTGCACATACATTCTTTATTCCTTCGAATGTTCGTGCGACGAGTGTTAGCACCGCCATTGTGGATTGTGGCTGTAACGTTTTCACGATATGCAGCAATAGAGATTTATAATGCGTTAAATGCCGAATCCCGAATTGTGATTAGGACAGAAATCTGATCAACGAAGGTGTGCTTCAGACGTGTTAAAGAAAGATATTTTTTTAAAATTCAACACGGTTGGAAGTTTTGCCAACAGTGTCGAATTTAAATAATGATTAATCTTGCATTCTATATTTTGGTTGTCTGAAATTAACTTTGTGGATTGTGGATTAAAAAAAATTAACGTTAAAAATGAAGAATGCATTCGCTATTCCTTCGAGAGAAGGAATAGCGAATGCATTCTTTATTCGAATCGTAATAAAATAATAAAAGCGTTAAAAATCATCTGCATGAAGGAATAGCGAATACATTAGGTTAGGATTGTGAGGACCGTCATTTTTAAATTTGACCAGACGTTAAATCTCGACACTTGTTGGCCAAACTTCCCACAAGTTGGGTTTTGAGCAACTGGGCCAATGATTAGCAATGAGTCGCGACAGAGAGAGGACCAATGATCAATGAAGACGTGTTAGAGAAAGATATTTTTTAAAATTCGACACTATTCAAATGTTGGAAGTTTTGACAGAAATGATTATTTATGATTCTGAAATTAACTTTGTCTATGCTGCTCCAGACGTTTTTTAAAAATTCCAACATCCAAATGTTGGAAGTTTCTCATGAATGTGAGAAACGCCTAATTAAATCAAATTGTGATCAAAACTTAATCATATGATTTATGATCGTGTACACAATCTATCAAAATTAACAAAGCTTTGATTTTATCTTTTAAACTGAGTTTTGTGCTTAACGTTGAGAATTGTAATCAATCGACCTAGGTCGACAAGCAATCATCATTTGACCATGATTCCTCTAGTTGTCTGATTGTCTTCTTAATGGAGACCAACCAGATGCATACATCTTTAACACGTCTGCGAATTGAGAGAACGATATATTGCAGGAGCAATTCAAGGCGACGAGTGTCAGCAAATTTATCCAGCACCGACATTGTGGATGGTGGCTGTAACATGTTTTCAGCAATATAATAATGATTTAATAATCATAATACATAATGCATTAAAAATAATAATAAGTTGCCGAATCGTAAAAAAAATGATTAGATCAATGAATCAAGAAATATATTTTTTTAAATTCAACCTGTGGGTTAAAATTCAACACTGTTGTTGTGAGAAGGAATTGCGCATGCATTAGCCAACAGTGTTTCCTTCGGGAATCGTAATAAACGGTCATTTTGAAATTTTATCAATTCTTCAGGTAGGTGTGCACCAGGCGTGTTAGAGAAAGATATTTTAGAAAAATTCCAACATCCAAATGTTGGAAGTTTCTCATGAATATTTTAAACTGAGTTCACTAATTCATTTTTATTACAATTCGGATGTATATGCAGATTATTTTTAACGCAAATTAAGCTCAACTTAATTTGCGTTAAAAATAATCTGCATATATTTCCCGAATTGTAATAAAAATGAATTCAGAAATTTGATCAACATGTTGTAACGTGTTAGAGAAAGATATTGTTTAAAATTCGACACTGTTGGCCAAACTTCCAACATCGAAATGATAAAAGTTTTGACAATTGATCTTGCATATTTTCCCGAAATATTCTGGTTGTCTGAAAATTAACTTGCAGAAATAGAGATTTATAATAATCAGATGCATTAGAGAAAGAAGGAATAGCGAATGCATTCGTAATAAAAATTTGGGTAGATTTTTCAGTGAGGACGGTCATTTTGAAATTTGATCAATTCTTCAGGTAGAGAAAGATTTTTTTTTCAAAATTAAAAAAGAGTTTTAGCTTAATGTTGAGAATTGTATCAATCGGCTGATATATTTTGTGTCCTGCAATTCAAGGCAATATTTGTGCGAAGAGTGTCAGCAAATTTATCCAGCACCGACATTGTGGATTGTAATATGCAGAAATAATACGTTAAAAATATGTATTTCCCGAATCTTAATTTCCCGAATCTTAATAAAAATGATTAGGGTTGATGAGAGACAGAAATTTGATCAATAACGGTGTGCTTCTTTAAAATTCGACACTGTTGGCAAATGTTGGAAGTTTTGACAACAGTGTTGAATTTAAATCATAATTAATCTTGCATATTTGCCCGAAATATATTCTAGTTATCTGAAATTAACTTTGTGGATGGTGGATGAAACATATTTTCACGATATATAATATTCACGGGAGGGAGGAAGATCGACTGTTGAAGCCATTGTGGAAAAGTGGAAGGAAGGACCGTTTGTGGCAAACTAAGCCGTGGACCTGTCGTTGTGGACCTGTCGATGTTTACGCCAACAGGAGGTTGACGGGACTAGCAGGATTCAATGGAGGAGGCCGTCTACATAGCCTTACCGGACCATATTTCTATAGCTCTACAGCAACTTAAGGTGGCCAGGAAAAAAGGGAGTGAGCCCCGTAGTGAGAAATTAATATTAATACCAGACCTCGAGCTTTTAATAGAGTACATAAAATATGTATCGGCGCTACTTCAACATTAATTAAGAAAATAATATCAAACCACATTTCTTCTTTTAACAACCATAAGGAACTTCTCTAACCACTTCAATTAAAAAACTTAACTTTAATAATGCCCCCTTCTCAATCAAATGGACCATCATAAAAAAATTATTATACTCCAGTCTAAGTCATGTTGCCTCTGCAACAACCGAAGCTATAACTATAATTCAGCAATATAATAAATTCTAAAAATGAACTGATCTCTTTCTTTTTTTGAACTTTGTCCAAATTTAATTATGGCAATTTTGAAATTACATCTTTTAGATAGATATATAATTTTTTCTTTAACTTTATCGTTTTTTCTACATACTTTCTTAATACTTTATAATTTTATAATCCTTTATTTTAATTCTTTATTTCTTCTTTGGTTGGCCGGTTTTTTATCTGCAATTTTTGTTTTATTCTTTTACTTACATTTTACTATATGCATTTACTTACTTTCTTGCTTTTTCCTGAATTTGCAGATACTGGCCATCCTCTCCCCTTAAATTTTAATTTATATTTCATTTTTTATTTATTGTTTACTTACTTACTTAATTAATTAATTAATTTATTTATTTTCCATTTAGTGTCTTTTAACAACTCTTGCTGACATTTTCTTGCTGTTGACCTATATTATTTTGCCCTATATATTTTTTTGGCGTCTTTTAACATTTCCTGTCTGACATTTTGACATTTGTTTTCCTATTAATTCTATCACCATTTAATTTTTTTCTCTTCTTTTTCTTTCTTATTTATATTTATGTCTCGGCAGCAGTGTGAAAAGCATATCTTATTTTTCTTTTCTAAATATTATTGGAATTTTTCCCCTTTTCCCTTGTACATATTTGTGAATTATTCCATGGATATTTGGATTATTTTGGACCATCTTCCAATTACGGGATTTCCTTGGATTTTACTTGTGCAAATGGAAATTCAATTAACTTTCTTGAAGTTATATTTTCAGATTTTACCGTCATTGGATTATTTATCATTCACGCGTAATCACCTTTTTCTTCACCATATTCCCTCTGCTTCACATTTTTGTTATTAAGTAATAATAATTGTTGTTTCATCAAATACTTTTGTATGCAAAATCCGATCCCGCATTTTTCTAATTCCTACCCTTTGATGAGAAGGAAAGTATTTCTTTGAAACTCTGCGGATTAAGGACTATCCACTGTTTCCTTTTCAGATTAAATATGTTTTTAACTCCTTTTCAAAGTGTTTTTTAACATGTTTTATTAAGCTCTATTTCCTATTTGGTTTTATCGAGCTTTTACATCTGGCTGAAATGACTTTATAAATATTAATTTTTTAATATTTATAATATACATTAAACTAATGTATATTATAAATATTAAAAAATTAATATTTACCATCTTGGATCAATTTGGTAAATTTAATTGTAATTTTTATTTGACATATATATATATATGTGTATATATATATATATATATATATATATATATATATATATATATATATGGGTGCCCGGTATGTATATATAGCATGGGTGCCCGGTCTTGCCCGGTATATATATATATATATATATATATATAGCATGGGTTCCCGGTCTTGCCCGGTATATATATATATATATATATATATATAGCATGGGTGCCCGGTCTTGCCCGGTATGTATATATATATATATATATATATATATATATATATATATATATATACCGGGCAAGGACGGGCACCCATATATATATATATATATATATATATATATATATACTAGCATGGGTGCCCGGTGTTGCCCGGGTCTTTCGAGGTGTATGTTAAACAAAAAAAAGCGGTCAATTTTTTAATTTGCCCCCTATTATGACCCCTATACATTTATTGTTTTGGGCTCAAATCAAGTTATTCAGTTAGATCCATGTCCAATGAACCTATATCTAAAATTTCAAGTGTTCAGACCGAAAATTGTCGGAGGAGTTTGGTAGAGTTCTCAAAGGTCAAATCGTTGAACTTTGACCCCTTAATCACTACATTTTTCTTTGCTTTTTTGCTTTTTTTTGCACAGCATACAAACAGAGATAGCTACAGATTTAGGGGTGTCAAAACCAAAGCAAAATATGCTGAAAGTAAAAATAAAAGAGATAAACCCCATAATTTATTATACTAAAACTTATTTATCACACTAAAACACTTATCACAATATTCTGTGGATCTAGATTAAAAAAAACCTTTGTTAACAAAGGTTTTTTTTAATCTAGATCTAGATTTTAATCTAATCTTTGTGAACCCCATAATTTTATTATACCATATTTCTTTAAACTGAAACATAATTATCAAGGTATACTTACGCAGATAGATATGAAAAGTCTTTATTAATGTTTGTGCCTATTTCCATTCTATTGAGGCCAGGTGCAAACGCAGACCCCCAATTTTATTATAGCATCCCTATTTAAGTTAAAATATACTTATCAAAGTATTCTTACGTACATCCATATCAAAAACACCTGTAAACGTTTTTTTTTTTAATTTTTAAATTTTTTATTTCCATACTTTGTGGACCAGGCATGAACGCAGACCCCACAGTTTTAATGAACCACGGTTCTGCCAGATCAGACATACCCATTCCTGTTTCTCGATACATCTTCTATCATTATATGTTATAAGTTTTTTAAAATAGTCAACCATATAGGAGCCTTTTTGTGACCACACACACACACACACACACACACACACACACACACATTTAGCTTTATATTATTGATATATATATGTATATATATATATATATATATATATATGATATATATATATATATATGCTGCCTCATACCATCACATATATATATATATACATATACATATACATCACATATACATATATACATATACATATACATAATATATATAATGGAAGCAAATTCGTTTTCGAACATTGCCATTACTTGATATCGCCCCGCTAAAAAAAGAAAAAGAACCACAAAAATATTCAGTGATGGGCCGCACGAAGCTAGCTTTTAAGCCCTGCTAAACTCTGGCATTCCTTGACACACATTGTGCGGGACAGATGCGCCACGTTCTTGATGTTCTCTTCTATGTGTAATCAAATGCCGCTTCAAAACACCTGCTGTTTTGTATGTGCGCCCACAGTTGACACAGGTTAGCTCTGGCAACACTAGACTGCTTTGTGGCCAACTGCACCAATGAGTAGTCTCTCCAAACCAGTTTGGCACCCCCGCCCATCCACGGCTCCTTTCACCCTCCCTTTCCAGTATGAGTGGCTGAAGTGCACTTCAGCCACTCATACTGGGTTCGATCTGCCTCAAACTTGGTGGCCACAACTACACGCTAGGTCCTTCTCCACTCTCAGCGATCCAAAGCAAGACTCTCCCAGATTCTTTCTCATATTTTTTTCAGGTGGACCTCAAACAATCTTTGAATCTCATTTTAGGCTTTTGAGCCAGATGTCTTCCCTCGGCGAGCTCGCCATAAAGGAGTTGTTTGGGAAGTCGACTGTCTAACATCCTCACCATATGTCCATCTCAGTGTATGTTTGATAATGTGAACTTCAATACGTAGACATTGGGTCTGTTGAAGCACCTCCACATCACATTTGCCAACCCACACCTAAGATTCGCCATAGGCACATCTGGTGAAACCGTTTGAGATGTCTCAAATGCTTCCTGTATGTTGTCCAACTTTCACAGGCTTTGTGAAGAGAAGAGCAGAGAGAACGCATGTGGCATAAACCATAATCTTAGTTGGCAGCAAGATCCCATGACAGCTCCACAAACGCCTGTCCAACTTTCCGAAAGCATCACTTGCCCTGCTGATCTGTAACGATACCTCATCATCCAGGGCACCAGACATACTCAGTGTGCTACCCAAGTATATAAACTTTGTGACAACCGCTATCCTTGACCCACAGATATAAACTGATGGCTCATACTTAAGACAGTTTTTTTTTTCAGATTGATAGTCAGGCCCAGTGCGCTGCAGGCAACCGCAAAGACGTCCACAAGATGCTGCATATGAGCCACCAGATCACAGTCATCCGCATAGAGCAAGTAACGAATCGTGTTGGTGAGTATCTTTGTACTTGCATTGAAGCGCCTAATGTTGAACAACCTCCCAGTAGTTTGGTAATGAATATAGATACCATCAGAGCAACCCCCAAATGTCATCCGAAAGATCATGGTGAAATATAACGCTAAGAATGTGGGTGATGAAATGTCTCCCTGCTTAACATCATTTTCTACTGAGATAGGATCAGCCAGCTTTCCCCCAACGTTGATCACAGCCTTCATGTCATCGTGGAAGAGCTTTAAGATGGTTACAAACTCTCAGGACAACCAAGCTTTTTCAGAATCTCCCACAAAGCATCCCTATTGACTGTATCAAAGGCCTTGATTAAATCGATGAACACCTGATACAACCCTTTTGCTGTTCTATACATTTCTCCTGTAGTTGCCTGGCTGTAAAAATCATATCCACTGTCCCTCGACATCTTCTGAAACCACACAGCGACTCAGGCAAAACATCGTCAACAATGTGCTCCAGCATTCTGTTTAGCATGATCCTACAGAGCACCTTACTGACTACTGACAGGAAACACACAAAAGAAAACAAAAGATACAAGAAATATTTTAAACAAAAAAGAAAAGGCCGATATGCCGTAAAAGAAATCCGTAGTAATGAATGGAAATATAGTAAACACAAGTCACCATGCGTAATTCATTGATAAATGAATTGGTTTGTTAAAAAAAAAAAACACACACACACACACACATACACACAAATGCAGAGATTGGGGTCACCCATTATTGTTTTGAAATTTGTATTGGAGTGTCAATTAGAAAATTTGTGTCAATATGAAATCGTTTGGACGAATTGTTGAATTTAATCTGTCAATCAAACAGGAATTTTTCAAAGGTCGCATGTAGTCTTTGAAACAGCGTGTAAATTCTGTTTGGAAATACATTTTTGTGTTCATAGTTGAACTTTTCGGCTTTTTGTGTTTCATTTGTTTTGTTTTTGAAAATTGTTTTGGGACAATTGTTTTGGACAGACTTTGTTGAATTGTTGTTTGTTACAGATAACTTTCTTTTTTTTTATTGAAAAAAGTTATAACTGTTGATCATAGTTTTGTGTAAATCATAGTTAAATGTATTAAGGTATTTTTTAAAAAAATGTTTTATGATGTTGAACAAATATTGTAAATTGTCTTAAATGTATGTAAATATTATTGATTTTCACAGCACGAATTCAAAGTTATCAGTAAAGATACATTAGATTTAAACAGTCTAGGACAAAATAAAACTAGTTAAGACGTATGGTTGGCTTACAGATTCAATTAGAATTTTAGAAGGGGGACCAGAATTAAAATTACGTAAACGGGTATTTGAAGAGTTTTTAGATGTGATAAAAGATGTTTTTTTTAGCATTTGGTTTTGTTGTTTTTTTTTTTAGAGATCCTATAATTTTTCTCCAAGAAAAGTGACTTGGTAGGGATTGATAAGCACAAGATGTGCCCCTATACGAAAAATTTGGGAACCTGGTTAATTAAGTGCTTAAAATAAGCTGGTTGCACGTAACGACTCCAAGCAAGTGGTAAGACGAAAATTCTTAAGGAGACCAGTAAACCGATGATAGGTAGTCCCGAGGCAATAACATATGAAGTAAGAGACAGGCAAAAATATGCCGTAGATTACGTAAGAAAGATATAACCTTGTATTTTTTTTAGAGACGCATGAATGTGGGATATATCTGCTGGATCTTGGAAGCTCTGGTGAGAGAAAAGAAGAATCACAAAAAATCGGGCTATTAGATAGAGTTTAGAGCGCAATTAAGGTGTTGGGCGCGAAAGGTGTTAGTTAGTTAGGGGTGATATTTCTAAATCCTCGTCGAAGTTTAAAGAATCCAAGCAAGGAAATCCGAGTGAATCCGTATGAGAGAAAAAAAAGGTATATCTTAAACTTCTGAAGCCAACCACAAAGATTTAAGTATATGAGCTTTGGTATGTCCCGTATAAGATAGTTATAGAATAAAAAACAAAGCCATACTTGATAAGACTAACCATGCGGAAAGAGAGATCAGAACACTTTTTGGGACGAGGGAGGTGGAAAACCTCTAGTCTGCGGCATATAGGTGGCTGGAAAATAGCTGATGTGAATCATAGGTAAAGACCCTACACCCAAAAAGTAAATGCCAAGAAGATCAGAAAGGTTCTGATCTTATAAAAAAAAAAAAAAATTGTGAAGTCGGCCGTGGAGGGCTGACTGAAAGAGATTTTTTTTTTGTTTTTTAGCCTGGTCTTTCTAGCCGTGTGGTTGTGTAGATGTAAAAATAAAGAATGTACTAAATTTAAAAATGCATACATTTTTTTTGTGAAATATGGAAGGGAGGGATGTTACATCATAAGGGCTGTCCCCTTTTCATGTAAGTATAAAAATAGAGAGATTAGTTAAAATGAAAATGAAATAGCAATAGACGAAATTCGAACCTCGTAATTTAGGTTTAGAAATAGATTACGTGTGAGAATTTAAAAAATAAAGAATGTAAAACAAAAAATTGTTTAGAATAGAGATAAAATATTTCAAGAAAAGAATGTGCACTGTCAAGTTTGTTATGAAATTTTAATTAAAAGAATGCAGCCATAAGATAATGTTTTTAACATATTGGAAAAATAGATTACTGAGTATAGGTTAAAATTCTTTTTGTAGAAAAAGGAAAAGTTTTGGACACGCATGTCCAGAACACGTGAAAGAAGGCACATCTTTTAACATGTGTATGACGTCACGGAAAATAGAAAGTTCTAGGAATAGAGAAAAACTTTAGAGCTAAAAGAAAACAGAAAACTGGGAGAAACTCAGAGAGTCCGGAGTTTGGAATTCGAACGTCTAGAAGCGAGACGATCACTTTTAAAACTTAATATGTGAAGCTTTGAATTTTTGATGATGAAAATCACGGCCGGTCGTGTGAAGAATAAACTCATCTGTGTTTTTGTAAAACGTCGTCTTGTCTTATGATTCTTACAAAAAGGTAAAGTGAAAATTGTTTTATATATCTGTGTTACATCTCATGTCTACACAATGTCTGAACACTATCTCCTTCACTCTAAGAGCTTTCTTCTTCTACACGTCTAAGGAATGAACATTTAATATATAAGAATCGTAATAACATGAACAATCTCTCTAAGTCTCTTACAACAAAATCTCTTTATCTCTAAGACTCTCTTTTAATGAAACCCCTATATGTAACACTCACCCTTAGCCTTTGGTTAAATAACCTTGGCCCACAATGCAGTGGAGGTCCAGTTATGTGGTACAGGACACTCGTCGTTCATCAAGGCCCCGTCTGTGTGGCAGTGTGTCTGGGAGAAGCACAGAAAGACGCCAAGACATCTGCGTGCTTTTAACACATGTCCACACCAGACCTTGACCACCATAATATATATATATATATATATATATATATATATATATATATATATATGATGATCATTGCAACGTCGTCAGATGAGTGCCACTCCCTCAAACCCTGAAAGTCCATGAGCCGAAAATGACTTTAGTCCTGCCGGCGAATTCAAACGCTCAAGCAGACATGACACTGAAGACAGTCACTGGTATACATACATATGTATACATGCATGCATGCATACATATGTACACATACATACACATACATATAACACACATATATACATACATACATACATACATACCTACATACACAATACATAATACACATACATACACATACATATACGTACATAAACATACACAAGACGGTCATTGGCATACATACATATATATATAAATGCAAATATATATATACACATACACACATACATATCTGTAAACATACACACATATATACATATATACAAACACAATGCATAATACACATACATATACATACACACATGTATACATACACATATACATACATATACATACATGCACATAGAAATACATACACACATATGCATACACTTACTTACATATACATAGATATATGCACTCATACACATACACACATACATGCCCATAGATACACGCATATATATATATATATGCATACATACACATATACAGGCATACATATACCTACATGCACACACATATACAGGCATACATATACCTACACATACACACACCTGCATATATACACATACATACAAACAATATATATACGTATATACACACACAAACATATATACACATATACATATATACATACATGTACATACACATGTACATAAACATACATACACCTATACATACATATATACATACGTATGATGGTAGATCAATTATTACATGCTTCCAGCATTTCAGGCCTACACGCGTCACAACATTTTCATCGCCACAGGACCATTTTTTTTATAGACAAATGCCTGAGGGAGTATCAACGCAAAGATGATGCTACAGAGTTTTAGCTTTGTACGACAGCTAAATCTCTCTCAGTTCAAAATGTTGACATCCAAGAGCAAGATAGCCAGCAACCAAGAGCCAGACATCCAAGAGCAAGATAGCCAGCAACAAGTCAAGCTGCAGACCAGCTTAATGCGGGTACTGGTCTCCCGCTTTATGTTTTTTTTTTAGATCAGAGATTTGCTTCTCCTAGAGGGGTTATGGTCCTGGATATGACCTTAAACTATATCCGATGGTGAGGCCCCAGCTTGCGGGCTTTGGGGAGTATGGAGCCACCCTTTAATTGCCATTGTCAACTCTGACCAAAAATTGTTCTTCAAAATCACTGTATTCGGCATTAAATAACCTGAAAAGGATTGATATGCCATAATACAAAAACAAACAAACAAACAAAACTAGAGGGGTTTCCTTCACCACGGCTTATGTGAGCCCTCTCCACCCCAAATACACATGGAAATGAACATATGCCTACATACAGATGTATGCCAACATACATATGCATGTGTGTGCACATGCAAACATAATCACGTAGAGATACACATATACATACATATGCATATACATACATACACATACATATACATGTAAAATACACATGAAGGAACATTCATAGTCATAAATAGTAAGTGATCAGCGGCTGGACCGTTTTTGTCCCTTTTCCTTCCTGATCTTTTTCTTCTTTTTTTTATAAAGTAAAGTTTATTTAAGACTCACACTTCTGCAGTACATGATAATGATGATGATGATGATGATGTTGACAATTTCACACATAATTTTCCAAATAAATCAATGTACGAATCGACGAGAACAACAATAAACTGATACGAATTAAAGACGCTGGGACTTTTTTGTAAAAAAAATACACACACACATATATATATATATATATATATATATATATATATATATATATATATATATATATATGTGTGTGTTTTGTAAAAAAAATACACACACATATATATATATATGTAGGTATGTGAAAATGACAAGGCTTTTGCGAGGGTTAAGTGGCATTGGTAACTTGAGTAAGCCGTAATTCTGTGCGCTGAGGTATGTGTCATAAATTTGCCCCTACCACCTATATCCGGGGGGTTAACTACACCGCAGCGATACTGATGAGGTAGCACACATGTTTCGCTACATGCTGGTATTTGAACTATTTCTATACGTTCAGTAGAAGTGTAAAAATTTTTGAAGTGAAGTTTAGTGTCATTTAAATCATCATTATTAGACCTGAAGGTAAGTTATAATAGTTTTGAAACTATATATATTCGTTAATATAGATATTAAACCTTATTTGTGCGAAATATGAAGCCTATATGACTTTACCTTCATTGGTTTTGAGTTTACCTAAAATGTGAAGCCGTTACGAAAATTTTCAAAATTTCACTAACGCCATATCGTTAACCTACGCACTTTGTTTACAAATATTTTCCAACAACGGCAATGACGCCAAACTA
>NC_136509.1:60252162-60259662 GCF_053919585.1 Euprymna scolopes
TTAGACTTGATGCCATACAGGGATGTCTTCACAGAAATAGATTTCTTCTAATGCCTTAAATGTAATTGAGGCATAAATTTTTACTTTTTATTTTCTTACAATAGTAAGGATCATCAGATGCTAGGATTAAATTTTAATGTAGAGTTAAATAGCTAGAATTGTTACAATCTAAATGAACGATCCAAATCCCACATGCAAATAAAACTTCCATTCTTCTTAACTGGATAGGAAATATAAATAAGGTATACAGCTCATCTAAGAATGTTGTTTTTCTCCATAATGGTGAGCATCCTTGTATCTAATCATAGCAGTATGGACGGTGAAATAAGGGTTACCCTCTTCAAAGCAATAAAACAACTGAGCAATTAAACCAGTTATTATTAAAAAATAAAAATTAAATTAGCAATTTGGGGGTTGCAAAATTTATGTAAATATAATTTCATCAGATTTTGTCATCCTACACCCCAAGTTGGTAGAATCCATACTGACTTACTTATTTACCTACAGCAATCCCTGTTCTAAATGCTTTTACCCATAAATGCAGGAGTAGTCATCCTTCCACAGGAGTGAAACACAGTTGTAACCGTGGGCGGTTTTGCTGTCAAAATAATAACTAGAGGATATATATTTTAGTTATTTAAACACCCAAAAATACAACTCATGAATTAAGTGATTAGTAACAGAGGCGGGTTAAACCAATGGGCTAAGACCATTCTTTGAGATCAAAACAAAATTTATATACTTAATTGGTTAAGTAAGCCATCGTAGCAAGTTCTGGATCTGTTTGATTAAGTTAAATCAATTATTAAATTAATTATTAAATCATAGACGCCTTCTAGTAATCAATGAACCAAAAACACCAACCGGCCTGAATTACCTCCCTTTGACCATTATAGGATACAAATCGACCCAATTTCAAATAAAATTAACTCACAATACTTAACAATATAATTGAATTATCTCCCTTCATTTTATCCTACTTAACAATATGAAAACATTTTTCAAGTAGAATAACAATGAATCTTAAAACATTAAATAACAATAAATAGATCAGAACACTTCACCCGTAATATTATACGAGGATTTTTATATATATCTTTAATACACCCATTTTATTTACTCTCGTATTCAATTAAACTTTGAAACTAAAAGGGTCTTAAATCTGAGCACAAATATAACTATAATCTATAAACATTACCTGCCACTAATACGAAACTAAAACGAACCGTAACATTTTTGCAAGGCTGTTACGGCCATAATATCGAAACAAAAATTTTAAAAATTAAGTGTTGGGTAACAAAGAAATAACAAGATCTAATTTAGGAACCCAACGAATGGGATATAAATTAAAAAATTATTTTAAATGGCTTAGGGCTCCCTGTAGCAACTTGTCATGACCCTGCACACACACACACACACACACACACACATATATATACTTCTTTTCAAGGGAAATAAGGTAAAAAAAAAACCGATAAAAGTGCTCGATATGTTAATAGAGCGGTATATAATTTTTTAATTTTTTATTGAGCCCATAATAAATTTACAGTCCACCTATAAATTCCGATGAAATTGGTACTCTACCTCATCTCCTGGGGTGAAAATCCAATGGAAACAGTAATGTAAATTTATTATGGGCTCAATAAAAAATAAAAAAATTATATATATATATATACTTATATACGTATACACACACACACACACACACACATATATATATATATATTCAAATGCATATATATATATATATATATATATATATATATACATATATACGGTGTGGCCCATAAGTCACTTTACATTTTAAAAATTCAATAACTTTTTTTTTATTAATACGTCTTAATTTCTCTTTTCAGAATTAACAAAATAGAATCTTGGAAAATATTTAGTATAGATGAGTTTACAACAGAACAACGAGTGAGGATAATTGATTTTCACTTTGAAATGGACGGTCAGTTGTTGCGATTATATGCGCCATTTCAATGTTCAATATCCTCTTAAAAGATATGCTTTTGAATTTGTTCAACCTCAGTTAGTAAACATGCAAGGTGGTGACAAACAAAATGGAGCAACTGCATATACAGCTAGAGCAACAATGCAGTAGTTAACTGTGATGTTTCAGGATAAAAAAAATCTCTTGGAATTTCGATTTTGACGGAAGTAGACTTTTGGTTTTGGGGATATCTTAAAGGCAAAGTGTATGCAAATAAGCCTCGAAGCATCAAAGAACTTAAAGCAAACATAGGCAGGAAATTCTTTCCCTAAAACTTCCTATGTTAAGACTTGTCATCAGTGGCGGCTCGTGCCTGAGATTATTGGGGGTGCTGCTGCTTCAAAAATTTTACGCATTGTTTTAATATCGTGTAAAAGAAATTCGAATATGTAAGGAAATATTTAATCAAATAATAAACAATAAATATTCAAATATATAACACAGGAAAATAATCAATCACAAATGAATAATATGCAAAAACTTTTATTAAAAATATTTTTTAAATTGTGTACACTTTACAGAATAATAAAAATAATATATGCATTTATTCCTTTTAAACTTTTCAGATTGAATAAAAGTTTGCGTTTTTTGGGTTTTTTTTTTGTATTTTTTGCAAACAAACGAAAAGCATTTTTAAGAATACATATTATTTACAATTTTTTAATAACTTATTTTTTTTATATAAAAACAAACAAAAAAAAAAGAAAAACTTTGAAATTTAGGAGTGTAATATTTGAAAATAGCGTTTTATTTAATAAGTTTTATTTCCAAAATTTATTTTTAAAATGTATTCATAACAAAACGTATTTGTGAATAAAATGCAAAATAAAAAAGTTTACATTTTTATATAGTGAGCAAACAAAAATATTTAAAGAAACAATTTTATTTACAAATCTTTTAACAACTTGCTTTTTATATAAAAAGAACAAACAAACTTGGCTATTTACTGACCTTCCCATGCCGGTAAAAATCGACATAAAGTGGAGATTTATTATAAAAAAATAGGGTGTCATATATAAGCATTATAAAACATCGAATTTAATGTATCTTTCTCCCCAAAGAAAACAAAAAATTAAAATTGTCTCAGTGCAGAAGGATTTCTAATTACTTTTTTAATGCGTATTATCTGCCCCATCTACTAACAAATTCAATGTAAAGTTTAAAAATGCATAATTGTAAAAACTGTTTCTTTATTTACAAATACATTTTAATTTAAAAAAGCCTTGTGCAAAAAAACAAAAAACAAACAAAAAAAAACATTTTTCAAAGTGTAAAACTTCTAACATTGCCCTCGTTGGAGGCAAATAAATGCTAAAAAAATTTTTATATCTAAAACATACAAGTTAAAAAGATTTCTAACTAAAATGTATTTTCAGCATAAAATGTTTCTTCGCTTGTTTGCTTCTAGGGAAAAATGTAAACAGTTTTTTCTTTGTTTTTTTTTGTAAAGTTTAGTTGTTACAAAATAAATAGCATTTAAAAGTACTTAAAACAAACAAACAAAAAGGCAGGTGATGGAAAAGTAATTTTATTTTATGGTAAGATTTATTTATTGTATATTTGATTTTTACCCTTAGTCGCGTGTTAGCTTCACTGCTAAATCCCCGAATACTTAAAAACAAAAAAACAAAACAAAAACAAACAAGTTATGCATATTATATATTTCCGTCTGCTACCGAATTAAATCGCAACGCTAAAAGTGTGCGTATTTAAAAAAAGAAAGAAAGCACAATATTTTATGTACAAGAACACGTTATATGCACATTTTAATAATAATTTTTAAAAAATGTAAATAATCCTCCTTTTTTTTTTTTTCAATAACAAAATGTTATCATATTTATAAGTACAGGCGCACACTCTAAGCAAACACCGAATTTCACGAGCATCTGAGACGCGGAACTGCGGGAGCGACAGTTCCCCAGCGGCCGTTATCGGCTGTCTATAAGTGCGCATGCGCAAAAGAGAATTTCATTAAGAAAGTGTAACTGTGAAGTTCACAGCTCCAAGCAAGTTTTATTTTTATTTTTATATGAATTTGTAGATACCGACATTAAATTTAATGATTTTATAATGTACACATAGAAAAATAAAATAATAATAATAAAAAAATAAACGTATTATTTTTAATTTTATCATTAATATTGTGTAGAAATAATTTGGGGGTGCTGCAGTCCCACAGCTCCATGCACGAGCCGCCACTGCTTGTCATAAAGAATAGCTAAGAAAGAGCTCGACTTTGTAAAGCCGAGAACGGAGGTTATTTAAGAGACATTATCTTTCGAAATTATATCAGGACAAATTTCCCCACACTAAACTGTGTCATAAAAATGAATTAATTAAATACAGTCATTTAAGAAAAAGTTATTTGATTTTCAAACTGTAAAGTGACTTATGGGCCAACCTGTATATACATATACAAACATATATATACATACACATATCTATACGCATATATATATACATACATATATATATATATATATACATATCTATACATATATATATATATACACATATACACATATATATACATATCTGTACACATATATATACACATATATATACATATCTGTACATATATATATACACACATATATATACATATCTGTACATATATATACACATATATATACATATCTGTACATATATATATATATGCATATATATACACATATATACATATCTGTACATATATATATATACATATATATATACATATATATATACATATCTGTACATATATATACGTATATATATACATACATATAGATATATATATATACATATATATATATATATATATATATATATACACATATGATGATTGCAACGTCTTGACAGACGAGTGCCACTCCCTCAGACACTGAAAGTTCATGAGCCCGAAAAAAAGACGTATAGTCCTGCCAGCAAATTCACATGTTCAAGCAGACATGACACTAAAGACGGTCATTGTTATACATACATATATATACACGCACACACATATCTACATGCGTACATACACAATATTCACACATACATATACATGCACACACACATGCAAACATAAACAAGACGGTCATTGGTATACATACCTATAAATATATACATGCATACATACATGCATACATGTCTATAAGCATACGCTCAATACACAATGCATAATACACAAACATACATATACATACCGACATTCATACATACACATATACATATATATACATCCACATATACAAATACATACACACATATACTTACACATACATATACATACACATATGCACATAAATATACATACACTTACCTACATATACATACACATCCATATATATGCATTAATACACATGCACACATACATGCACACATACAAATACATATACATACACACCTGCATACATACACATACATGCATATACACACATACATGCATACAAACATTTATAAATGTACACACACAAACATATATACACGTAGACACATATACATACATATACACATAGATATAAATACATATAAACTCACATGTACATATATAAATATACACACACATACATATATAAATATACATACTCATATACATACATAGATACATATAATGATGGCAGAATAATTGTTACATGCATCCAGCATTACAGGCGTACACACGTCATAGCTTTTTTATCGCCACAGGACTTTTTTTTTTTTTTATAATAGAAAAATACCTGAGGGAGTATCTATACAAAGATGGTGTTACAGAGTTTTAGCTTTGTACGACAGCTAAATCTCTCTCGGTTCAAAATGTTGACATCCAGCAACAAGCAAGAGCAAGATAGCCAGCAACAAGTTAAACTGCAGACAAGCTTAATGCGGGTACTGGTCTCCCCCTTTGTTTTTTTTTTTTTTAAATAAAAAGTTTGGTTGAGACAAACACTTTTGGAACAGTAACTGACGAGGATATAAACAAATTCACACATTTTTTCACAAATAAACTCAGCGACGTATAGTCAAAATGTAAACAGTTAACCGACATAAATCAAAGACGCTTACTTTTTTTTTTTTTAAATAAAAAGTTTGGTTGAGACAAACGCTTTTGGAATAGTAACTGACGATGATATAAACAGATTCACACATTCCTTCACAAACAAACTCAGCGACGCACAGTCAAAATGTAAACAGTTCACCGACACAAATCAAAGACACTTACCTTTTTCCTCCTTTTCTTCAAATAAAAAGCTTGGCTGAGACAAACACCCCTGGAACAGCAACTGACGATGATATAAACAGATTCACACATTTTTTCACACATATATATACATATATACATATAAACATATATATATATATATATATATACACATATACATATATATATACATATATATATGATGATTGATTGCAACGTGCCACTCCCTCAGACATAAAAAATCCATGAGCCCAAATGGCTGAGGGAGTATCTATACAAAGATGATGTTACAGAATCTTAGCTTTGTACGACAGCTAAGTCTCTCTCTCTCGGTTCAAAATGTTGAGATCCAGCAACAAGCAAGAGCAAGATAGCCAGCAACAAATTAACTGCAGACCAGCTTAATGCGGGTAATGGTCTTCCGCTTTATGGTTTTTTAAATCAGAGATTTGCTTCTCCTAGAAAGGTTGCCTTCACCACGGCTTATGGGAGCCCTCTCCACCCCAATACACATATACACACACACAAATATACACGATGCTAGTTGGCCGTTGACCCAGAAAAAGAGTTCATTCGCCCTTTGGAAGGTCTTGCTTTTAATCCTTCAGGGAGACTAGCCGCCCTCCTAACCAAACAAGTCTGGTGGGGGAATCAGTTTAGTCGCCGGTGACCCGACCATGAGGCAGGTAGTACTGGGTTACATGGTACCAGTAGCACATGACATGACCTGACTACATACATATACATACATATACATACATACCAATATATACATATATACCTATATATAAACAAAAATATATGTATATAAAACACACACATATATATATATATATATGTATATAAACACACACATATATATATATATACATAAATATATGTATATATACAAATATATGTATATATATATATATATATATATATATATATATACTTATATATGTATGAATACATAAATATGTATATATATCCATATATATATATGTATATATAAATATATATATATATATGTATGTATATAAAGAATATATATACATATATAAGTATATATACATATATATATACGGATATATATGTACATACATATATGCATATATACATATATATATATGTATATATACATATATATATATGTATATATACATATATATATATGTATATATACATATATATATATGTATATATACATATATATATGTATATATACATATATATGTATATATATATATATGTATATATATGTATGTATATATATGTATGTATATATATATATGTATATATACATATATATATATGTATATATACATATATATATATATATGTATATATACATATATATATGTATATATACATATATTATTGATAT
>NC_136509.1:60264662-60272162 GCF_053919585.1 Euprymna scolopes
AACACCATATCCACAGTTCCTCGCCCACCTCTAAAACCAAACTGGGATTCCGGAAGGATATTAGGACATACATACTTTTCCAATCAGTTTAGCAAGAGCCGTGCAAATACCTTTCCAACCGCACTCAGCAGCGAGATACCTTGATAATTTCCACAATCAGATCTTGTACCCTTTCCTTTGTACAACATAACCAAGATGGCATCTACCCAATCTTGGGCAACCGGGTCACCCTGCCATACTGACAGTATCAAAGAGTGGACCACACAATGTACATTGACACCACCATGTATCAGCAGCTCAACAGGGATGCCATCCAGCCCAGGGGCTTTGTTCGAGTTTATCTGTTTTATGCAGTCAACTGTTTCCACAAGAGTCGGTTCAACATTAAGTTCCGGACAAAAGGAACATTGAGGAATACTTTCTATTGCAGCAACATCAACATTGGATGGGTTATGAAAAAGATCATGAAAGTGTTCATACCATCGATGCTTAATTTCATCTGAGGTTTTCAGCAAGGTTTTCCCGTCCTTCGCCAGGAATGGTGTAGTTGAAGAGGATTTCGGATCATAAGCCTGATGAAGCAAAGTGTAGAATGTCTTGACATCTCTATGATCGTAGGCAGTCTGTATCTCCCTGGAGAGGTTAGACCACCATTTGTTTTTTATTTGGAGTACACAACACTGAACCTCACTTCGAACAGAAGTGGGCAGCGAGCGCTGGCTTGTTCAGAGGTGAAGAGTTGAGAAGTTTCAAATAAGCTTTCCGCTTTCTATCAATTTGAGGCTTAATTTGATCGAAATTATCAGCAAACCAATCTCTATGTCTGGGAACCTTCAATCCAAGAACTTCAACACCTTTTTGGTATATTGTATCTCTTACTGTCTCCCAGTCACAATCTGAGAAATCCACCTGGTTGAAAGCAGATTTCAAGGAACTTTGTACGACTGGATCTTTCAATTTGGAAACATCAATACGTTTAGGCACTTTGACACCATTGAAACAGCTTTTTTTGCGAACTATAATTCTCAGTTTAGCTCTGACCATTAAATGATCAGTACCACAGTCAGCACCACGCATTACACTCACTTTGCAAAAATTTCCAAGATCACCACGTCTACACAGTATGTAATCAAGCAAATGGCCATGTTTAGATTGGGGATGGAACCAGGTCTCCTTGTATTTCTGGTGGGAAAAAGTGTTGGTGATAACAAGATTTAGTTCACTGCAGAGATGGAGAAGCAGCATACCATTTGAATTGACTCTACCAATGCCATATGGACCCAATGGAGACCAAGTCTTATTGTCTGATCCAACCCGTGCATTGAAGTCACCAAGAACCACCAAACTCTCAGCGCTTGGCAAACCGGTGATAACAGATCTAAGCATATGATAAAAGGAAGTAATATCGTCTTCAGGCGAAGTAAGAGTCGGTGCATAGACAGAAAGAACATTCATATAACGACCAGCAGCAAGGGGCATTCTCAATGTCATTGCACGGTCATTTATGGCTACTGGCTGTTCGATCTTGTCAATTAAGGAGTTCTTAACTGCAAAACCAACACCAGCCTCACGCCTCTCCTTTTTAGCTCCACCAGACCAGAAGATCATGTAGCCTGACTCGCTCTCAACCAGTTGATCCCCACCTGCGAAACGTGTCTCAGAGAGTGCAGCAATGTCTATATTGTATCTTTGCAATTCCTTAGTCAAAATTGCAGTCTTCTGTTTTAGTCTTTTACCATTGTCAATAAGTGTTCTCACATTCCAGCAATAGAGCTGGAGTGGGTGTCGTTTAGCATAATATCTTCTGTTCCTGTTTATATGGACAGCCATTGCCAATAGGACATTTCTTTCTTTTCTTTTTTTTTTTTTTTTGACAAATGTCTGAGGAAGTATCTGTACAAAGATGTTATTCCAGAGATTTAGCTTTGTACGACAGCTAGTCTCCCTCTCGGTTCAAAATGTTGATATCCAGCAACAAGCAAGAGCAAGATAGCCAGCAACAAATCAAACTCCAGACCAGCGTAATGCGGATACTGGTCTTCCGCTTTGTTTTTTTAGATCAGAGATTTGCTCCTCCTAGAGAGGCTTCCTTCACCATGGCTTTCTGGAGCCCTCTCCACCCCAGATAAAACAAATCCATCGAATGCAACATGTGTGTTTTTTTTGTTATTTCTTTTATTTTTATTTATTTATTAATTTTTTTAAATTGAGAGAAGCGTTGTAAAAAAAAAAAAACGGTATAATTCCTCAATGGTCATGACGATAGTGATGATGTTACAATTCAATGAATACACACGATAATAAACATGAAAACAAATCCACAGATGCAAACGTAAAACAAAACATGCATATATATATACATACATATATATACATATATACATATATATATATATATATATATACATACATACATATATATATACATGCATGTATATATGATGATTGCAACGTCTTGTCAGACGAGTGCCACTCCCTCAGACACTGAAAGTTCATGAGCCCGAAAAAGACATATAGTCCTGCCTGCGAATTCACATACTCAAGCAGACATGACACTAAAGACGGTCATTGTTATACATACATATATATACATGCACGCACACATACATATGTACACATATCACACACACATATACATGCATACATACACAATACACAATACGCACACATACATATGCATACACATACACATGCAAACATAAACAAGACGGTCATTGGTATACATACATATAAATTTATACATGTATACATACATGTCTATAAGCATACGCTCATATATACCCATATGCATACACAATGCATAATAAACAAACATACATATACATACCCACATGCATACATACATATACATCCACATATACAAATACATACACACATATACTTACACATACATATACGTACACATATGCACATATATATACATACACTTACCTGCATATACATACACATCTATATATATATGCATTCATACACATACACACATACATGCACAGATACATATATATACACACATGCATACATACACATACATGCAATATACATACATACATGCATAAGAACATATATAAATGTATATATACACACACAAACATATATACACATAGACACATATACATACATATAATCATAGATATAAATACATATAAACTCACATGTACATATATAAATATACATACACACACACATACATATATAAATATACATACACATATAAATACATAAATACATATAATGATGGCAGTTAATTGTTATATACATCCAGCATTACAGGCGTACACTCGTCACAGCTTTTTTTATCGCCACAGTCTCCCGCTTTGTTTTTTTTTTTTAAATAAAAAATATATATACATACATATACACATATACATACACACTCACATACATACAGACACCTACACACATAAACACACACATATACATACATATTAACTTCCACAGCCAAACAACGCGCAGCCCACCAGAGCCATGACAGTCTAAGAACCGGAAGTCCAATAAATGTATACATATATATGCATATATATATGCATGCACACACGCATGCACATGTACACATATACATGCACGCACATGCACCTATATACATGCATACATGCATGCATACGTGCATGTATACGAACACACACATGCACGCACATGCACGCACATGCACACATACATATTTTTGTATATATATATGTATACGTACACATACACGCACATACACATGCACGTACACACATATATATGTATATGTAATTCCTCAATGGTCATGACGATAGTGATGATGTTACAATTCAATGAATACATACGATAATGAACATGAAAACAAATCCACAGATGCAAAACGTAAAACAAAGCAGTCATGAATCTCGATGTTTTTGTTGTTGTTTTTTTTTAAATTGAGAGAAGCGTTTAAAAAAAAAAATATATATATACATACATATATATATATATACATATATATACACATATATATATATACATATATATACATATATACATATACATAAATATATGTATATAAATATATATGTATATATATATATGTATATATATGTATATATATATATGTGTAAAACTGTATATATATATACATATATATACATATATATATACATATATCTATCCACATATATAAGCATATATATACATATATATAGATATACATATATATATAGACATATATACATTCATTTATATACATATATATACATAGTGTTATAATGGAATAATTCCAGAGGATATCCGGGTATGAGAGCTCAATGTGGTAAACAGAGCAATAACATAAAACTCACATGTACATATATAAATAATAATAAATAAATAGGATTAATAAACTTTCGGCTAACAAAGAAATTTTTGAAGCAAACAAAAAATTATACAATAGAGCACTAGAGATAAGCAGATACAGTGAAAAACTCACATATATTAAGAAGGAAAATAAAAATAAAAATAAATCTAAGAATAGAGGCCGGAAAATAATATGGTTTAATCCCCCTTACTGCCAACTATCCAACATAAACATAGGGAAAGTATTTTGAACCTAATAGATAAGCATTTTACCATAAATAATCCACTTAGGAAGATATTTACTAGAAAAACCATTAAAATAAGTTACTCGTGCACTAAAAACATGGACAGAATAATTAGCACTCATAATAGTAAAATATTAAACAACTCTAATAAAAATAAGGTTACAGTAGACAAATGTAACTGCCAAGTGAAAAATAACTGCCCACTGGACGGTAATTGTAAAGTTGAGTGCGTGGTTTATAAGGCCACGATTCACCCAGAAGATAATAACAGGGACAAAAAAGTTTACTTTGGTATCTCCACTGGTAACTGGAAACAGCGTTTTTATGACCATAAACATTCTTTCAATAACCCAGAACTTAAGAACAAAACCGAGTTAGCTAAACAATGGTGGTTATTAAAAAATGAGAACCGATCCCCAGTGGTTTCATGGTCAAAGGTTTCGGAAAGAGTTACCCCATCTCACCGTGCATTTTAGTCCTAAGGAAATGTTTATAGAATATCTTCATAGTTATAAAAATTGTAGTCACTGAGTAGTCCTAGGGTTTTGTTAAGGCCTGTAGTGTGCGTGTTGAGTTTTAGAATTAATTTTTTTTCATATTTTCGTCTCTGGTGTTGTGTAATAAAATTGGATGCTATGAGGATATATCTGGTATTGTCTATTGTGTGGTTAGGTAAATTATAGTGGATAGCTACTGGATGCTGTGTAGATTTATCTCTGATGGTATGTTTGTGGTTATTAAGACGTAGGCGGAACTCCAGGCCTGTTTCCCATACGTAGTTGCCTTTTGTGCATTTTGTGCAGTATAACAGATATATTACATTTGAGCTATTGCAATTTAGAGGGGGAAGTTTGAGATGGACGTTGGTGCCTGGAGGAGTGAATGTGCTGTTGGTGTTAATATGTGCATATATTAGACACCTGGGTCTATTGCAAGGTTTGTTTCCTTGAGATGTTTGGGTGCGGTTAATCCGAGTGGATGTGAGTAAGGAACGTAAGTTGGGGAGTTGTCGTTTGGCACAAATGGGTGGTTTATTGTATATTGTGTTGAGTGTGGGGTCCTGTTGTAATTGTTTGAAGATCTGTTTCATGGGGTTGTATAAATGTTTGGTGTTATTATTGAAGTGAAATACCATAGGTATTCGTGTGGATGTTTTGTTGTTTTTGTATGTAAGTAGGTTTTGTCTGCTAATGTGTGATGCTCTGCTGATGGCTTCTTTTAATATTTTGAATGGGTAGTTTTTGCGAAGGAAGTGGTTGATTAAGATGCCTACCTGTGTGTCATAATCGGATGGGTCTGTGCATATCCTTTTAATGCGCAGGCATTGACTGTATACGATTGACTTTTTCGTTGTGATTGGGTGGCAACTTTCGAAATGTAGGTAATTGTGTCCATCGGTCGGTTTTGTGTGTAGAGATGTGGTGATATGATTATTTGAAATATTAATCAGAACGTCTAAAAATGTGATATGCGTGGTTGAATGTTTAATTGTGAATTTTATACTATTATGGCAGTTGTTTATATGTTGGAAGAAGTTCATCAATGTCTTTTCACCAGGTGGCCAAATGACAAAGATGTCGTCTATATACCTGTAATAGTGTGTCGGTTTGAGGTGGTGTGTGTGTATGTATTTTTGTTCGAATGTATGCATGAAGATGTTGGCATAGCTGGGAGCCATTCTAGTTCCCATGGCTGTGCCTTTTATTTGTAAAAAGTGTCTGTTGTTGAATGTAAAATTGTTATGTGTTAGAATGTACTCTATAATGCTGCATATGTTTGTGATGTGGGTGTCTTGTAAGTTCTGGGTTTGTAAAAAAACTCCTGCATGCGGATATGCCTTCCTCATGTGGAATATTCGAGTAGAGAGAGGAAACATCCATTGTGACAAGTATTGTATTGTCTGGTAAGTTACCGATGTCGCGTAGGGTCTGTAGGAAGTGTGTCGTGTCTTTAATATAACTGGGTATGTTTGGCATCAATGGGTTGAGGATGCTGTCAATGTATCCCGAAATCTTCTCTGTGAGGGTCCCGATGCCCGAGACGATAGGTCTGCCAGGATTTGAAGAGTCTTAGCTACTTATATATATATGAATACATATATATGTATATACATCCATATATATATATATATGTATATATATATATATATATATGTATACATATACATATATATGTATATATATTATAATTTAAAGGGGGTTAGAACAGTAGTCTAAAGAGCAGAGTGTATTTTAATGTGATAGTAAAATTACTAATTTAATTAAAACACAAGAAAAGAACAGTGCCTGTTATAATTCAGATATATAATAAGGTCGATAGGCAAATATCCTAGAGCTACTTTAATATTTAGTAATGTGATTGATAATTTAAAGTTCAAATTACAATTAAAAATTAAAAATCTGTTTCACAAGAAGGAACAACAACAAAGTCAACAATTTGTACGATCGTTTCGGAAACGATGTTTTTATTGTGATAGACGGCCAATAATTTTGACATTTAGTTTTTTTTTTAAACAAAGTCTCCTCATCAGTAAAAGTATTGGGTGAGGTTTTTTTTATATGTAAAAGACACCATAAATAAACTTAGCAATTTTTAAGTAGGGCAGATGTATTTAGAAAAAATTAAAATAAAACAGAAAATATTTACTTGATAAGAAAAGTAATATGGGTTGAGAATAAAAAATAGAATGAAATTATAAATCTGAATTTGGTTTAAATATAAGGTTATAATAATATGTTTTCAATAAAAGTTAAGAATTATACACACACACACACACACACACATATATATATACATATATATATATATATATATATATATATATATATATATATATATATATATATAAATATTTACCTTTTAATTGTTCGCCTTTTGAAAACCGTAATTATCGTAAAAACATTCATTTGGATGTTGATGTTGAATTTTCAAAAAGAACGCAAACATTTTTTAGCAAACGCCTAATTAAAAATTTGTTAGCAAACGC
>NC_136509.1:60282162-60314662 GCF_053919585.1 Euprymna scolopes
TTGCCTTAAAAAGTAAAAGGCACAGAATTTATCTCCCATAGCCAAAAATATATACCCCAATTTAGAAGAATTTTTCTTTCATCGACCAAGGACAGACTAGATAAAGTTAGGTCATCAGAGCAGGTACTACACTTTAATGTAAGCATTGATTGACAACGGGGACAGATTACATAAAAGAGATGTTTATAAATGTTTTTTTTACGATTATGATATTAGTAACCATTTTGAGTTACAATCTATTTAGTATTACACATGAAATCTGAAGAAAACACTTACAATGAGTAAACATGCGAGTATAATCGACAGATTTCTAAGATGACAGTATAATTGAAAAGTAGTTGGTTATTATCTTAGACTCCACATCTACTTACCATTTTTACTAGTGCCATTTTTTCCATACCATATTTATTGGTACAATTTGTAAATAAGTTTCTATTTGTCAATCATATTCTTAAAAGAATTATGTCAGTCGTCAGAAGACCAAATTTACTCAGGGGATTGGAGGTATCAACTTAAAATATCTCTAAAATATTGATAAATTTAATTTTAGTCATAACTCTAAAACTAGACTTTGTTTCCAAGAACAATCTACGCGTCATTATTAAGGCAAATGTGTCTATTAATTCAAGATAGTTAGAAAATCTATAATTATTGACTTTTAATTAAACTTTTGGGACTACTCAGGAAAAAGTATATGAATACTTAAAAATATTCATTTTAAATACAACTTTAAATAGCTATAGTTATAAGTTTTCAAATTTCTATAAATTGAAAATAAATTAATTCAATTAATTTCAAAACACTACTTTTAAAGAATTTCAAACGAAAAATACAAGAATTAATTATTTCAGAGGAAATATACTCAGTGACCTAATTGGCAGGGACAAGGCGCCAGCACTAAAAAATGTCCCCAAAATGGTTTCATACTAAACTGTGAACTCTTTGAAAGGGTCCATATAGACATTTAGTAAGTAACTGTGAAACTGGATTAAACATTTAGGTGTGAGATTCGCTTAGTGTGAGAGGGTGTAAATCCATGAATGGGAGTGGGAGGTCAAAAGTTTTTTTTTTTTAAATCTACAAGTTTAGACATCCAAACAACTGTTTAAATTACTTTATTATAACTTTTTCTTTAATAATCCATATTTAATAAATATTTATATAAAATTATCCGAAAAAGGCCAAATTTGAAGCATAAATTTGAAAAAAAACAAACAAAAATTTTGAAAGCCAAACTGCTTCAAAAAAAGCCAAATTCGCGAAATTTGGCCTTAAAAAAGCCAAGCTGGCAACCCTGAATTGAAGCTACTTGACTCACAGACTTATCGTCACTCAACTAGCAGCAGCGTGTGTGACTGGAAGTGGACAGGGCTGGTAGACTGGTACACGTACGCAACATGTATGTGAACAGGGTTGGATCAAATACTGACTTTTAACAATTGAAATGCAAATACTTTCGTTTAGGTTACCAGAAATACAAATACAAATACTTTTACTCCTAAGTCTAAAAATACAAATACAAATACATTTATTCCTAAATCTAAAAATACAAATACAAATACAATTACATTAAAATTGTATTTAAATACAATTGAAATACAAATACAATTGTATTTGATCCAACCCTAATATATACATATATATATACATATATACATATATATATATACATATATATACATGAACATATATACATATATATATACATATATATATACCTGTACATATATACACATGTACATTTACATATATATACATATATATACATGCACATATATACATGTACATATATATATATACATATATATATACATATATATATACATGTATATATACATATATATACACATATATATACACATATTTATATACATATATATTTATATATATACACACATATATATATATACATAATTATATACATATACATTTATACAAACATATATACATATATATACATATATATACATATGTGTACATATATGTATATACATATATATATACATATATATACATATATATATATACATATACATACATGTATATATACATATATATACGTATATATGCATATATATACATATATATACATACATGTATACATATATATGCATACATATTTATACACATATATATACACACATATATATACACATATATATACACATATATATACATATATATACACATATATATACATATATATACACATATATACACATATATACACATATGTATACACATATATGTATATACATATATACACATATATATACACATATATATATACACATATATATACACACACACACACACGTATATATATATATATATATATGATGATGGCAACGTCTTTCCAGACGAGTACTACTTACTCGGACACTTAAAGTTCATGAACCCAAATGCCTGGGGGAATATGTATACAATCATGATGTTACAGATCTTCGCTTTGTACGACAGTTCAGCTAAATCTCTCTCTCGGTTCAAAATGTTTAGATCCAGCAACAAGCAAAAGCAAGATAGCCAGCAACAAATTAAACTGATGCTTAAAGCGGGTACTGGTCTCCTGGTATATGGTTGTGTAAATCAGAGGTTTGCTTCTCCTAGAAATGTTGCCTTCACCATGGCTTACGGGAGCCCTTTCCACCCCAACACATATATACATATAGCATATGACATGAAATATATACATATATATACATATGATGAAAATAATTGAAATAGTATTCCGATAAAATAGAGAAATAAAAAAAAACAAACCGTATTATGTGTTCATCAACGTTTCGTCTTTATTTTGAGACTTCTTAAGAAGTCACATACACATAATACGGTTTGTTTCTTTTTTATTTCTATATATATACATATATATACATACATATATATACATCTATAAATATATATATATATATATATATATACACATCTATAAATATATATATACACATCTATAAATATATATATATACACATCTATAAATATATATATATACACATCTATAAATATATATATATCCATCTATAAATATATATATATCCATCTATAAATATATATATATATCCATCTATAAATATATATATACATCTATAAATATATATATATATACATCTATTAATATATATATATATCTATAAATACATATATATACATCTATAAATATATATATATACATCTATTAATATATATATATATAAATACATATATATATACATCTGTAAATATTTATATATATATATATACATACATCTATAAATATATATATATATATACATCTATAAATATATATATACATCTATAAATATATATATATATATATATATATATATATATATACATACATCTATAAATATATATATATATATATATACATACATCTATAAATATATATATATATACATACATCAATAAATATATATATATATACATACATCTATAAATATATATATATATACATACATCTATAAATATATATATATATATATATATGTATACTAGCTGTACCCGGCCACGCGTTGCTGTGGTTCAGTTTGTTAAAATGGAACACATTCCTCAAGAAAAATTGCATTTTGTTCGTTTATTTACTTTTATTATTTTTTGCAATTTTTTTAATCAATAAAAGTTGTTATTTTTCCCACCCAAAAAGATTAATTTTTTTACCATAAATTGTTAGGTGAAAGTTGTTTTTTCAGGAAAACTTGCACTTTTTTTTTTTAAAGAAATTTGTCAGTAAACGTTTCTCTTTGAAAACGGAATTTTTATTATAAAAAGAACAGATGAACGCTGTAAATAGTTATGTGAAAGTAGAGAAAAATTTGATTCTTTTTTTCAAGAGAATGTACAAATTATTATTTTTTTTAATAGATGTTCAGAAAATAAACCGAAAAATACTTCCATCATTAATTATGCAAAAAAAAATAAATAAAATATTGATTTAGTGTTTCAACATAATGCTTATAAATTACGATAAAACTTGCTGAGTATGCGCTGTTTTATGGTTGTTGTAAAAATGGAACGGAAACTTAAATTTCGCTTCGTTTTAATCTTTCTTAATTTTTTAATTGTGCAAAATATATAATCAAAACAGTAACATTCCACAATTGTACTTTATGTATATAAAACACAAAATATTTTATATAAAAAAAAAAAGTTAATAACGAAAGGGAAAAATTCCATTTTTAAACGAAAAAGTCAGTTTGGTATATCTTTTTGTTATTTTTTTACATAAGTCCAGCTTACCATTCACATTGGAAATGTCGACATTTATAGGTTGTAGGGTACGTTTACAACGAATAAACACTCCAATCTAGTAGATGTATCAGAATTTTTGACACCGTAATCACGAAATTGCGAATAAAATATAAAAATCTCGTAATTTCTCTTTTAAAAGTGGGTTGTTTATTTTCTTTATTGATTATACTTCCAAAATATACTAATAAAGTTGTTTTAAAAGTAATAGAAATATTTTTTTTTTATTTTTTAAAAAACTAATGAATTTTACGAACTCAATATTTTTCAATTTTTAAACTTTAAAAATCTATCAAAATTTTTCTATTGATTCTATTTTTACGATATTTTTAGGGTCAATGTGAAATTTTATGCCCTTTCCAATAAACTGAATATAATATTTTAGACAAACGTTATTTTTTTTGTAATTCACGCCCCCCCCCATATTTTCAAGTGTCTATTAAAAAGTAAATAATTAATTTACTCACCAAAGTTTTATATATCACAAATTGAAGAGAAAAGGTCAATAAGTAATATATTCAAATTTAAAACAAAAAAAGTAGTGTTTTTTAGAAATTCACCTGTAAAGTTCAAAGTTTAAAACCTGATTTTTTTTTTAAACCACGTTGTTTGTTTTTTCTTTTGCTTTTGTTTTTTATGAAACCTTGGTCCTTGCTCCGTTAATTGAAAAATAATTAGGGCTTGAATTACATTTTTCGAGGAGTTATAAGCTTGGAAAAACAGGAGGTCGAATAATTCACGCCTCCCATTTTGAAATGTCTATTAAAAAGTAAATAATTTACTCACCCAAGTGTTATATATCACAAATTGAAGAGAAAAGGTCAATAAATAATATATTCAAATTTAAAACAAAAAAAAAGTAGTGTTTTTTAGAAATTTACCTGTAAAGTCCGAAGTTTAAAACCTTTAAAAAAAAAAAAAAAAAAACACGTCGTTTGTTTGTTTTTGCATTTTTTTTTAATGAAACCTTGGTCCTTGCTCCCTTAATTGAAAAAAAAATTAGGACTTGAGTTACATTTTTCGAGGAGTTATAAGCTTGGAAAAACGGGGTGGAATTATTCACTATTTTTCACGAAATTTCTGACACACCTACCAATCTACCCATGTTAAGAACGGCTTTCAGAATAGACACCCCTAACCTTGCCAGAATACCCGAAAAGCTATAAAAGTTGATGTGTCGAATGTGAACGATGAGTTGGACGTAATGTAAAAATGTACCGAATTTAAAAGGGAACGAAATTCAAATTTCTATTCCATTTTTACAACAACCGTAAAGCAGAGCATTCTATGCAAATTTTACCTAACTTACTGTATTAATGCTATTTTTTTAAGCAAAAAAAAAAAAATATTTAGGTTTGGCTATAAATTCCTAAACTCATTTCACCCTAAATAATTTAGGTGACTGAAATAGGAATCTAATTGAATCTTTAATTTCCTGAATAGTATGCGAGAATTCATTTTTCTTCGAGTTATATCGAATTCATTAATACAGACTTTAGGGGCTTTTTTCGTAATGTTACTGTAAAAATTATGTTTTATTGTTACAAATTACGATGCTTTATTTATATAAAAAAGCAAAAATAAATTCTTGGGTTTTTTATTTATTACTGAAAACCATAACTTTAGTAAAGGTATTTTTTGTTTAAACAAAATAAAACATTTTCACTAAGAGTTAAGTAAAAATAATTAGTTCATTATATTCTGCGATCATTATTTGATAAATACTGCAATTTTCATTAAAATTGGTTAATTTCTTGATTTTTGGTAAATTTTTAAGTAAAGGGAGGGGTCAAAATGTTTATACACTTTGAGCGTCGGCATTCATTTTTCGATGAATATTTAATAGGAAAGCGACCACGTGTGGTAAATTTATCAATAATCATGTGATTAAACCCATTGAAAATTTACCGATATTGTAAACACATTCTGTTTACATTTTTTAGAGATGCAGTGTTGGCAACTGAGATTTAAAAAAAACCGCGAGATCAGGAGAAAGAAATGTCCAGAAAATCGCTAGATTTTTAACTTTCATCTGAAATTTTCAAAAATCGCTCATCCCCCCCCCAAAAAAAACTCCCTATTTTCACTTCCTACCATAAAAAAATTATAAATATAGTATATTCAATATATAAAATGTTCCGTGTTTTCTCACTATATGTTTCTGGAATTATATTGAAGCGGTTAGCTCCCGTATTTTATCAGCTAGTTTTACCTGTTTTTTCAGAGAGGGTATTTTTTTTTGCAGGAAACAAATCATAAACTCAAACTTTTTATAATAAAAGTTAAATTGAAATATACTTCAAATTAAACATCACAATAATGGTGCAACATATTTTGAAATTAGAAAAATAAAAAAACAAAAAAACTTTGTTTTAGCATGTTAAAAGTATTTAGGTTGGTAGATAATTAAATTCTACTGCATTGATATAATTTTTTTTTTTTGCTGTTGTTTCTTGCTTTTTACAATTTTCGACTAAATACTTTTAAATTTCATATTTTAAACTAAACTTCGAAGGTTGGAATGCCCCCCCACCTAAAATGTACTTGGAAAAATCGATTTTATAGCGAGATTTAAGAATGGTAAGCCGAAAAAAAGGTGAAAAACAAAACAAATAATCAATAAATAATTGTTACCAAAGGCAATAAATGCTACTTTTTTTTTTACTTACATGAATGAATTTATTTTATGTTTTAAAGTATTTTCAAGCGCTTGTGGGTGTGTGGTGCGAAATATCTCCAGATTTTCTAGAATTTCCCGCTAGATTGTAAACGAAATCTCCAGATCTAGCAGGAAAACCGCTAAATTAGAAACACTGGTCACGTGACAGGAAGCGGTAATAAATAATTGTCCCTAAATAAAAAAAATCGCCTATCAGTACAAAGAAATCCACCTATTTATCATAGAAAAATTAAGTATAATGTTATAATTAAAAAGAAATATATAAAAACACACATGGATATAGTAAACATATTATACCAAAACGTGGAAGCCATCCGTCCAGTGGTTTTTTAGACAATTAATTGCGAACGAACCAAAAGTTACATTTTTATATATATAGATATACATCTATAAATATCTATATATATCTATATATACATCTATAAATATATATATATACATCTATAAATATATATATATATACACATCTATAAATATATATATATACATCTATAAATATATGTATATATATATCTATAAATATATATATAAATATAAATCTATAAATCTATAAATATCAATCTATATATATATATATATATATATATATATATATATATATATATATATATATATAAGCGAGATAAGATACAGATAGAATTCAGATGAAAATCCTGATAGATATTACTTGAAGTAATACTTTCAAGGAGATCCTAGCCAAAAAGGAAAATCTTAATATTTAAGAATAGAGCAATATATAAGTTTCATGGTTAATTTTAAATTCTGAAAAAAAAAAAAAAAAAACATATAGAGGCATATATTCGATTTAAGAATTTATTGCTTGACAAAGGAATATATAGAAAGGGTTATTTTAATTTCCTTAATCCATGGATTTTCAACAAATATGAGAGGAAATAAAATGGAGTTAGCAAAATGTTCAGCTGCGAATGGACGCTATTTTGCTTTTCAGCACAATTATTGAAAATAGTTTTTGGGTGGTTGTGGATAATTATATGGAGAAAATTATATGAAAAGGGAAGTTGATACAACCTGGGTAGTCCATTATCGGAAGGAGTCCAATGTAATTCGGGGTTACAAATCCGGGTGGGCAGAAAATAGGCCCATGGGAGAAAGTGATATTCCTATATAGCGAAAGTGTACTGCTTAATCCTGATATTTCGAAAAGTATACCGGGCTGTCTGATTCGTTGTTGCGTTGATTGTGTGTTATTTGCTTTGGTCCAAATGTTTTCTCGGTGTTGGCAGAGTATATCCGAAATTGGGTGGATATACCATTCCATTATAATTATCCTCATGAGTAATAGAATTTTTTAAAACAATATTTATTATAAAGGGACGAGTTGATTTAAATGTGGGTCTGGGTATGCGGTCGCCCATGCGCGGTTAATTTTGACTATTTGTATATTGATTACTTGTATATCCACCTATCAAACCTAAACATAAGTGCAAATATAAGCACATGTATACCCACAGATAATCAAACATACATAGACACATATGTACAGACGTACACACATACAAACAGACAGCCTACACCTACGTACAAACAGTGATACATACCATGCTTACACAGATACATACCTATATATATACGCATCGCTATATCAATATATATGGTGCATCCAATAACATATATATATATATATCATAACGCAAACACGCATATTAGAGACAGGAACTACTTTTATAGCCGGGCGAATATGAATCCACGCGTACTCAAGTGTACAATTGTGCTCATAAGCACAGCCGAACATCAATATAATCAAGTACAAGCATGCAATTCATACTCCTAACAGCAAATATACAACTACATAAGAGTTATGTCTAGGAGGGGATAAAGGTGCGCACACTGATACATAACATACGAATACAGAGAGCGTGTCCGTACGTTTAAAGATACATATACATCAACAAATAACCGGGGTTATTTGGTGATTCTATTTTAGAGAAGTGTATATTCACCAATTGCCAACAAAGTTTTTATGGTTTAGGGAGATATAGATTGCTAGAGTGTACCAGTTAACGGCTAAAGTGCGTGACTCTGCTTAATATCCATGCTAATATAAACACACGCACATACATATATATATATATATATATATATATATATACATACACAGACATATACATATATATAAATACATATACATATATATATATGTACACACATAAACAATCATACATACCCAGTATATATGCACACACACATACCCACACACGTGCATACATACATATATACACACTACAGCTCATAATTATATGTATATAAATTCAACATAAATCGAAAGTCCACAAGCTCACATATATATATATACACATACTCATATATAAGGAAATGAAGTTAATAGAGATAAGAGCAAGCACATATATATATATACATACATGCACACATATACACTTATGTATGTATATACACACATATACACATATATATACAGGCAATCATATATAGACACGTACATACTCAAACATGCATATGTATAAAAAACACATAGACATACGTAAATATTAATATTACTACAGCACATACAACATCCACCCTCTCATGCATGCATACATATACACTCATACAAGCTTGAACCCATGCTCGTACATATAGGGGCAATGTGCCGAAACTAGTTCAGGTGTGGTGGCTTAGGTGGCTTTGAGCTGGCTATATTTGAATTTTTCCTGTGTTTGCATAACGAAATAAGCTCATTTTTTTGTGTTTATCGTGGCTTTAGGATATTTTATTATTGCAACTGCTTCTGAAGTGCAAAGGTTGCAGTGTTTGGATTTAGGGATGTATGAATTGGATTTTTTCAATAAATCCCATTTTAGTGAGTACGGAATATTCCTATATTGGAGGTCTTTAATCAGAGTTGTTAGGGAGGTGCCTCTATTGCTATTTGGATGTTTATTATTAAAGGAGCTTATATGGTTGGGAGTTCTCAGTTTAATTAGATTTGCTGTTGCACCGATATACGTGTAAGATTTTACATTTTTATTAATGGTGTTTAAGCTATTGGAGTTTCTACTATGGGTGTGGAATGAACTAGTAGAGGGGAACGGGATTATTAGGTTCAAATCATTTTCAGGATGGGGTTCCTGAGTAACTTGGGTGTTATCATATGTCTTATTTATGGGGTTGGCATATTTGGGGTTGGTGGAGCTCTCTAATGCTAATGCGTTTTGAGTACGATATTTTAGTGTTCCATTCGTTGTATTTACTGTTGTGGTTGGGAGTTCAGTGACTGTACATGAATAGATTACGTCCTTGTGGATGCAATCGTTTCTTAAGGGGCAAGATTGTTTGTTTCGGCAATTACAGTTACAAAACTGTAATTGGGTAGATTCCGTGGGGGATGGGCCTGGGATTTTCTTATTTTAGAGTTGTTTGATGTTATTATCGTTTATGCTATGTTAGGCATAGTGGAGTAAGAGATTTTTATTGAATTTTTATTTAATATAGTGCTGTATCTATGGGGTTCTTGAAAAGATTGTTAAATTATTTTTAAAAAATTCCTTAGGTATATTAGTTTTTACGTTGGCAGGTTGAACCATATGGATTTTTTTCGCCTTAGTTTATTGTTATTCTTCTTGTTTTGTTTACTATTGGATTTAGTCTTAGATTTTGTGTGCTCTGTATTAGGGTTATGCTTGTTCGAGAAGTTACGGATGGGGTTATTGTTTTTCTTTTGGGTCATGTTATGTGTGATTATTGATTTATTTTTGTTATTTTCCAATTTGTTACCTATGTATTCTATCTTATCCGTATATCCTGAATTGTGTAAGGCATTATTGTAAAAGGTTGCTGCTTGACTAGATGTTTTCTTATCGGCTGATAGGCTTCATATTCTTTTTGATACAGATGGTACTGTAATCAGAGTTTTTTTTTCTGTCTGTTTCGATTTACTCAAAACCGCACACACCTCGTCTTCTCATGTATCGTTCTCTTCTTCCTCTTCTACTTCTTGCTCTTTTTCTTCTTTTTTCTTCTCAGTCGTCAGAAGCGTCGTCTTTGTCTTGACTACGTTTTTCCTTCTCCCTTCTTGCTCACAGTGACCCGTTTTTATGCTAAGCTGAACTCTCGTGTGTGCGAGAGAACACGAGATTTTGCGTGATTACTTGGCAATATTAACCGACCATCGCCATCTTGCCATTTTTCTTTGGCTGTGCCCGCTTTGAAGAGTGCACACCTCGAGCGTTTGTCAGGTAAGCCTGTCTGTTCGCAATTTATTACACACTCCCCCCTGATCTCATTATCACAGAAAGAGCAGGGAGGCGGTGGCCTTTTTCTTCGAGTGCTTCTTCGGAGAGGGGGATTCGGGGCTTCATCATCGTCTGTGCTGTCTTCCGTGACACGAAGGTCGGCGAACCTAAAGCTGAGCATCGCAGTATCACTGTCCGGGTCTTCATCATCAGCAGGAGGGTCAGTACTTTGAAGGCTACCACTCTCAGTGTCGCTGTGCGTTGAAGCCGTCATGAACCAGAATGATGGGTCGCTGGTCACGGATTCAATTTCACTATCTTCGTCAAGCGGCAGCTGCGTTTGGAATACTGATCTTAAGTCTTTAATATGACGAGGTACTCCATCAACTCGCACCGCCTGCGGGCTGATCACTTCAGTGACATGACCGGTTCCGTAGCGAGTCGTGCACTGGCCTCGGGGTTTTTTAACCCAGACGACATCTCCCTCTTTTATGTTCTTTTGTGGTGGCTCCAGTTCGGGTAGTGAGCTGCTCTCCAAACCTCTCACCCTGACACGGTATGTATGTAGCGCATTGGCTGGCGCGGTGGAGGGTGAAACATCGTCCTTAGGGGTGACGTTGTACCAATAGACTGCTTCAGGTACCGTACAGTTCTGTGATTGCGCTCAATAATCCCGTTTCCACTGGGAACATGGGCACACCGAAAACGCAGATGGACACCCCAGCCATCTGCAAACTGTTTAAACGGCTCACTAACAAAAGCGGGGCCATTGTCGGTGAGTATCTCAGAAGGAGGGCCACGCTCGAGGAACACACCTTCCAACTCATGGATAATGGCAGCTGCGTCCTGCCAGCGAAGGGGCTGCCACAATGAAAACCTTGATGGTCCACAGTCGATAAGCGTCAAAAAATGCCTCCCGTTGTAGTGCGTTATGTCCATCGCAATCCTATCCCAATTACGCTTCACACTGAGTATTCCCTTCTTCCACCGGACAGGTGCTGGGTCGATCGATCGGCAGGTGTTGCAGCTTCCCACAACAGATTTCACAGCCCTCTGAGACACAGAGGGGTCAACCAATCTGGCGAAGTAAAGCGTTCGGTTTACACCGGGGTGCCCGCTTTGGCAATGGACATCATTAATATGCTCCGGGCTGAGTCTATGTCCCACTGCAGCGCAATTTGCAGGTGCTGACTCGTTCACTTCTTTTGGCAGGTCTAGCCAACGGCGTGGCACTCTGGTCAGACGATCCGCCTGATTCAAACAGGACTGCACCAGTGTCACATCTATGACCAAGTCGTATTCCTTAGTGGTTTCGGTTAGGGTAGCAAGCCGCCTCCAGATCAACATTTCGGCCGACGCCTTCGTTGTTAGACGTGCTTTTCCGTTCAAGGCATTGGTCATCCACCGATGCACACACGTGGAATCCGTGATGATGTGAAGGATTCTAGCCTGCCACTGAAGCGCTAGATTGACTCCTTTCAGTGTAGCATCGAGTTCAGTTAGGTTTATATGCTTGGCGTCATTCTCCGGCCGAAGCCAGCAGGCATCTTCTATTATCCTTCCGTCGACCGCCAGAGCAACGCCAAGGGCAAGTGAGCTGGCATCTACCCAAACTGTAAATTCACTCCCATCGACGCACCAGCTCCCCCGTACAGGGTCATCATTGGTCACTCTGGCCACAACTTCCACCAGCATGCTTCGCAGGCCAGGATCATGCACCTCATCGTCCCATCCAGTTGACATAGAAGTTGCCCGTTGCTTTATGGCCGCTACAGCCACTCGGAGCCACCCACACACAGGGAAGTGACCCACCAATTTTCCGCAAATGGAAAACGTGCTCCGACGTGTGATGGTAGATGGGATTTCCGGGATTTCACCACTCCTTCCCCATTGAAGGCCATCTGCACTTCCGCTCACCTGCAGTCCGAGCACTTTCGCCCCGTCCTGTAGCCGCTCTGGCTCCTTGCACGACAATCCGAAGTGCTCGAAGTGTTCTTTGACCGCCTGGGCAGACAGGAGGCTCTCATTGACAAAAATGTCGTTTATATACGACGATGTCGCATGTTGCACCGCTTCATCTTGACGCCGGATCGCCTGCATGATTGCTGTCATGATGTTAGGGGCTACATTCAGGCCGAATCCTAGCCTGGTCAAGCAATAGCGAGTTCCTTTGATCACCACCGTCTGGAACGGCCACAGTGATTTCTCAACACGTATTTGCAAGTACGCTCTTCGCAAGTCCAGTATGGCTGCTTCCGCACCCTGCCGCCGCCACTCCCGTAGTTTATGAGCACAGACATCAGCCCCCGCAGTGTGTGGGTCAACGTATTCATTAAGTTCCCGGTAATCAAGAACAGGTCGAACTTTCTGCTTGTTCTCTTGTCTGACAGCCATCAGGGGAATTAGCCCCCGCGGGGGCCCGAGCTCATCCTCTGGGTATGGAACTAACCAGCTATTATCCAGCCACACTTGAAATTCTGCCTCGTACTGCCCCCTAAGCCACGCAGGAGGGGGATACTCTGTAAGTTGATTCCGCAATGACACTGGTGGCTGGTCGCCTGCCCATTTCCAGGACGCTGTCCAAGTGTTTGTGCCCTTATCGTATTCTGCATGGAAGTCGGGCTCATTGAGAGTGATTGCTGCACACATTTGTTTGTTCGGTCGAGAGAAGCTCACATCACCGGCACCGTTCACAGTAATTCCGCCTAGCTGTGTGATAGCGTCCATTCCAAGGAGAAGGTCATATCCGAGCAGCTCCCCATCGACCACTAACACCGTCACAGCAACCGGAGAGCCATTGCCAATGCTGATATGAACAACGCTGACCCCACAACACACCAATGAGCCTTGGCCGACAGTAAGTACAGGGATCCTTCGTTTCTTCCATGTGGCGCAATATTCCTTTCGAAGAAGGGTTTGGGTACAGCCGGTGTCAACCAGCGCTGAACGTTCACATCCATCAACTTGAACTGTTACTGCAGGCAGCGCTTTGTTCAATGCCGCGTTGGGGAGGGTGCTAGCGCTGCGGCGTCCTCCCCTTGCCCGTTTCCCGGACAATTCCGCGCTATGTGGCCTGGCTTATTGCATTGGTGACACCGTATTACTTGTCGTGCTCCATAATTAGGGGTGCGCCTTGTACCGCTTTTGCAGTCTCTGGAAAAGTGGTTGGGGCCATTACATGTATAGCATCATAGACCCTTCGTTGGCGAGTCCAGAGTGTCAACAGCTGCGGAGACTAGTTCTCGGTCGTCTTTCAAGATGTTTCGTGCTCTCGCCAATAACTCCTCCAATCCAATCTCAGTGAGTCTTGACGATGCTCGCAGCAGTCGACTTGCCTCATCCGGAAGTCCTGACAAAAAGGCGCATGCCAATATGCGATCACTTGCACCGCTGAAGGGAGTGGCTAGCTTTTTCAAGTCGGCCATGTAAACATCCACTGTCTCCCCCGGCCCAAGTCGGCGTTCGGAAAACTGCCTCCAGGCGACAAAAGGGTCTGTACCAAATGCCCCGTATAGCGCTTGTGTAATCTGCTCCATGGTCGGATCCTCCCCTAGCTGCTGGTACACGGCATAAGCCCCTTTAGTGAGTCTCAATGGGATAACCATAGCTGGGTCTTTAATCTTGCACAACCGGCAAACGCGCTCAGCCTTTTCCAGCCATTCGACCACCGAGGGACCAGTGGGGGAGCCATCGAATTCCGGAATTAATCTGATGTCAAATTTCTCCATACCAAAGCCGAAATAGCTTGTAATCAGAGTTTTTTTTCTGTCTGTTTCGATTTACTCAAAACCGCACACACCTCGTCTTCTCATGTATCGTTCTCTTCTTCTTCTACTTCTTGCTCTTTTTCTTCTTTTTTCTTCTCAGTCGTCAGAAGCGTCGTCTTTGTCTTGACTACGTTTTTCCTTCTCCCTTCTTGCTCACAGTGACCCGTTTTTATGCTAAGCTGAACTCTCGTGTGTGCAAGAGAACACGAGATTTTGCGTGATTACTTGGCAATATTAACCGGCCGCCGCCATCTTGCCATTTTTCTTTGGACGTGCCCGCTTTGCAGAGTGCACACCTCGAGCGTTTGTCAGGTAAGCCCGTCTGTTCGCAATTTATTACACAGGTACTATAGAGTTGATAATAGATCTGGGATGGTTCGATTGTTTATGTACATAGAAAAGGTTCAAATTAGGCTTATGGTAAGGGGAGTATGTTTCCGAATTTAGATTTAGGGATATGTCCAAGAAATTAGAAGTCTTCTTATTAGGATCTACTTCAATAGAAAGGCCATAGTTTCTAAAGAACTCATGTAATTTCTTAACGGTATTATTGTATTGTCTGGGCCTGTCCTTTGTGATGAAAAGGACATCATCTCTATATAGGCCTCCCTGCAAGTTTTTGAATTCTAAGCTGAGCTCCCTTAACAGGTAGAGACCAACCAAATCAGTAACTTGTGCAGAGTCGGTCGCACCCATTAAAATGTCAAAATTAGATGGGGTGCCTTCCTGGTCCAGTACTTTCCATCAAATTCAATCAGAGAATGTCTAGCCAGGAGGATAAGCTTCCTTTCTAGATCTGTTATATTGGAGTTGTTCTTAGCGAAAATCAGGGCTTAGTTGTTCTTAGCGAAAAGAAGTATTGGTAATAATTACATATATCGAAAGTTATAAAGTTAAGTCTTTTTTTCTCTTTGAGTTGAAAAACCAATTGAGGACAGTTTTGGAGCATTGCCAGAGGGGGATTTTATTTTCTCTTTTATCAACGGTATAATTCTGTCTAAGATTTTCTTACTAACTAGTCCTAACTCAGAGCTAGAGGGGCAGATTAATCTTAATGAGGGGTTGTCTTGGAAATTTTCTTTATGGTCCTTCATTGTAAATCTTGGGATTCCTGGGGTAACGATTTCGGTGAAGCTGTGGAGGTTCATTTGTTTGAGTATGTTTAGGGCATCTATATTTATCATGTCTAATTCATTTTTATGAACAGTTTTATATGATTTATTCAATTCTTTGTACATAAGCTTCTTATATGTGGGGTAATCCATCTTATAGTGTTTTATTTTGTTTTATCTGCGGGTACAAGTAGGTTTGGGTTTTTCTTAACTTTCTGTGTGAATTTGTTTATTTTACTTATGGGTGCTTCTGTTTTTTAAATTTAATCTTCTTAACTACGTTCAGCATAAGTTTTTCGAACTCTTCTAAGTGGTGGTTAAAGTTTGGGTGAGAGACTGTTGTCCATAGAAATTGGTGGCGGTTCTTTCAATTTGTTTTAGTTCTCTATTAGAATTAATTGGGAGGTTATTTATACCATATTCTGGGTGTGATATTTGTGTTTTGATTTTGTACTGTTTGTTGGAGCGCATATCAAAATGGTATGCCTTCCATCTAATATTAATGAGGAATTTATTGATAGCCTGTATAAGCTTGTGGATGAAAGATGAATTAGAGGGAATGGGGATATTTTTAGCGGAGAGGGGTATATATTCCTTGTCAAACATTTTTGGTAAGGATAGAAAAGCTCAACCAGGGAAAGGGAGCTTCTTGATAAGCGAGATAAGATACTGATAGAATTCAGATGAAAATCCTGATAGATATTACTTGAAGTAATACTTTCAAGGAGATCCTAGCCAAAAAAGGAAAGCTTAATATTTAAGAATAGAGTAATATATAAGTTTCGTAGTTTATTTTAAATTCTGAAAAAAAAACAACATATAGAGGCATATATTCAATTTAAGAATTTATTGCTTGACAAAGGAATATATAGAAAAGGGTTATTTTAATTTCCTTAATCCATGAATTTTCAACAGAGGAAATGAAATGCAGTTAGCAAAATGTTCAGCTGCGAATGGACGCTATTTTGCTTTGCAGCACAATTATTGAAAATAGTTTTTGGGTGGTTGTGGATAATTATATGGAGAAAATTATATGAAAAGAGAAGTTGATACAACCTGGGTAGTCCAATTTCAGAAGGAGTCCAATGTCGTTCGGGGTTACAAATCCGGGTGGGCAGAAAATAGGCCCATGGGAGAAAGTGATATTCCCATATAGCGAAAGCGTACTGCTCAACCCTGATATTTCGAAAAGTATACCGGGCTGTCTGATTCGTTGTTGCATTGATTGTGTATTATTTGCTTTGGTCCAAATGTTTTCTCAGTGTTGATAGAGTATATCCGAAATTGGGTGGATATACCATTCTATTGTAATTATCTTCATGAGTAATAGAATTTGAGCATTGAATTAAGTGTGCGATGGACCTCGGAATCAATAGTATAGTTATCAAAATACCAAAGATGGCAAAATAATCCAGGTATAGATATTCAGAAAAACACGCTAGAACGGCTTGCTTGAGGTATGAGTCTAATAGAAAGATAGTTCGTTATCTTGTTTATAATGGATGAAGGAGGCTTTTTAGATGAGAGAAAGAGGAAGTGGGGTGAAGTAGAGACGGTAAAGAGAGAGGGGAAGGGTTAAAGTTGGGCGAGCATACAGGTTCTTAATGGAGTGTTTATGGCTAATTTCTACCCTCTGATGAGAAGGAAAGTATTTCTTCGAAACTCCGCGGATTAAGGAATATCCACTTATTAAGTGTTTTCTTTTCAAATTAAATATGTTTTCAACTCTTTTTCAAAGTGTTTTTAAACATGTTTTATTAACTATTTGCTCTTATATGTATATATATATATATATATATATATATGTATATATATATTTGTATATATATAAATTGGAGGATCCAGTCATACGAAGTTCCTTGAAATCTGCTTTCAACCAGGTTGATTTCTCAGATTGTGATTGGGAGACAGTAAGAGATACAATATACCAAAAAGGTTTTGAAGCTCTTGGATTGAAGGTTCCCAGACATCAAGATTGATTTGCTGATAATTTCAATCAAATTAACCCTCAAATTGATAGAAAGCGGAAAGCTTATTTGAAACTGCTCAACTCTTCACCTCTGAACAAGCCAGCTTTCGCCGCTAACTTCTCTTCTGTGCAGAGTGAGGTTCAGTGTTGTGTGCGCCAAATAAAAAACAAATGGTGGTCTGACCTCTCCAGGGAGATACAGACTGCCTACGATCATAGAGATGTCAAGACATTCTACACTTTGTTTCATCAGACTTATGGTCCGAAATCCTCTTCAACTACACCACTCCTGGCGAAGGATGGGAAAACCTTGCTGAAAACCTCAGATGAAATTTTGCATCGATGGCATGAACACTTTCATGATCTTTTTCATAACCCATCCAATGTTGATGTTGCTGCAATAGAAAGTATCCCTCAATGTTCCTTTTGTGCAGAACTTGATGTTGAACCGACTCTTGTGGAAACAGTTGACTGCATTAAACAAATAAACTCGAACAAAGCCCCTGGGCTGGATGGCATCCTTGTTGAGCTGCTGATACATGGTGGTGTCAATGTACATTGTGTGGTCCACTCTTTGATACTGTCAGTATGGCAGAGTGACTTGGTTGCCAAAGATTGGGTGGATGCCATCTTGGTTATGTTGTACAAAGGAAAGGGTACAAGGTCTGATTGTGGAAATTATCAAGGTATCTCGCTGCTGAGTGCGGTTGGAAAGGTATTTGCACGGCTCTTGCTAAACCGATTGGAAAAGTATGTATGTCCTAATATCCTTCCGGAATCCCAGATGAGGAACTGTGGATATGGTGTTTTCTGCTAGACAGCTCTTGGAGAAATGTATTGAGCAGCGTATGTCTCTTTGCCAGATGTTTGTGGACTTAACCAAGGCATTTGACACAATCAACCGTGAGGCTCTCTGGAAAGTGCTGGAAAAATTTGGCTATACACCTGCTTTTACAGACAAGTTCAAGCAACTTCATTGTAGCATGAAAGGTTGCGTCAGTTTCAATGGTTGGCTTTCGGAAGAATTCCCCATTGATAATGGTGTGAAGCAGGGTGATATAGCTGCACCAACATTGTTTTCGCTCTATCTGACTGCTGTGCTCTGGTATGGTTTCCATGATTGCGATATGGGTATTATTATATTAGATTCCGAACGACTGGAAAGGTGTTCAACCTCAGAAGATTTCAAGCCAAAACACTTGTTAGTGATGGACTTGTTAGGGAACTGTTGTATGCTGATGATGCTGACCTGGTAACACACTCCCCAATAGATATACAACTAGTGATGGATCTCTTTACAAATGCTTGTACCTGCTTTGGACTGACAGTATTAAGAAAACTCGTCATATTACACTCCAGCTCTTGATGATCTTCGTCTGTGGAAAGCGCCTTGAAGTCGTAAAAAATTTTGTCTACCTTGGGAGTGCCTTATCAAATGATGGCACTCTTGATGCTGAAACAAGACAGAGAATCAGCAAGGCATCTGATGCTTTTGGAATGCTACAAGATAGAGTCTGGTCTGATGGTGATCTAACTCTGACAACTAAAATTTCAGTATATCAAGCATGTGTAGTACCATCCCTACTCTACGCATCTGTAACTTGGATCTTGTACCGGTCACATATAGAATTGCTCGAGGGGTTCCATCAGCACTGCCTTAGACATATTCTTGATTTAAAGTGGTATAGCTTTGTCCCTGATACATATGTCTTAAAAAAGGCCAAAACAACCAGTATTGCTACCATTGTTATTAAGAACCAGTTGCGTTGGGTGGGTCATCTCATCCGGCTTGAAGACTATCGACTCCCAAAACAATTGTTCTATGGTGAGCTCTTTATTGGAAAAAGACCCCAGCACAAGCCCAAAAAAAGTTTTCGCGATAGCATCACGGAGAGTCTGGTGAGCTTTCATATTCCTGTTGACAGTTGGGAGTCCCTAGTGTTTGATCGCAAGCAGTGGAGGACACTGATATATAGGGGCGCAGAACACTTTGAAGCAGCCAAAATAGACCGACCAAAGCTTAAGAGAGCATGTAGGAAATGCCAAACCTTGCCGCCCAACCATGGAGATCTCTGGATCTGTAAGGTGTGTGATCGGGCTCTGTTGTCTAAGGCAGGTTTTGTTAATCACATGAAAGCCCACGACGATACAGATTCCGCTGCTGTTAGTTTCATTCAAACCAGTGAACGTTTTAACTGTCATGTCTGCTTGAGGGTGTGCAAGTCGCTGGAAGGGCTAAAAAGTTATCTTCGGGCGCATGGACTTTAAGTGAGCTCTCGTCTGACAAGACGTTGCAATCATCATATATATATATATATATATATATATATATATATATATATAGGAACAAATAGTTAATAAAACATGTTAAAAAACACTTTGAAAAAGAGTTAAAAACATATTTAATCTGAAAAGGAAACACTTAATAAGTAGATAGTGCTTAATCCGCAGAGTTTCGAAGATATACTTTCCTTCTCATCAGAGGGTAGGAATTAGCAAAATGCGGGATCGGATTTTGCATACAAAAGTATTTGATGAAACTGCAAGTAAGTCAAAGTCAGATAACAAAAAGTGAAGCAGAGGGAAGAATATGGTGAAGAAAAAGGTGATTTTACGTGAATGGATAGTCTGGTGAAAGGTAAAGTATCCAAAGACAGTTCCAGATCATTACGCATCCAGCGGCTCATCTATCTTAATCTCTTTTAAATAAAATTGTTAAATGTTTCCCCTTGGGTTTGCATCATTTTTATGTGGCGATTTTACAATCAACTTTCATTCTAAACACGTAACAATTGGCGACAATGTTTGTTTTTGTTTTTTGTTTTATTCGAACATACGTGAAAATAAATACATTAAAAAAAAATTAATTAATTAGTTAAAAAAAAAAAAAAAAAAGAAATGGATGTTACCATACAACAATTAATGCAGCAACAGTTACGTTTGATGGAACTTTTTTCAGAGAGATTCTCAACATCTTCAACACCAGGTTCGGAAACAAAACTCATGACATCGGCAGAATCGATCACAAATTCCATCACAGAATTCCATTATGATTCAATGGCTAAATCAACGTTCTTTATGTGTTTTTCACATTTTGAAGACTTCTTTTGGGTGGGATTCAAGGAACAAGCTGATGACTGGAAGGTCAGGCTTTTGATACATAAACTTTGGTCATCAGAACACGACCGATATGCAAATTATATTCTCCCCCAAACACCCATGTGATTACAACTTCGACAAGACAGTACAGACGTTGAGGCAGATATTTGGTGAGCAAATTACATTATTCAATATGCATTTCAATTGTCTTAATATAACGAAATGTGAGTCAACTGATTTCTCGACTTAAGCAGGCATTGTAAACAGAGAATGCGAGTGGTTCAAAATAGTGTCCATGACAGATGCTCAATTCAAATGTTTAATTTTTGTGTGTTATCGGAGGGGGATGCTGATATTCGTACTGTCAAAAATAGAGCAGAATCCGGACATAACTTTACAACAAGTTGCCGTGGAATGCCAGCGTCTCGTTAATCTGAAGCATGATTCAACGATGGTACAATAATCAACAACTTCCACAGTTAAAAAAGAAAACCTCAAGGGAATTGCTTACCATCAACACACATCGTAGACTATTCCAGTTCACTTGTTTACCTTTTGGGGTAAAAACAGCATCTGCAATATTTCAGCAGATCATGGACATAATGCTCACTGAAGTGGAAGGCACAGCTGCATACTTAGATGATGTCATTCTTGTCGGGCAATCCAACCAGGAGTTGACAGAAAGAATTAGCAGAGTCCTAACCTGCATCCAAGACTTTGGTTTCCAACTCCGGCCTGAAAAATGCCATTTTTATCTACCTTCCATAAAATACTCGGTATTTATTTTTGATGATCAGATCCTGCTAATGTTGCAGCTGTTCAACACATGCCACCCCCATCAGACGTTAGCAGTTTACATGCATTTCCGGGACTAGTGAGTTACTACAGGAGTTTCTTGCCATCACTCCATCAAATCAAAGCTCCACTCAACAAACTATTGACAAAAGACACAAAATGGTCCTGGCCCATGGACTGTCAAAATCGTTTGATAAAATCAAAGCACTCATCACATCAGACCTACTGCTCACACACTTTGACCCAAATAAAAAAACAGTTGTGGCAGCGGATGCATCAAACCATGGTGGGGGAACAGTGATCTCACATATATTCATAGATGGAAGTGAGAAGGCCATCATGCATGCATCCAGATCTCTGACGTCTGCGTAACGCAACTATAGTCAGGTGGAAAAAGAAGCACTGGCACTAATCTTTGCCGTAAAAATATTTCACAAGATGCTGTTTGGTTGTCACTTTACACTGCTGACAGACCACAAGCCACTACTATCAATATTTGGCTCAAAGAAAGGTATCCCGGTACATTCAGCCAGTCGATTGCAACGATGAACAATTATTTTACTGGGATATGATTTCAGTATACACTACCGCAGAACAATGGAATTTGGCTGATGCCTTATCACGACTCATGAAAACACAGTGTTAAATGACGATACCGTTATTGCTGACATCAGACGAGAAACACGTCAAGATCCAATGATCCAAAAAGTGTACAGATTTCTCCAACATTCATTGGCCTTCTAAACTCATGGGAGACCTCCAACAGTTCAAACGCCACAGTGACTCTCTTTCTGTCATTGATAATTGTCTGATGTTTGCAGATTGTGTGGTTGTGCCTGCTAAGCTCATGCAAGCAGTCCTTAGACAATTATTTTGGGCATCCAGGCATTAATCGAATGAAATCAATAGCCCACAGCGTGGTTTATTGGCCTAATATAGACAGAGACATTGAATGTACTGCTAAACAATGTATGGAAGTACAGAAGAACCCACCTCGGATTGTGGATTCTCGCTAGACATACCCAGAACAACGATGATCCAGAATACAAGTAGACTTTGCCAGTCCAATCAATGGCCATAGTTTCCTTGTGGTGATGGACGCCCACTCGAAATGTCCAGAAATATTTCCAATACAACAGACAATACAATCCACAATAAAAGTACCCAGGCGGCTATTTAGTTAACATGGTTTATCAGAGACTATAGTATCGGACAATGGATCACAATTCACGTCAGAGTCATTCAAGCAATTCTGCAAATTGTGTTGCATAACACATGTTCGGTCACCGCCTTATCACCTTCAATCCAATGGACAAGCTGAACGCTTTGTGGATACATTTAAATGGGCACTATTCAAAGCGAGGGGAGAGGGAACAACAGATGAAATCCTACAGACTTTCCTCCTTTCATATCGAATAACACTCAATGGAGCAATGAAGAATGGTCTATCACCATCAGAGACACTCATGGGATGAAAACTTTGTACCAAAATGGACGCTTTATGGCCTCAGTGACAAAGACAACCAGGTCCTAACGAAAAATCAATTCGAGTTGATATGCCAGTGTTTGTACGAAACTACAGATCTGACCAGGCAAACTGGGTTCCGAGCATCATTTGCAAAACAAGGGGACACTTTCTCTATGATGTTCAAGTCGGGAACCAAGTCTGAGTACGACATAAAAATCAAATACGTCCCAAATACACTCGAGGCGATAGGTGTGTCAGAAACTAACCTTACGAATGCGTGAAATATATTGAATAATTCGAGCCCCTGTCTTTCCAAGCTTATAACTACTCGAAAAATGTAATTCAAACCATAATTTTTTTTCAATTGAAGGAGCAAGAATCAAGGTTTCATGTAAAAAAAAAAAAAGCAACGTAGATTTTAAAAAAAGGCTTTAAACTTTGGACTTGACAGGTAAATTTCTAAAAAACACTACTTTTTTTTTGCTTTAAATTTGAATATATTATTTATTGATCTTTTATCTTCAATTTGTGATATATAAAACTTTGGTGCGTAAATTAATTATTTACTTTTTAATAGACATTTCAAAAAGGGGAGTGAGGCCTGAATTCGACCCCTGTCTTTCCAAGCTTATAACTACTCGAAAAATGTAATTCAAACCATAATTTTTTTTCAATTAAAGGAGCAAGGACCAAGATTTCATTAAAAAAAAATAAACAAACAAAAAAAAACAACGTAGTTTAAAAAAAAGGTTTTAAATTATTTACTTTTTAATAGACGTTTCAAAATGGGAGGGGGGGCGTGAATTTAAAACAAAAAAAAACGTTTGTCTAAAATATTATATTCGGGTTATTGGAAAGAGCATAAAATTTCAAATTGACCCTGAAAATATCGTAAAAATTGAATCAATAGAAAAATTTTGATAGATTTTTAAAGTTTAAAAATTTAAAAATACTTAGCTCGTAAAATTCAATTGATTTCATTTCTGTTTTAAAAAAAAAAGTAATATTTATATTTAATAGAATCTATTACTTTTTATACACCTTTAATAGTTTATTTTGGAAGTATAATCCATAAAGAAATTAAACAACCCACTTTTAAAAGAGAAATTACGAGTTTTTAAAATATTTTATTCGCAGTTTCCTGTTAAAAATTTCGTCAAAAATTCCCCCCAACAAGGCAATCTAGGGGACAGTACGCGAACCATTCTATTCGATCTGTTAATGAACACATTTGGACTGCCATCTCCATCACCTCCCATGTGAACAAATGTAAATAAGGTTGAAAGACCCCACAGGACTTGGCCAAAGCGCAGTCGTACTCAAGTAAGCCATCTCCAAGTTAATCCTAAATGCACTCGCTACAGATGTATCCACCTAACAAAAAAAAAAAAAAAAAAAAAGAAAAAATATAAGAAAAAAAAAGAAAGGGTTATTGCCCTTGAACTGGCAAAAGAGTTATCCCCCTTGAGGGACGAGGCAGTCAGCCATGACACTCGAGAGATTAAACAGTTCCGATCATTACGCATCCAGCGGCTCATCTATCTAAATCTCTTTTAAATAAAATTGTTAAACGTTTCCCCTTAGTTTTGCATCATTTTTGCGTGGCGATTTCACAATCAATTTTTATTATAAACACGTAACAAAGAGATACAAAAATATATACATATATTTACATCTATATGCAAATATATACAGGGTGTCCAAAAAGTCACTGAAGGGTTGAAAATCTTTGTCATTTTACCATAAAAGATTATTTTTCTCTATTTCAGATATTTTACAAATAATATTTTGGAAATTAATTAGTGATAAGTATAGCATTGAACAACGTACGCAACTTGTGAAATTGTTTTACCAAAATCAGAGGTTTTGACTCAAATAGCTTATCGACGGAATTTTCATGTAAAAAAATAGCCCAAGACACAACACAATTCGAAACATTGTGCGCCTATTTGAAGACCAAGAAATTGTACTTGATATTCTGCGAGTTGGCAGGCCCCGGATCGCCATCACAAATGAAAATAGGAAAAGACTGCGAGAAAGCGTGGAGTAGCATCCTGAAACATCGATTGGATGACGTTCCACACAAACTTGGGATGTATCAAAGCTCACTACACAATATTCTGTACAGTTTAAAACTCTTTCTTTATAAAGTGCAGCTTGTTCAACACTTAAAGCCTGAACATTTTCAAACAAGGGTTTAATATGCAATTCAAATGCAAGAACTTGTCCGAAATGGCCCCAATTTTCTGCAAAAGTTGATGATGTCAGAGGAAGCCCAGTTTCATTTGAATGGATTCGTTAACAAACAAAATTACAGATTTTGGGGCTCTGAAAATCGAAGGGCAATTTATCAAAAGCAGCTGCATCCCATAAAGTGCACTGTACGGTGAGCAAAACGGAGGAGAAGATTATTGGACGATGAAAATGCTATCATTGTTACTCGAGAGAGATAAAAAAGAAAGAAGAAAGAAAAGCACAAATATGCGAAGATGAAAATGGGAAATATATTTCATAAATAAAGGTTGTTTGAATTTTGCCTTTTTTTGTAAAAATTACCCAATGCCTCAGTCAGAGTGTGTAGAAATTAGAGAAAGATAGCATAAAGAATTTAAAACTCTCCATTGACTTTTGGACACCATATATATATATATATATATATATATATATATATATATATATATATATATATATATATATATATATATATATATATATACACACACACACACACTCCTATAAATTCGTTTTTCAAGCGTGTGTATTGAGATATTAAATTTTTTATTCACAGGAAAAAATACAATAGGGAAAATGAACAAAAAACTTAGGCAAGGCCAACTCAAAAAGAAGGGGGGATGGTGAGGTTGGTCGATCCATCTCGTCTCTATTGGAAATTTTAAATGATTTTTCTCTCGGCCAGCATCTTCAATCATGCTGGCTTTTAAATTTGTATTTATGTGTGTATGGTGGTGAGAGGGGGGACCTTCCTACTTAAATCCAATTAAAATTTTTTTTTTTTTTTAAATAAAAAAATACAAAAAAGATAACAATATTAATAAAATTTCATTTGAACATGGAAAACATGGAAGAAATCCCTTTCTCTATTTAAAAAGAAAATACAATTTTGTTATGTATGGGGCGTGGAATTGCAGCAGATCTAGCTAATTTGCATATTCTTTTAAACATTCATTTTAATTAATTCCCTATTAGTTTCTTCGATTTTCTTATGGGATGATCATCTTTATTTAACTACTAGCGGGGGTACCCGGCATTGCCCGAGTGTTTGTTTCCGGGACGGGGGGGGCAGTTTTAAAAAATGTTATGGTAGGTAAGTAGGAAGGATCAAACCCGGAGTCATGAGTAAAAGTAGGAAAATAAAGTGTGAAAAAAAACAAAAAAAAACATCTGCAACGTTAACAGTTCGGCCACCAAGAAAAGTCCATTCCAGTTGTTTAGGAAAAAAAAAAAAAAAAAAAAAAAAAACGACTACGGTAGGTCGGCGCGAACGTGAAAATATAATGTGAATTGTCCAGCACACTAACCACTACGCCACAGAGCACTGCAGCTTAGTTTAGTGATTTTAAATAACTTGACATGAAAGAACTACGAAGCCAAACCGGTGTTCTCTTCTCAACTGTTCCTTGTGAACGATCCCCAAACGGTGTTAAGTGGTGGCAGGGGGAGGAGGAATTTATTAGAGAGAAAATATTTTACCACTTCCATTGATCTTAACCGATTTTGGCCGTGACTTCTCAGCAGAAAAAGTATAGAAATCTAAGATTATCGAGGAATTTGAGAAATAATAAGCCTATAACATAGCTCAGATATTGTTCTGCCGTTCGTGCATATTATATTTCCATGAAATATCTTGATTTTTAATCCTATTAAGGTCAAAATCCGACGGGAAAAAATGAGTTCATTTTATTTATATAGAGATTACATGTAATTATATCAATGCAGATGGTCTACATGATTTATATTTGCATAATATTTGCGTAAAAAGTTTATAGTAAACACAAAATTGTTTCCATATATATTTATGTATACATATATATTTTTGTTTAAAAATTTTGCCTATCAAACTCCTCTTAGAGTTTTTGGTCTACAGACATGAAACTTAATATATAAGGTATTTGAATCCATGCGAAACTTTATATTTGGGGTTTAGCCCGGAAAACTCGGTGCAAAAGTGTGAAAATTAAAAAAAAAAAAAATTGCCAGGTGAAGGTCGAACGCTGCCATTACAAACGCATAACGTAGTAGCTATTGGATCATGTTTTCATTTTTAGCCCTGCAGTAAATATGCCTTCATGGCCCAGTCATTGGCAGCAGAGGCATAAGTCGTAAGTGGTTTCGATTCTCAGTGGTGGCGCACGAGTCTTCATTTTTTTAAAAAAACTTTTGAAATCATTACTATATATCACGTCAATATAATCTATAATATAAATCTCACCTGTTTGTTTATATGTATGTATATATGTGTGTATGTTTGTCTGCCTAAACTTTCAACAAGCGACGGATTTTCATGAGATCGGTATCGTTGTGAAGCCGACCATTCGGACGACAAATACAGAAAAATTGGCTAAAATCATCAATCACTTCACCCTCAACTGGACGCTTTTTCACCAAAAATCTTTGTGATCGGTTTTCAACCAGAAATTTGGCTGTGAAGGGGTCAAAGTTCAACGATTTGAATTCTACCAAACTCCTCCGACAATTTTGGGTCTAAACACTTGAAATGTTAGATATAGGTTCTTTGAACATGGATCTAACTTAATAACTTGATTTAAGCCCAAAACAATAAATGTTAAGGGGTCATAATAGGCGTCAAAAGTTAAAAATTTTTTTACCTCTGTGGTCTCTACGAAATTACTCAGACAATTTCTGGTCTAAACATTTGAAATTTTACATAAAGGGTATTCAGAAATAGGGCAAGCTTTTTAATCGGTTTGGGTCGAAAATTTTTAGTTACCAATATATAAATGTATGTATGTATGTTTACATGTCTGCCTAAAACTTTCGACAGAGGCGACGGATTTTCACAAGATCAGTATCATTTTAAAGTTCGACCTTTCAGAAGACAAATATCGAAAAATTGGCTAAAAACATTAATATCTTCACCTTCAACTGGGAACTTTTCTACGGGGGGGGGGGATTTTTTCGCCGATATTTTTGCAAGTCATCCTCTCCTTTCGATTGTATAGCCTTAATTAAAACCTACGTCACTTCCGGTTTGGCGATGGTTGTAACATTAAAGACGTCAGGTTTTTCCCATTCTTTTCCTCCTTCACGGTATGGGTTCAAGCCTGCCTTCCTAGTACCCCCTTTTTTTTTTTCATCACACACATCCAAACATCCGGGCAACGCCGGACTGAAATGCTAGTATATCTATAAAAGTGAACGTATCTGTGTGTGTGTCTGTGTGTGTACATTTGCCTACGCAATAACTCTGTCAATTTGTCAATTTCACGCTTTCCTTTTAACGGTTAATTTAAAAAAAAAAAGTCTTGTGAACGCTGATGTTATTAAAACTTAAATTCTTTTCTACAGTTTGCAATTTGGAGACGGAAATGTTTTTTTCGAGATAAGTGACTTCTATATTAATCATACTTTTTATCTTTAGATTCAAATATTAATAACTACATTTTATTTCAGTATTTAATTTATGTATTTCTGTTTTATTAAATGCTAGCGTTTTTCTCGTCCATAAATGTTTATTTATCTACCAAGTTGATCTTAAATATTGTATAGACTCAATCCATTATATTATCCTCTCAGTCCCCACCCCTTAATACTGCCTTCATTTTATCTCACAATTACTTATAACGTCACCAACTAACTTTCGGAAGAGCCCCCCACCTCCGCTTTTCTTTTATATCGAAAGTTTCTTAAAACGTGACTAGCTAAACCCCAAAATAAGACCACGCTTTTCTTGCAATGGTTAATTTAAAAAAGAAAAATCTTTTTTACGCTGATTTTATTAAAACTTAAATTCTTTTCTACAGTTTGCATTTTGGAGACGAAAGTGTTTTTTTCGAGATAAGTGACTTCTATATTAATCATACTTTTTATCTCTAGATTCAAATATTAATAACTACATTTAATTTCAGTATTTAATTTATGTAGTTTGTGAGAGGGGAACCTATCACCACACTCTCCCTTTAAACACGTCCGTTGGACTTTTACAAAGTATAATACTTAATAATTTTTTTTTTTTTTTTTTAATGGAGAGTAGAAAATGCATTGTGAATGCGTTATTGGCAGCTCCCGTTACTCTCGCTTCTCCTTATTTGTCCCTCAGTCCTCATTTTTTAATGAGTGATTTTTTTGATAAAGGGAGAAGAAAAAGCTGTTTGCTAGGTTGGCAGTATTTTGCACGAACAGTTGGCAGATATGGCGGAAATTTTCTGTTTCTATGTCTATCCTTGTAGCCATGTCACTAGCAAAGGTGCTGGAGGTAAACGTTTTATCTGGGCTGACATTATCCGGCTGATAGTCAGGGACCCGAACCTTGGATTAACCACTAAGGAGGCTGTCCTACCAGCAGGTGCAAAGTACTGGGGCTGCTGTATTGCCATTTGGTGAATGAATTCTGGACCATGCAGTAGCTTCTGGTGGGGCCTCTCGATGCCATATTAGTTGGTAATTGTTACGGCTTTACCTTATGTTCTACAAAAAAAAAATTCTTCGTTTATTTTTCTCTCTTAGTTTCCCCTCTTTGTCCTGCTCTAAGCAAATCTAACGACCTAGTCCACAAATTCAAAAATTCGATCATGAAAACTTTCAAGAAAAAATACATGATTAAACCCGGTTCTCCAACTTCCAATGTAAACTCCTACTACCATGTCTCCTTCTCCAACATCAGGGGTCTACGTTCTAACCTTCCAGAGGTTGAAACCCAATTACAGGAGACTAAACCAGACCTTTTATTTTTAAGTGAAACTGGCATATTTCCCTAGAAGAGTTCGCAATTAAAAGATATTCTAACTTAACTTCTAAATCTGACCCCCAAGATCGCCATAGGCATGAAATACGTGCCTATATTAAAGATGGCTTTCCATGTGGTAGGGACATCTCCAGAGAAGATCCTAACTTACCCTATATGTTTTTTTTTTTTTACAAGGTAGTCATCACTTATCAAGGCCCGGAAGTCACTCGGGGATAAGGGTTATTGTGTGTACAGTATGTTAGTTTTGGAGATCTGATAAGGTGTCTTACTTAAGGAGGCGGTTCATCAGGAATTTGTTCACATTGGATTTGAAAACATCCAGGTTGTAGTCAGGTGGGAAACAGGCAACCGGAACAGAGTTCCACAGGCGTGCACTTCTAAGAAAGAAGCTTTGTTCATGGAATCTACGTTTCGATTTTGGCACAGATAAGGAGTGGGGAAAATTTTTGACAGTGGTTTCAGCTAGACGGGTGTTTTTCATGAAAGATTGGCGAGAGGGGACCATGTGCTTCCGGGTTGCATTAGCTCACACTACTGCATTTATATTTACCCTCTATCGCCCCCACAACAGCGGAGTTACTATCTGCGCGAGCCTTTTCTAGTCTCACACAAAAGCATCTCATATACATACGCGCACACAAACATACGCGCCCACATCCACACACGTACATATATTCACGTTCGCGTACATACACTCACATTCACGTATACACACACACACGCGCGCGCTAACGTACGCTCATACACACACCTATGGACAACGTCACTTGCCCTTTCAAAGGAAATACACACATGCGCAAAAGACCACCGGAAACAAGTATAAAAAAAGAGCAAAAGCGGCTTCTTCCTTTTAGGACCAGCTTTCGAGCTGGTCGGTCTACGGACCGACTGCGTACTTCATGCCACTTGCTACTATGTGGGACAAAGAGCTAATTGACCGTACGTAAACTTTATACGCTTTCTCTCTCTGGATTGACTTTTTCTCATTCTCACTCTTTCTCTCTCTACTACTTGTGCTAGAGAACACCACCGTGTAGCTGACGGCTAACATGGCGCACAGTTTAACTGATGTCAACCCTCTATCCTTTTCTTTGTCTACACGATGGACTGCCATTTCTCGTTCCATTACATTACTCACTTCTCTTCCCACGCGCGAACAAACGACAGTGACCCGAACGTGAGATGAACACACGTTTCCTTTTTCTTTCCATACTACCAATCCTGCAACAAACGATGGTTACACCTGCGCAAACATGAACACGTGTTATATCTAAAGCATTCATTCTTTCAACAGTAAATAAACGACACGTTTATCTATTCCAGCAATTGAGTCTTTATTTCCTTCATTCCATTTCGTTTCATTATTTTTCTTTTGTAACAGGATTAGGATTTATATATATCTTAGTTCTCTACATATCTTTAAAAGCATATCTGACAAAATTGACCAAGTCTTATCTGCTTATCCTTCAGTATGTGGAGACTTCAATGTTCACAATGTCGAATGGTTGACCCACTCAAACAAGACCGATGATGAGGGGAGGTTCTGTCATGATTTCTCCATTGCTTATGACCTTACTCAGATTGTTCACGAACCCACCCGTGTGCCCGACATGCGAGTCTACTAGACCTTTTTCTCACAACTTGCCCTGTTCAGCTCTGTTCTGTCTCCTCTTGGATCTTCCGACCACTCTGTTGTATCAGTTAAGATAAAAATGAAATGTAATACGTCCCCAGACGTACCTCTCCATCGTACAGTATATCGATACACTAAGGCTAACTGGGATAGATTCCGTACATTTATATCGGATCTACCTCTGCGTTCCATGTTTAAAAAGGATGCGTCCTCTATAGTATTAGACCTGACGGAATGGTTAATTATAGGTATAGACAGTTTCATACACTCGAAAAAGTTCCAACAAAAACCTAACAGCCAGCCATGGTTTTCTCCAGAATGTGCTGCTGCCATTGCGCACAGAAATCACTTTTTCCACTGCTTCCAACGTAATAAATGTATGGAAACTAAAGCCGCTTTCAGGACTGCCAGCAACTATTGTAAGAAAGTAATAAAGAACGCAAGAGAGTTGTATGCTCAATCTGTTAAGTCCAAAGTAGCTGAGCAGCGGCTTGGTTCCCACCAGTTTTGGCAAATAGCACACAGAATCCTGAACAGAAGCATGTGCTCTATCCCAACTATCATCAATGGAGCTGAGGTAATCTCGTCAACATCAGACA
>NC_136509.1:60324308-60534308 GCF_053919585.1 Euprymna scolopes
TCTGAATGTGTCTATTTTGAAAGACAAAAACAACACCGCGGCCAACATTGAACTACACACAGAACTTGTATCCATTCTTTTGATCCACACACAGAAAAAAAGGTCTAATCAAACCGGAGCTTTCTATCGTCTTTTATAACGTTTGTTTAAACACCCCCCCACACACATATAGTGGCGCGAAAAAGAAATCTGCACTTGGCATTTTTTAAAAAACCGCAAATTTAAGCTAAATTTTTAAACAACCTATACCTCATTTGATTTTCTTCTATTCATCTATAATTTTTACATTTTCATATTTGACTTTTAATTGAAATATCCTTAGAGTTAACGTCAATATAAAAAAATAACTTCAAATCAAAAAGCCCCCCCCCCAAATAAAAACTCTTCACAATGGAAAATTGCTAGTTAAATGTAATGCAACATAAATACAACAGGAAAACAATGAACTAGTTAATATTTAGTAGCATAGACTTTCTGCAATTTGACAAACTGCAATCTATAAAGATAAAGAAAAAGATGCGAATCTCAAAATTTCAACTTTTGCCACTTACGTCGCACACACACACCTGCGCGCGCACACACACACCTGCGCGTACACACACACACACACCTGCGCGCGCGCACACACACACACACACACATATATATATATGACGCGTTCAGTGGAAAAACGATGTAGGCGCTAAAAGTTTAAATTTTGAGATTTATGTCGCAAAACACGTAAGGTGAAACTAATTACAAAAAAAATTTGCTGAATTCAAAGTTAAACAATTGCCAACTATTTCAACCTTGACCTCTTGAATAAAAGGCCTGCTGCATGTCTGAGTACCCTTTATGTAAAATTTCAAATGTTGAGACCAAAAATTGGCTTAATAGTTTAATAGAGAGCACAAAGGTCAAATCTTTTGAACTTTGACCCATTGGCAGCCAACTTTTCGGCCAAAAACCGATTAAGAAGCTTGCACTATATCTGAATACTCTTTTGATTTAAAATTTCAAATTTTTAGACCAAAAATTGGCTGAGTAATTTCGTAGAGACCGCAGAGGTCAAATTTTTAAAAACTTTGACCCCAATTATGACCCCTTAGCGTTTATTGCTTTAGGCTCAAATCAAATTATAAAGTTAGATCCATGTCCAAGGAACGTATATCTAAAATTTCAAGAGTTTAAACAAAAAATTGGCGGAGGAGTTTGGTAGAGTTCTCAAAGGTCAAATCGTTGAACTTTGACTCTTAACATCAAAATTTTTGGCCGAAACACAATTCAAAAGATTTTCCCAAATCTCAATACCTAGTATGTCAAATTTCGAGTCTGCTGACAGAATTATTTGGTAGGAAAATGTACACACACACACTCTCTCTCACACACACACACACACACACACACACACACACATTTTCACTTTTATAGATATACTAGAATGGGTGCCCGGCGTTGCCCAAGTGTTTGGAGGTGTATGCTGAACAAAAAAAAAACCCCAAAAACAAAAAAAACGGTCAATTTTTTTAACTTTGACCCCTATTATCACCACCTAACATTTATTGCTTTGGGCTCAAATCAAGTTATTAAGGAAGGAACCTATATCTAAAATTTCAAGTATTTAGACCCAACATTTTCGGAGGAGTTTGGTAGAGTCCTCAAAGGTCAAATTGTTGAACTTTAACCCCTTAACAGCCAAATTTATATAATAGGTTTCCTTAACTACCATAGAGAAAAGGTGGTAGAGACTGCAGACGTCAATTTTTTTAAAACTTTGACCCCAATTTTTACTCCTTAATATTATTGTTTTTGACTCAAATTAAATCAAAATGTTTGACCCATGTCCAAGTAATCGACATCTAAAATTTGAAGTGTTTAGACCCAAAATTGGCGAAGGAATTGGCAAAAATTTTGTTGTTAAGAATCTGCAAAGGTCAACTCTAAACTTTGACCTCTTGCCAGACAACTTTTCGCCAAAAAACTGATTAAAAAGTTTGCTGCATGTCTGAATACTCTTTATGTAAAATTTCAAATGTTTAGACCAGAAATTGTCTGGATAATTTGGTAGAGACCACAGAGGTCAATTTTTTTTTAACTTTGACCTCTATTATGACCCCTGAACATTTATTGTTTTGGTGTCAAATCAAGTTATTAAGCTAGATCCATGTCCAAGGAACCTATATCTAAGATTTCAATTTTTTAGACGCAAAATTGTCGGAGGAGTTTGGTAGAGTTCTCAAATGTCAAATCGTTGAACTTTGACCCCTTAACAGCCAAATTTTTGACCGAAAATGGATTATAAAGATTTTCCCAATGTCTGTGTACATTTTCCTTCACAATAATTCTGTCAATTTTTAGTCTACAGACTCGAAATTTGATATACAGGGTACTGAGATTTGGGAAAATCTATGTGATCGGTTTTCGTCCAGAAATTTGGCTATTAAGGGGTCCAAGTTCAACGATTTGACCTTTGAGAACTCTACCAAACTTCTGCAATAATTTTGGGTCTAAACACTTGAAATTTTAGATATAGATTCCTTTGACATGGATCTAACTTAATAACTTGATTTGAGCCAAAAACAATAAATGTTAAGGGTTCAAATTTAAAAAAAATTTGATCACTGCGTTCTCTACCAAATTACTCAGACAATTTTTAGTCTAAACATTTGAAATTTAACATAAAGGGTATTCAGAGATAGGGCCAGCTTTTTAAATGGTTTGGGTGGAAAATTTTTAGTTACTAATACGTATGTATGTATGTATGCATGTTTGCATGTCTGCCGAACACTTTCGACAGAGGCGACGGATTTTCTCCAGATCGAAAAATTGGCCAAAAATATTAATATCTTCACCTTCAACTAGGCACTTTTCTACAGGGGGGTCGTTTTTTCCCCATATTTTTGAAAGTCATCCTCTCGTTTCGATTGTCTAGTCTTAATTTAAAACTACGTCACTTCCGGTTTGGCGGTGGTCGTAACAGCAAAGACGTCATGTTTTTCCCGTTCTTTTCCTCCTTTGCAGTATGGGTTCGAGCCTGCCTTCCTACTACCACTTTTTTTTTTTTTTTTTTTTTTTTTGCTCAACATACACCTCCAAACACCCGGGCAACGCCAGGCTGAAATGCTAGACAAACAGGCACACAGATACAGATATGTTCACTTTTATAGATATAAAAGTGAACATATCTGTATCTGTGTGCCTCTTTGTCTGTCTGTGTACATTTCCCTACGCAAATACTCTGTCAATTTTAGACACAATTTTAGATAGATAGATAAATTCATCTCAAACCCAAAATTATTTGCTATTAATTTACTATTGTTCTCAAATCCAAACTTGTTAACTAATAATTCACTATTAATCTCAAACCCAATATTATTTGTTATTTATTTACTATTTTATCAACTCCAACTTATTTACTTTTAATTCACTATTCAAACCAAAACCAATTACTTTTAATTCACTATTCAAACCAAAATTATTTGATATTAATTTAGTATTTTTTCAACTGCAAACTTATTTGCTATTAATTCACTATTAATCTCAAACCTAAAAGTATTTGATATTAATTTACTATTGTTCTCAAATCCAAACTTATTTATTAATTATTCACTATTAATCTCAAACCCAATATTATTTGCTATTAATTTAATTTTTTCTCAACTCCAAACTAATTTACTTATAATTCACTATTAATCTTGAACCCCAAATTATTTGCTACCTATTTACTATTTATTCTAAACTCTAAACTTAATTATTCTTATTCACTATTAATCTCAAACCCAAAATTATTTCCTGTTAATTTACTATTACTCTCAAAACCAACCTTATTTACTACTTGCATTTCTGCCCAACTTTGCTCGCGTCCTTTGTACTGTTCATGACTTGCCCTATGTGTGAATATACTTTTATGTAAAATTTCAGATGTTTAGACCAAAAATTGTCTGAGTAATTTCGTAGAGACAGCAGAGATACATATTTTTAAACTCTGACCTAAATCCCTTAACATTTATTGTTTTGGTTTCAAATCAAAATAAAATGTTTGACTTATGTCCAAGTTACCTACATTTATGATGTTTAGACCCAAAATTGGCGGAGCTGTTTGGTAGAATCTGCAAAGGTCAACACTTTCAACTTTGACCTTTTGGCAGCTAAATCTTTTCCCCAAACATATTAAAATCCTTGTCGCATGTCTGAATACCCGTTATATACAATTTCAAATATTTCGCCCCAAAATTTGATGAGTAGTTTGCTGGACACAGCAAAGGTCAAATCCTTTGAACTGTGACCCCTTGGTAGCTCAAATTTTCGACTATAACCGATTAGACAGCTTGGCCCATCTCTGAATACACTTTATGTAAAATAAAAATCTCTGAATACACTTTATGTAAAATAAAAATCTCTGAATACACTTTATATAAAATTTCAAATGTTCAGACTAGAAATTGGCTGAGTAATTTGGTAGACACTGCAAAAGTCAAATTATATTTTAACTTTGACCCCAATTTTGCACCCTTTACATTTATTTATCTTTGGCTAAAATCTAATTATAAAGTTAGATCCATGCCCAAGTAACCTACATTTTAAATTTCAAGTCTTTAGACCCAAATTGACGGAGGAGTTTGGTAGAGTTTTCAAAGGTCAAATCGTCGAACTTTGATCCCTTGACAGCCAAATTTCTGGCCGAAAACGGATTAAAACGATTTTCCCAAAACTCAATAACCCTTATGTCATATCTCGAGTCTGTAGACCGAAAATTGAGTTATTTGGTAGACAGGCAGACAGACATTTTCACTTTTATAGCTATTATAGATTATATTGGACCCGATATACAATAATGATTTTTAAAAAGTAAAAAAAAATAAATTAAAAAAATGGCTCGTCCGCCACCACCAAGAATAAACTCAAACGTTTTGCTTACGGTTTACTTTTTCCTTTGACGTTCATAGCCTGAGCTATGAAGACATGCTTGCTGCAAGGCTAAAAATTAAAACAAGAACCAATAGCTATTACGTTACGCATGGATATTCGTCGTTCAACCTGCATCTGGCAAATTCCATTTCATTAATTTTCACACTTTTGCACCGATTTTCTCTCAAATATTAGGTTGGTTCAAAAATGATGTTGTTAGACGTTCAACACGTTATATATTACGTTGTATGTCTGTAGAAAGAAAACTGACAGAGGTAGGCAAAATATTTTAAACAAATATATATATACGTACACATAAATATATATAGAAAGAGGTTTGTGTTTACTATAAGCTTTTCATGCAAATATAACACAAGAATGTAGAATATCTGCATAAATATAATTACACGTAATAGTTAACTAAGGATGATGATCCATTAAGAAAAACGGAAAAACTAATAGGGAATTAATTAAAGTTTAAAAGAATATGCAAATTAACTAGATCTTTTGCTAGTAAATGCGATTCCACGACCCATATATAAACTAAGATGTATATTCTTTTTAAATAGATAGAAAAAAAAGGGTTATAATATGAATTTTAATAAACAACCCCATTTTGCTAATTCCTACCCTCTGATGAGAAGGAAAGTATTTCTTTAAAACTCCGTGGATTAAGGACTATCCATTTATCTAGTGTTTCCTTTTCAGATTAAATATGTTTTTAAGTCATTTCAAAGTGTTTTTAAATATATTTTATTAACTGTTTGCTCGTATTATAAGCTCTATTTCCTATTTGGTTTTATTGAGCTTTTACATCTGGCTGAGATAATTTTATAAATATTAATTCTTTAATATTTATAATATACTTTAATTTTATCATCTTGGATCATTTTGGTAAATTTAATTGTAATTTTTATTTTATATATATATGAGCAAACAGTTAATAAAACATGTTAAAAACACTTTGAAAAAGAGTTAAAAACATTAATCTGAAAAGGAAACACTTGATAAGGGGATAGTCCTTAATCTGCGGAGTTTTGAAGAAATACTATCCTTCTCATCAAAGGGAAGGAATTAGAAAAATGCGGGATCGGATTTTGCATACAAAAGTATTTGATGAAAGAACAAGTAAATCAAAGATCTTATTTGATAACAAAAAGGTGAAGCAGAGGGAATATTATGAAAAAAAAGGTGATTAGATGTGAATGGATAGTCTGGTGAAAGATAAATAATCCAATGACGGTAAAATCCAAAAATATAACTTCAAGAAAGTTAATTGAATTTCCATTTGCACAAGTAAAATCCAAGGAAATCCCGTAATTGGAAGATGGTCCAAAATAATCCAAAGGCTGAAATTCATGGAATAATTCACAAATATGTACAAGGGAAAAGAGGAAAAATTCCAATAATATTAATAAAAGAAAAATAAGATATGCTTTTCACACTGCTGCCGATATATAAATATAAATAAGAAAGATCAGGGAAGAAAAAGAAGAGGAAAAAAATTAAATGGTGATAGAATTAAATATAGAATATAAAAACAAATGTCAAAATGACCCAGACAGGAAATGTTAAAAGGCATGAAAAAATATACAGAGCAAAATAATATAGGTCAACTGAAATGTACAGGTTATTACTTAAGAAAATGTCAGCAAGAGTTGTTAAAAGACAATAAATGGAAAATTAATTAATTAATAAATAAATAAATAGAAAATAAATAAACAATAAATAAATAAAAAATAAAATATAAAATAAGAAATAAAAATTATTTAAGGGGAGAGGATGGCCGGTATCTGCAAATTCAGGAAAAGGCAAGAAGGTAAGTAAGTAAATGCATTTCCTGTCTGGGTCATTTTGACATTTGTTTTTATATTTTATATTTAATTCTATCACCATTTAATTTTTTTCCTCTTCTTTTTCTTCCCTGATCTTTCTTATTTATATTTATATCTCGGCAGCAGTGTGAAAAGCATTTCCTTGGATTTTACTTGTGCAAATGGAAATTCAATTAACTTTCTTGAAGTTATATTTTTGGATTTTACCGTCATTGGATTATTTATCTTTCACCAGACTATCCATTCACATGTAATCACCTTTTTCTTCACCATTTCCCTCTGCTTCACTTTTTTGTTATCAAATAAGATCTTTGACTTACTTGTTCTTTCATCAAATACTTTTGTATCAAAATCCGATCCCGCATTTTTCTAATTCCTACCCTTTGATGAGAAGGAAAGTATTTCTTCAAAACTCTGCAGATTAAGGACTATCCACTTATCAAGTGTTTCCTTTTAAGATTAAATATGTTTTTACCTCTTTTTCAAAATGTTTTTTAACATGATTTATTAACTGTTTGCTCGTATTATAAGCTCTATCTCCTATTTGGTTTTATCGAGCTTTTACATCTGGCTGAAATAACTTTATAAATATTAATTCTTTAATATTTATAATATACTTTAGTTTTACCATCTTGGATCATTTTGGTAAATTTAATTGTTATTTTTTTATTTTATTTTATATATATATATATATATATATATATATATATATATATATATATATATATATATATGTGTGTGTGTGTGTGTGTTTGTGTGTGGATAGATATAAATGTATACATTCTACATATATACACATATACACACACACATATATGTGTGTGTGTTTGTGTGTGGATAGATATAAATGTATATATTCTACATATATACACACATACACACATATACATATATACTCCCATAAATTCGTTTTTCTTTTGTGTGTTTTGATATTCATATTAAACACCCTCTTTTCTATTAGTATTTATTTGCTTTTCCACCAAAGCAAAATGTGACACGAGGTCATTTTTAATGTAGGGTTAAACTGCTCCCCCCAAAAAAGGCTAAAGGGGCACTCTGGGTTGGTCCAAAAATAGTAATTGTCCCAGTATAGAGGGGTTCCCTCCATTGACTGGGTCAAATTAAGTTAAGTGCAGCATCTGCAGAACAGATACTACACTTTGATCGGGCCCATAGGCCAAGAAGTATTTATTTGCTTCCCCACTGAGCATATTAGGCACAAGGCCATTTTTAATGTGGAGAGAGAGGGAAGGGGGAGGGAAAAGGGGACCAGCTCCTGATGGGTGGGAAATGGGAGCTGAATAGTGACAATTGGTATGAAGGTTGGCCCCTACATTGACCAAGGTCTTATATGTAGGATTGCTCCCACATATGGTCTTTTCTTGCAGTATCTGCCGGTGTATACTACACTTTGATCTCGGTCCGAAGGCCAAGAACAACAGATAAAAGGCGAGGTATTTATTTGCTCCCCCACCTAGCAAATTAGGCACAAGGCCAATTTTCAAAGTGAGTGTAAAGGGGAAATGGGGTACAACTTCCCGGGGAGTAGGGGAGCTGGATAGTGACAATTGGTATGAAGGGTCTCCCCTACGTTGGTCAATAACTGTTTGCTGCAAGGCCAATAGTCTTATATGTGCGGTTTCCCCCAAATAAGGTCTTTGCTTGCAGTATCTGCCGGAACAGATACTACACTTTGATCTCGGCCCGAAGGCCAAGAACAACAGAAAAAAGGCAAGGTATTTATTTGCATCCCCACGGAGCAAATTAGGCACAAGGCCGATTTTTAATGTGAGGATTGAAGTGGAAATGGGGACCAACTACCCGAGGAGAACGGGATCAGGATAGTGACAATTGGTATGAAGGGTTGCCCTTACATTGACCAAGGTATTATATGTGGGTTTACCCCCACATATGGTCTTTGCTTGCAGTATCTGCCAGAACAGATACTACACTTTGATCCCGGCCTGAAGGCCAAGATTATTTAGCCTTTCAGCCCCGGCCTTGGCATTATCTGCTGCCAAGGCCTTATTTGGGGTGCGAAAGAGCTTAGGCACCAGAGCCAGTAAGGGGGTTGGGGAAAAAAACCGGGTCATTACTAAGAACTATGCTAGACTTTGGTTGAAAAGTAAGTACTTTATTAAGAAAACACCTATACTAGAATCTCTATCATTCTGTACACAACCGCCTACATTCTTACCAGGACCTACTTAAAACAACAGCTCCCCAGCTTACGGTATGGCGGGTGACATTCTTCCTGTTTAAAAGAGAAAATTTCTATTTACAAAAAGAAAAACTTTAATATATACAAAACAAGGTTTAAAAAAATTTTTTTTTTATTTTATTGATGGGGGTGAGATGATGGGGAAGGGGGCAAACTAATAAACACCCAAAGAAAGAAAGAAAAATAAAATAAATGAAGAAAATGCCTATGAAGGCGGGTTAGTAAGGGGGCCCTCCCTTCCTACGCTGCTGATCATCAAATGGAACGCCCACTGTCTTCTGGTCCTCTCTCCAAGGGGAGAGGTGAAAACAAGCAGGTCGTTCCCTAGTGGGGAGTGGAGGATCTAAAGGACAGCACTTCCGCGAAAATAACTTAGGTTTGGGGTCATCAGGGATGGACGGCGTCTTCCAAGATATAGTACGTAAAGGGCAAAAACGGACCGGGGACAAACAAACAGGTGGACTGGACATCTTTGGAAGCTCTCCTAGTGCCTGCTACAAAAAAATAAAAGGCTCAGGAACGGGATCAACACTCATATGCACCCTAGTCTAGGCCCTAATAAAGTACATCTTTTCCATGCTTGGTGGTTACAAGGCCTAACTATCTAACATCTACCCATGATCCAAAGTGAACTTTGTTTAACCAAAGGGCTGGGTTCCGAGAAAGAAAAAAACCCCAGCACCTCAGGACCAATACCACTAGGGTGGAAACATGAACTCTAACCTAGCGCCTCATCAGATGCACAAGCTAGTGTTGTGCACCCATCTCCTATCAAAGTCTATGCGGTGCAATCTTTCCCAATCGCATCTGATCTTCATTTTAAGTTGATGCTTAAAATAAACAACCAGGTAGTGATCCAAAACAGATCGCCCCTCATAGACAATGCCCAGACGTGAAACACACGTCACTAATTTAGCTACAGCTAGAATCTCTAGAAACACCGCCCGTTTCTCCCTGGCAAATGGCGGGTCCACATTGTTGACAACGTACGCTAAATCAAGTGGCACCAACCGCTCGGGGTCGATGCGAGCTGTTACCTCTCCGACATATTCCCAGAGACTCCGCACTCCCCTGCAATGAAAGAACGTATGTTCTCTCGTCTCCTCCTCCTCCTCTTCGTCGTTGCAGCGTGGGCATGGGGGAAAATAGTAGTCTTTGTCCCTGAAATCCCTGGCTAGTTTGCCAAAGAGTGGCAGCACGTCCTGGACTAGCCTCCACATGATGGAAAACTCGAAATTATTCAGATAGCTACTGGTAGACGCCCAACTCCAAAATGAGAGAACTTCCCCCCTCGACAGATGCAGCCGCTCCTCCAGCAGATCTTTCGCGGTACCCACCACTAATTCCTCATATAGCCTCCTCCTAGACCGTGCAAGGTCACTGGACCCTGGCAATGCTCTAAGGGTGGCTTGGCAATCGGTAAGGAAACACGATTCCCCCGCCGGTCTTCTTCTTTGACCTTCAGTGGCGGGGTCGGATATGAGCCGTGGAAAGGCTTGCTCCACGACTGGTACCCAATGCGTTTCCTCTATCAGTGTCCGACTCAGGAACACCAATCTTTTGGCATGCTTATGACTTTGTAGGTCAGGCATTCCTAAGCCTCCTACAGACATACGGCTTTCCTCCCTTCCACAGAAGTTTAAATAGAAGGCGCTCTAAAGTCTTACAGCAGTCCACAGGCAGGGGAAGAACAGACAAGCGGTAAAGGATCAGCGGAAACACGTATGTTGCACATGCCTCGGCACGACCCTTCAAGGAGAATTTCCTCCGAATCCAAGTCCCTACTGACGACTCGACCTTTGTCTGTACCTCCGACCAATCCAGCTGAAGTCCAGCTGAAGTCCAGGCCTGAACCACACTCCGAGGATCTTAACCGGGCCATCCGTCCAGCCGAACGCACCTGGAAGTGAGTTTACCCTGATCCAGGCGCCCGACCGCAGGCCAACGGACTTGCTGCGATTGATCACGGCCCCAGTGACATCTTCGTACTCAGCGATCGCCTCTATCACCGCTTCAATATCGCTACGTCATGCAGCAAACATGGTGACGTCATCAGCGTACGCGGACACCCTGGCAAATTTTCCACCAGGTAGAGCTATGCCACGCAAGACTAGTCTCGCCACCTCGTCCCTTAATTTGCAAAGGAAGGGCTCCAACACCAGGACATATAACAGAGGCGACAGTGGGCAACCCTGCCGCACCGACCGAGAGACCCCAAAGGACTCCGACAGCCTACCATTGACTTGCACCACTACCGTGGGATCACGATACAGAGCAGAGACCCACTTGGGGAAGTCCGGACCACAGCCGGCAGTTTCTACAACAGCTCTCAAGAACCCATGGTCGATGCTATCGAACGCCTTGGACTGATCTAAATTGATCAGCGCGGCTTCCGTGTCGTCTTCTAAACCCTCTATGATCGTGCAAACTAAGTGCAAATTGTTCTAAATTGATCGATCCTTCACAGCATAGTTCTGATTCGGCTCGACCAAGTAACCTATAACAACCTGCAGTCGGTTCGCCAGAATGTGGGACAAAATCTTGAAGTCTGCGTTAAGCAGAGTAATGGGCCTATAATCGTCTAGATTCCCCTCTTCATGTTGATCCCCCTTCTTCAGAGGCATTACCACTCCTTTGGTAACCTGCCTCGGGATCGAGCCCTGGGCAAACCAGTGGTTAAACACGCCCGTCAGAAGGGGCACAAACATGGGCGACAGCCTCAAGAACAGTTCGTAGGGCAAACCATTGAGACCCGGAGATTTGTTGCAGCCAACCTGCTTCAACACAGTAATGACCTCACGCTCCGTAACCATCCCCTCGCAGCTAGCCGCTCGGTCCACAGTAAGGCGGGGAGAGCCAGCTAAATAGCTGCCAAACTCCTGGCCACGGAGTCTGGGTAGTTGGGTGAAGCGTTCCTTCAAATGTTGACGAAACCCATTGCAGATCTCCCATGCCGATTCGAGAGAGCGCCCTTCCAGGTTTTTCATCTCCCGAATGTACCCATCCGAGCTGCGTCTTAGGGCGGCCTTACGCTCAACAGCGTCAACATTCATGGCTTCGTTGGAGACTCTTTTTAACCTAGCTCTAACTGCCTGACCTGCGTATCGCTCACTAGCCAAGCGACTCAGGTCCTCCTTAACTAGAGCTAATTCTAGGGAGTCCCCTACTGCCACCGCCCGGGTCAGTCTATCATCTAGGTGTCTTTTGGTCCGCGCGTAGTTAATGTGAGGCGTTGGCTACATTGGACACAAAAGAGCCTAATGGTAGTCTTAAGCTTAACCCACCAGCTACTCCCGGTAACCGCCCCCACTAACTCCCTCTGAATAAGTGACGTCAGCTGCTCCCGGAAGTCGGCCAACTCCAACAAGGAGACGTTCAACTTCCAGTAGCCTACCAACCTAGGCCTATTACCTAATATCAAACGGGCCAACACGAGTTTGTGGTCCGAATGACCTAGCCAGTGGAACGTGGACAAGATAGGAAATCTATGTCACCCCTTCTAATGAACATTCTGTCCAAGTATGTGCTCGGACAGAGGGCTGTAATACCATGCCACGTCCACATCTCCCTCCCGGGGTGATCCAGACGGAACCTGTCGACTAGATCGTATGAGGCCATCAGGTCAGACAGGCTGCTATCACACTGATCCGACCCACTAAATATCTATATTGAGGTCCAGGACGGCATTCCAGTCCCCCATTAAAACTATCCGCTCCGGACCCGAAGAGAGAAACACCTCCACCCGCCGAAAAAAGGAAACCCTCTCGCTTTGGATGTTGGGCGCATAAACTGCCACGATCCGGAACGCACCGCTTTTAACAGCAATATCGACCACGACCAGCCTCCCATGATCGTCCGTGTGAACAACGGTAACCCCCGCAGACAGTGTGCGACTAACTAGAACAGAAACCCCACAGCTACGGTGATTGCCATATGCTGAGTAAACGTCAAAGTCGTTCACCAGCACATCGCAATCCCCGGCCCCAACAAAGTGGGTCTCCTGCAGTGCAGCTACATCTACCTCAAGGGCCACGAGATCCCTTAGCACGCGAGCAGCCTTGCGTCGGGATCTCATGCCCCTCACATTTAAACTAGCTAGGTTCAAGCCCGTAGCCATGTTTCCCTAACTAGAAGTATTCGTCAACTAAGGGTCTGTAGTCCTCGGGAGTAAGGACGTCAAAGGTCTGACAGAGACTGCCTGTGAGCAGGTCAGACATAAGCCATCCGTCTTGCGCCAGACCCCCCCCCCCATGTCCAAGGGAAACATCACTTTTAGTGCCCTATAGAAGGAGGGGTGAACATAAATAGGGACCCTCCCTTCACATTTTTGAGCTATCTGCCCCATCGATGGGTGCTCCCCGTTGATCTTGAAGGTTGTTTTTCCTGCCTCCAACATCCTCCACAAGGCTTTGGCTATTCCTCCTTTGTTTAGACTCACGAAGGTGATTAGTTGCGCTGCTTCTGCAAAATTGCGAGGATCGGCGACCTCCTTCCCGTCAACCTTTGCTGGACCTTGAGGTCGCCGGTCGTCTCGTCTGCACTTACTTCACAGAGCCGCTCCCCTGGCCAGAAAGGAAATTTTCTTGTTTTTCCCTCTCTGGGGGGCGCCTCTTGTTGGTCTTTTCGGTCTTTCTTCTTGCTTTCTTCTTCCATCTCTACCTCGGTTGAGGCTGGAACATATTTTCTCAGAGCTTCACTTTGCTCCTCAGGTGTGTTTATTAGGGGAGGGGTGGGCTAAGCTTCCTCGTGGAGGTTCGATGTTGGAGGCTCAGTGTCTTTGTCTTTTCTTTCTCTCTTTCCTGCTGGCTTCGTTTTTGTCGCTTCCTCTTCTCCCTCCGACTTGGAGGAGCTCACCCGGAGTTTTCTCTTGGCCGTCCCTGTCGCTCCTCTTATTGTTGTTTGTGGGGCCGCATCTTCCTGCTTCTTCCCTTTTTTGCCTGCAACCTGGCTCCATGTGGCTTCTTCATGTCTTTCCGGCTCCTTCTGTTTTTCCTCCGTTTCCTCTGGTGTCTTCTTCCCGACTTCTTTCGTCTTCTTCGGTGCTTCCTTTTCGGGGCAAAAACGGGACATATGCCCTGGTTTGTGACATTGCCAACAGTGCTGCCGTCGTCCCTCTATGATCACCGTCATCTGCCAGCCCTCACACGTCAGCTGGGAAGGGATGGTGTAAAATCCTTTTCTGTCTACCCACATCTCGATCTTGTATTCTCCGGATCTGATGTTTCGGGGGCCTATTACTGCCTTTACTTTTTCCACATCTCCATATTGGGCTAGTGTTGCACCCAGCTGATCCTCTACCACGAAGCATGGCACTCCCTTTATAGTCACATTGGTTCTTCTCTTGGACAGGTATTCGGTCTTTAACTTATAATTCCTCCATGTGAGGTCTCCTCTTGCCAACCTCTCCGCTTCCTCTATTGTAGGTAAAAGGATCTCCCACGTGGCATACCTCCTGACCGCATACTGGGCGGGGATCTTCAGCTCGCCTAAAATCTCCATCATTTTCTCCTTGGGGATTCTGGTGATACCTTTTTCTTTTACGCCGAACGTTACCAGGGAGACTGATCGCTGTCTTATATCCTCCAATCTTCCTGGCCTCACCTTGAGCACATTACCTTTGACATAGTCCTGGAACTTATTATTAAAAAGATCCTGGTAATATTTTGCGTTCTTTTTCCAGCCCTCCTGGGATCCCCAAGTCGTCGCCGTCTTGACGGGTTCACTTGGCATACTGGCTGTTGACTGACTCTGGGTGGGTGTCTTCTGTCCTGGTGGAATTGGTGAACAATCAGTCGCTGAAAGGGCCGGCCAATCGGCCGCACTGCCTGGCGTTGCACTGGTAAAGCCCCCCTCTCTAGGGGAGCACCCATCTACAATGATCACCTCCGCAGATTTTACTTTTCTCAGCCCCTCTCCCGAGAACCATCGGGAGAGGGGCTGAGAAAAGTAAAATCTGCGGAGGTGATCATTGTAGATGGGTGCTTTTCTCGGATTGGGTCTGCGTTGTTGGCGGCGTCGATGCATCATCGTTCAAAACCGACCAACATTTGACCGACGCCTGTTCTTCTTTTTAGCCGATTTCTTGTACAACTAATTTTTATTTTTTATTTCGGACTATTAGTCTCATCTTTATTAGTTGTTGTTTTTGGATCTTTTTATTTGTTCACAACGTTTCGGCCAACTTCCTCTGGCCTTCGTCAGGTGGTAACCGCGACGGATAGGAACTTCGAATCTCCTAACTGCATTCTCAGCCATCACTGCCATCCGTAGTTGTTGTCATCTCACCACATTTTTGACCAATTAACCTCTGGCACGCTTTGGGTGGGATTGAAACCGCTATCTTCAGACAATGTTCATCTGGAACCGTAGAGATTCAACGTTGGCCGAAACGTTGTGAACCAATAAAAAGATCCAAAAACAACAACTAATAAAGATGAGACTAATAGTCCGAAATAAAAAATTAACATATAATGCTCATCTCAAAAAAATGAATTCCAATTTCTTGTACAACTCTTCCACTTGGTCGGCCTCTGGGGTTGTTGCGACCAATTTCTTCCACATTTCCAATTCCTGTTCTCGACTTAAGGTCCCTACGTCCACTGACACTCTCCACAGAGTCACTCCCTCCATGTCTGGCATCGAGAAGGGGCCTGCTTCCTCGTATGGGGTGACCTCCACCACTACTGCACTCTCTGCTTCGTCTTGGGTGGTCATCGTACCTTTGCCTTAGGTGGAGTTTATGGCTGCCACCTTCTTCGCTTCATCTCGGGTGACAGCTACGACTGCCACATTCTCTCTCGAACCTCTGGGTGTGGCGTCCCTCAAGACCGTCCTGGAGGGGCCTTTTGGGGTGGCATTCCCGGAAACCGACCACAACCTTGACCTCGACCTGGGGTTGCTTTTTGGGGGTGGCAACCCCTGCGACTGTCACCCTACCGGCCGCTGCTTCACTCGTACCCGAATGCACCTGGTTGCCCTTTGGGGCGGCAACCCCCAACTCCGAACCGATCGAGCTGGAAACCCTTCTCGTACTGGTGGTGCCTTTTGGGATGGCACCCCCTGAACCGTTCTCGAACGCTACACCCGGGGTGTCCCCCAGGGTGGCAGGAGCAGAGGCCTGCTCCATCTATGTTGTTGACTCTGAGTCCAACTAGTGCCCGCTGATTTGGTAACCAAGGGGGCCTTCGCCTAAAAAGGCACGTTGGTTTCCCTCGGCCCTGCCGGCTGCTTAAGCGCTAGCTAGACCCGGACTATCTGAAAGAGAAAGAAAGCAAAACAATTAGTGGGTTGCCCCAAAAGGGGGCGAAAAGTGCTGGTCCAGTCCCCCAAAGAAGGGGTCGGTCCAAAAAAGAACCCTTAAATGGCCAAAAATCTGGTCAAGTGGGTGGAGTGTTGCTCTAGGCGCAATGCCGAGAACAACAGAAAAAAGGCAAGCCTCTTTTCTACTTTTTTTTTGTTTTGTTTTGTTTGGTGTTTGGCCCTGGCATTATCTACTGCCAGAGCCTCATTTGGGGTCTAAAGCACTTAGGCACAAGGCCAATAGGGGGAAGTGGGGGTTCGAGGGTCATTACTATTTATTAGGTAGGTCTTTGAAAGACTTTATTAAGTTTCTCTACACTAAGACGCAATCACCATAATACCTCATTCTTATCATGGAGTTTATCTACTTAAAGTCTCCCTAGTGTATGTGATGGCTTTATTCTGCAAAACCAATTATTTACAAAAAACAAAAATTATATGTACAAAGGTGTCCAGGTCCTAACCACACACCAAGAGTCTTTACCGGGCCATCCGTCCAGCCAAACTCACCTAAAAGCGAGTTTACCCCGGTCCAGGCGCCCAACTGCAGACCAACGGACTTGCTGCGATTGATTATGGCCCTGTGACATCTTCATACTCAGCGACCGCCTACATCACCACTTTAACATCGATCCTTCGCCCTACAAAGACGGTGACATCATCAGCGTATGCAGACACCCTGGCAACTTTGCCGCCAGGTAGAGCTATGCCATGCAGGACTAGTCTAGCCACCTCGTCCCTTATCTTGTGAAGGAAGGGCTCCAACGCCAGGACATACAACAAAGGCGACAGCAGACAACCCTGGCGCACCGACTGAGATACCCCAAAGGACTCCAACAACCTACCATTTACTTGTACTGCTAGTGCAGGATTACAATACAGAACAGAGATCCACTTGCGGAAGTCCGGACCAAAGTCGGCGGTCTCCATAACAGATTCCAAGAAACCATGGTCGACCCTATCGAACGCTTTGGATTGATCTAAATTGATCAGCGTGGCTCCTGTGTTGCCTTCTAACCTCTCTATGATCGTGCGCACCAAGTGCAAGTTGTTTTGAATCGATCTCCCCTTCACAGAGCAAGTTTGATCCGGTTCGACCAAGTCGCTGATAACAACCTGCAGTCGGTTTGCAAGAACAAGGGACAAAATCTTCAACAGTTTAGCAGAGTGATGGGCCTATAATCATCTAGGTCCTCCCGACCATGCCTCTCTCTTTTCTTCAGTAGTGTGACTACTCCTTTGGTTACCTGCCCAGGGATGGACCCTGAGCAAACCAGTGGTTAAACACACCCATCAGAAGAGGAATAAACATGGGCGACAGCCTCAAATACAGTTTGTAGGGCAGACCATCGAGCTCCGGAGATTTGTTATGGCTAACCTGCTTCAATGCAGTAATGACCTCATGCTCCGTAACCATTTCATCAAAGCTAGCTGCTCGGGCCGCAGTAAGGCGGGGCGAGCCGGCTAAATAGCTGCCAAACTCCTGGCCGTGGAGTCTGTGTAGTTGGGTAAAGCATTCCTCCAGATGTTGCCGAAACCCATTGCAAATTTCTCGAATCGATACAAGGGTATGTCCTTCCAGGTTTTTCACCTTCCGAATGTACCCATCCGAGCCGCGACTCTCTAGGCGATCCCCACCAGCCACCGCCCGGGTCAGCCTATTATCTAATTGTGTTTTCGTCCGTGCCCTAGTTAAAGCGTGACTTTGGCTATATTGAACGCAAAAACGCCTAATAGTGACCTTAAGATTAACCCACCAGCTACTCCCGGTAACTGCCCCCACTAACTCCAGCTGAATTAGTGTTGTCAGCTGTTCCCGGAAGTCTCTTTTCTCCAATAAGGAGGCGTTCAACTTCCAGTAGCCAGCCAACCTAGGCCTGTTACCTACTCTCAAACGGGCCATTACTAATTTAGGGTCCGAATGACCTAGCCAGTGAAACGGGGGACAAGATAAAAAATCTATGTCGCCTCTTCTAACATCTTATCCAAGTACGTACTTGGACCGGAGGCCACGCTATTTTGCCCCGTCCACATCTCCCTCCCCGAGTGATCCAGATGGAATCTGTTGACAAAATCGCACGAGGCCATCAGGTCAGACAGGCTGCTTTCACACCTCTCCGGCCCTCTATCCCGCCCGACCTTATCTATCTTGGGGTCCAGGATGGCATTCCAGTCCACTATTAACACTAGCCGCTCCGGACCTGCTGATAGGAACACCTCCACCTGCCGAAAAAAGGAAACCCTCTCCACAGCGATATTGGACACGTAAACAGCAAAAATCTGGAACTTACCACTTTTAACGGCAACATCGACCACAACCAGCCTTCCATGAACGTCAGCCTGAACTACAGTAACCGTCGCAGCTAAGGTGTGACTCACTAGCACAGAAACTATGAGTATTGCCATATGCTGAGTAAACGTCAAAGTTGTTCTCCAGCACATCGCAATCCCCAGGGCCAACAAAGTGGATCTCCTGTATTGTGGCTATGTCTACCTCAAGGTCCACGAGATCCCTCAGCATGTGAGCAGCCTTGCTTTGGGATCTCATACCCCTCACATTTAAACTAGCTAGGTTTAAAGGTTGCCATTATTCCCTAACTAGTAGTATCTGTCAAGTAGGGGTCTAAAATCCTCGGGGATGAGGACACCAAAGGCCTGCCCGATACTACCAGTCAGCAACTCTGTTGTACACTGATAGTTCCGTGCAAGACCCCCAACGTCCAGGAGAAATGTTATTTTAAATGCTCTATACAGGGATTGGTGAACATAAAGAGGAACCCTCCCTTCGCATTTGGTTACAATTTGAGTCAATGATGGGTGGTCGTCCGCCACTAATTTGAGACCCGGTATTGCCTGCTTAGCCTTCCTGATCATCTGCCATAATGCCTTCACCCACGCCCCCTTCTCCTTTCCCACAAAGGTGATCATCATGGGTGCCTCGGGAAAATTGGTTGGGTCCTGGACTTCTTTCTTGTCCACGTGAGTCAGGTTCACCAGTTGCTTTAGGTAGCGTTTCTGTCTGGCATTCAGCTCCGCTTGTGCATCGCAGCTATCTGCCTCGCAGATTCATTTTCAAGGCAAAAATGGCGTCTTCCTGGTCTTTTCGGTTCGAATTTTCTACTTTCTCTACTTCTTCCTCCTCTTTTTCCTTTACTACTTCTTCTTCGCGTTCTTCTTCCTGTTTTTCTTCTGCTTCCTCTCCTTCTGGCTCTTCTGGCCCTTTCATCTCTTCTGGTGGGGTGTTAAATAGAGGTGGGGTTTGCTCGCTTCTCTGTGATGGGGATTGAGGTGTGGGGTGTCTTTAACTTTTGATTTTTTGTCCCTCTTTGACTTTTCCTTGTCTTCCGAGGGAGAGTCTTCTTCTGACTCTGAGCAGTGCTGTGAGAGCTTTCTCTTTACTCCTGACTTTTCCTCCTCCATCTTTTCTATCGCTTTCCCTCTTCTAGTGGCGGTGGCTTTCCTTCGACTTGCCACTTTACTCCAGTTTCTTTTCGGTCTTTTCCATGGAATCTGCCTGCTTCTTCTGCGTCTTTTCTATGGTCTTTGTAGTTTTCTTGAGAGGCGCTGCTGCTTGAACTTTCTTTGGCACACCTTTGCCACGTGACCTGGCAGATGGCAATGCCAACAATGCGGCCTCTTCCCTTCCACTATTATAGACATGGTCCAGGTTTCACAGGTCAGCTGCGCCGGGATAACCCTGAATCCTGGTTTATCCACTCTCATTCTGGTGGTAATCTCCGGTGAGTATATTTCGGGGGGCCACGTACAGGAAGGACTTCTTCGACGTCTCCATACTGTGAGAATATTGCACCTATATTTTCGGCACTGACACAACTTGGGACGCCGAGCACCGATACCTTCGTCCTCCTTTTGTCCATGTATTCCGGTTTGAACTTTAACCCTTTCCATGAAGTGTCTGCCTTTGTCAGCTTCATCACCTCCTCAGCTGATGGGAGGAGGAGGTCCCACATTGCGTAGCTCCTCCTCATGATGTATGTAGCTGGTATATTGAGGTCCACCAGCATGGCCAACATTTTTTCCTTTGGGACTCCAACTAGTCCCTTCTGCTTCTCGAATGTGACTAGGGAGATTGTTCTTTTTTGCAGCCTCTCCAAAGTCCTGGGGGCCAATATGATATTGTTGCTTTTGGTAAGGTGTTCACGTTTCTCTTTGAAGAGAAATATGAACACCTCTGGTAATTCTCTTTGAAGAGCCGCTTATATTCGTCTGGTGTTTTCTGCTGTTGGGGCCTCCAAGTTGGCCCCTTCTCAATCTGGCTGTTTTTGTCTTTTCTTGGCTGCTCGATTTGTGTCATGGGAGCTCTTCCTCTACTGGCCTGATCGTCTACAAGTATGAGTTCCGCCGACTGCCACTTCCTTTGTTCCACCAGCGTCTTCCTCGGGCTGACTTGGATGGACCTGAAGGTTTTCGTATTGTTTGTCCACTTCTCCCAACTGTCAGCAGAATGGGGGATTCCTTCTCATGGCGTTTCCCAGATTCATCCAGTGGAGTTCTCAAGCCAGTCTTTGAGCCTCTCCTGAACGTGTGCTACTTTTCTGGACATCGGGATGTCACTTGACATTCCAAATGGCAGGCTTTCATGCAGGTTGCTTTCTTCTATCATCAGATGCAGGGGTGTCCCCTGAACCTCTTTGGGAGGGTCCTGCTACTGCGCGCTGACTGTGGCAATATCGGGTGTGATACCCCCCATCTCACCCCCTGAAGAACTTCGGAGGGTCGTGCCCACTGTATTGGGGTACTACTAGGTGTGTTACTCCCCATTTCAAAAAGAAAAACTGCGGGTGATTAAGCTGGGGCGCCACCGGGTGTGGCACCCCCCCGACACGAACACTGGAGCATCAGTGGGTGTGGTGTTCCCAGAACCGATCACTGGGGTACCACCGGGTGTAGTACCCCCCACCACGAACATTGGAGCATCACGGGGTGTGGTGCTCCCCAAACCGATCACAGGGGAACCCCTCATGAACACTGGGGCACCACCGGGTGTGGTACCCCCCGCCACGGACATTGGGGCACCGGGTGTGGTACCCCCCCCCCTCCCGAACTGGACACTGGGGTACCACACCCGGTGGTACCCCCCGCCACGAACACTAGAGCACCACATCCGGACCCTACACCAGGGCTGTCCCCCATGGTGTCAGGAGCAAAGGCCTGCTCCCTCTAGTGATGGCCCAGTGTCTTCACTCGACCCGCCGATTTGGAACTAGGGGGACCTTCGCCTAAAGAGCCACGTCAGTTTCCCCTAGACCTGCCAGCTGCTTAAGTCGAGCTCCAACACCGGACTTCCTGAATGAGATCGAAAAAGGAACATTTAGTAGGGTGCTTAAGGGACCACTCACCGAAAGAAGGGGTCGGTCCCTAGAGCAAACAAAAACCCTTAAACCTGGCCAACGAATGTCAAATGGGTAAACCTTTTGTAAAAGAGAAAGCCAGTATACTGCCGGAACAGATACTACACTTTGATCTTTGCCCAAAAGGCTAAGAAAAGAGACAAGGTATTTATTTGCTCCCCCACCGAGCAAATTAGGCACAAGGCCAATTTTTAATGTGAGGAGTGAAGGGGAAATGGGAACCAACTCCCCGGGGAGTAGGGGAGCTGGATAGTGACAATTGGTATGAAAGGGTTGCCCCTACATTAACCAAGGTCTTATCTGTGGGGTCGCCCCCACATAGGGTCTTTGCTTGCAGTATCTGCGGGAACAGATACTACACTTTAATCCCGGCCCGAAGGCCAAGAACAACAGAAAAAAAGCAAGCCTCTTTATTTAACTATTTATTCAAGAAGAAAAATTACAGACTTTACAAAATTTTTAAAATAAAAATTATATAAAATATGCAATGGATTCTTTTCAAATGTGGCATGAGGCCAAAAAGGGTCTGGTGGGGGGAAATGGGGGTCGGGTGTCTTCCACTTGGTCTATTGCCTATAACTAGTTGTAGTCACCACAATACCAACTCTAGGGGTTGGATCTACTTAAAAGCCCCAGATGACATGAACAATATTTACAAGCTTTTTTAATTTTTTTTACAATGACTTTTTTTTTTTTATATAATGATCTATTTACAATGAAACAATGAAGGTGATGCATATGATATATGAAAGATGGAATGGTAATGTGTATGATATATGTGGGGTGGGGGTAATGAGAGCCTTAAAACACCTCAAAATAAAGAAAAATAACAATAATGAAAATTAAATGAGACAAATAAAACGTTAAGCGATGAGTGTGTTAGTGAGGACCCACCCTTACCTATTTAATTTGAAATGCTTCCTGTTTTCCGGTATAAGCTGAAAACAAGGGAGCACTTCCTAAGAGGGAATGGGCACAACTACGGACAAAATACAGGGTGGAGGGACATAGGGATGTTCGGTGACCTCCAAGAAATATACCAGTTGGACAGGTTTGGACTAAAATAAATTGATCAGGACTGGGCTTCTTTGGAGGTATTCTAACACCTAAAATAAAGATTGGGGACATGGAGCTCATTTATACCAACTAGCTAAGGGACTGGTCCACTGCGGGATTATCTTATCTGGACTCGAGATTGCTTTTTCTTATTCAAGCCTGTTTCGCATGAATGCACATCAACTAGCGGTGTGAATCCACCTCCTACTAAACTTTGAGCAAGATAACCTCCTTCTATCGCATCAGATTTTGATTTTAAGTTGGTGTTTAAAATACAAAATCAGATCCTGACGAGAAGGCGCCCCCCCACGCCCTATCTCTATGCGTGAAACCCACACTATTAGTCTAGCTATGGCCAAGGTCGCTAGAAACACCATGAGGAAGGAATGATTCCAAAGCGAGGACATATAGAATGAGAGACAACGGACATCCCTGTCGCACCGACTGAGAAACTGCGAACGACGCCGACCGCACCCCGAGCATACAAAATGGAGATCCATCTGCAGAAGCAGGACCCACAGCCGGTGGTCTCTAAAACAGCCATCAGGAAACGATGATCAACCTTATCAAATGCCTTGAACTGATCTAAATTGATCAATGCGGCTTCGGTGTCATCTTTTAGGTTTCTAGGACTGTACGAATCAAATGCAAATTGTTTTGAATCGATCTCCCCTTCACAGCGTAGTTCTGATCTGGTTCGACCAAGTCAGTGATAACAACCTGCAAACGATTCACAAGAACTCGGGCCAGGATTTTCAAATGTGTGTTCAACAACGTGATGGGCCTAAAATCATCCAATCCCCCAACATGTGTGTCTCTCTTCTTCAGAAGTGTGACTACGCCTTTAGTAACCTGACTCGGGATGGATCCCATGTCAAACCAATGGTTAAACACACCCATCAGAATTGGAACAAACATGCACGACAACCTCAAGAACAGCTCGTAGGGGAGACCATCGAGTCCTGGTGATCTATTATAAGCGACCTGCTTCATAGCAGCAACTACGACCTCACACTCTGCAACCCGACCATCACAACTAGCCACTCGAGCCAGCCAAATAGTTGCCAAACACCTGGATGTGGAGTCTGGACACCTGCGCGAAACGATCTTCAAAATGCACTCTAAACTGCTCGCAAATCTCCCGAGCCGACACTAAGAAGTCTCCTTCCGGGCTCTGAATCTTAACCTATCCGATTTGCGCCTGAGCGAATAGACTCGTTCGAATTTGTCAATATTCACAGCTTCGTTGGGTATCTTTTTAATTCTAGCCCTAACTACCTGGTCCTGATATCGCTTGCTAGCCAAATGACTCAGGTCCACCTTAGCTAGGCCTATCTCTAGGGAATCCCCCCCCTGCCATCACCCGGGCTAGTCTATCTTCTAGATGCTTCTCTACCTTGGCCCTATCTAGGGCGAGGCGTTGACCATATTTGACAGAGAAGTCTCTTATACTAGATTTGGCATTTACCCACCACCTACTCCCAGTAACCGCCCCCACTAATCCCTTCTTGATGTGTTCGGTTAGCTTTTCTCGATCCAAGTAAATACTTGAAACGGAAGGCCTGCTAGAGAGCCACGTCCACATCTCCCGCCCCGGATGATCCACCCGATACTTGTCTACCAGATCGCATCTAGCCATCAGACTGGTTTCACACCCATCCGTCCCTCTAGTCCCGCCCATCTTATCTACCCTAGGATCAAGGATGGCATTCCAATCACCCACCAAGATTAACCGTTCCGAATCCCCGAGAAACACCTCCAACTGCCGGAAAAAGGAAACCCGCTCCCGTACGCAATTGGGTGCATACACCGCGACGACTCGAAATGCTCTATTTGCCACGGCAACATCGGCCACGATCAGTCTACTATTAGCATCTGCGTGAACAACGCTAACCATTGCAGAAAGGGTGCGCCTAACTAATAAAGAAACCCCCCTACTTTGACTATCTCCATATGCTGAAAAGACATCGTTATACCCCCCACCCCCCAGCACCTGATGATCGTCAACGGAATCGTAGTGAATCTCCTGTAACGTAGCCACATCTATGTTCATGGACATGAGGTCCCTCAGTACTCTAGCGGCTTTGCTTTGGCACCTCATGCCTCTAACGTTCAAGCTAGCGAGGCTTAAGGACGTAGCCATTGTGCCTAGATATCCGCAACCACCGGCCTAAACTCTTTGGGAATTAGGATGCCACAGGATTGGTCGAGGTTGCCCGAAAGCAACTCGGACGTTATTCGTCCATCTCGTGCAATGCCTCTGACATTCAACGGAAACATTAACTTAAGGGCCCTATAAAAAGAAGGACCCTGCCTTCGCACCTAAATGCGAGCTGATTGAGGGAGTCATGCTCTTCTTCCACCAACTTTTGGTTCAGCCGAAAGGGTTTGGGTTGGGGTTTTGAGTGGCTGAACGTTCATTAGGGATGGGGAACGGGAACCAGCCTCCTTATTCTTTCTTGCCTTCTTTTTATTTTCCTTTTTCGGCACTTGGCACTCAGTAGCCTGTCCTTGCATCTTATCTTGCTCCCCTTCTGAGCCGGATGGTTTCTTTTTTGGCCGCTGCCAACTTCCTTAGTGGTCACGTTGGTGGAAGAACTTGTAGACGACTCTGCGGGAACTGGCCGACCTTGTAACTCAGGGGGCTGCTCTCTTGTGGAGGGGGTCTTTGCGGTCTTCCCATTTTTCTTGGCCATGGTACTCCAGCCGTCAGGTGTTGTTGCTGTGCCCCCTCCGGCTGGCTTCTCAGGGTCTGCTAGTGTCACACCCTTTGGCTTTTCTGCCAATGTCTGTTGAGGAATCCGCTTGGGACAATCCCTTGCCATATGTCCTATCTGTTGGCAATGCCAACAGTGCGGTTTCCGCCCCTTGACGATGACACTCATCATCCAAGTGTCACTTCTGAGCAGGGCAGGGATTTTCTGAAAGCCCTCATCTAGACGCATTTTAACTGAATAGTCTCCTACCATAAGGCTACGAGGGCCACGTGCCGGGAGGACAGCTTTGATGTCCCCATACTGACTCATTATGGCTCCTATTTGCATAGAGTTAAGAAACCAGGGGACGCCTAAAATGTAAATATTTGTTTGCCTCCTGCTCAGATATTCCGGCTTGAAGCGCAGATTTTTCCAATTCAAGTCGGACTTGGACAATTTAACTGCGTCATCGGCGGTCGGCAGCTGCGATGACAAATGTACGTTGCAGATATTTGGAGATCCTCCAGCACCTCAGCCATAATATCTTTTGAAACCCCTGTCAGACTTTTTTTCTTCCAGTCCGTGGTTATTATGGATACTATATTTTTTGATAGTTTTTCCATGACTCCTGGCAGGGATTTCATAATATTACCGACAGTGTATTCCTTTGATTTGGAGTCAAATAACTGACGGTAACCATCTGGTGTCAGTTGAGACTCGGGACCCCACTATTTCTCTGCTGCCGAGGGCGTCGGTGTTGCTGGCATCGACGATTTTGGCGAGGGCGGTGTCCTCTGCCCCGGCAAGATCATTAAGCAGGTTGACTCAATTGCCTGCATGTTAGTTCCTGGCAGTGTAGGCCAATCTGCCGGGCTCTCTGTCGGGGATGATGGTTTCTGAACTGGTGTGGCACCAACTGCCCCACTCTTTTGATCTGTGCAAGCAGCCCACTTCTTCTTCCTGGAACAGGATGCTCTCGCTTCGTCGGACTTTCTGATTTTTGGACTTTCAAAAATATTGGCGAAAAAAAGTGTAGCAAAGTGCTCAGTTTAAGGTGAAGATATTAATGTTTTTAGCCAATTTTTCGATATTTGTCGTCTGAAAGGTCGAACTTCTAAATGATAGTGATCTTGAGAAAATCCGTCGTCTCTGTCGAAAGTTTTAGGCAGACATTCATACATACATTTAAATATTGGTAACTAAAAATTTTCGCCCCAAACCAATTAAAAATCTTGTGCTATCTCTGAATACCCTTTATGTAAAATTTCAAATGTTTAGACCAGAAATTGTCTGAGTTATTTGGTAGAGACTGCAGAGGTCAAATTTTTTTTAACTTTGACCCCTATTTAGGCCCCTTAACATTTATTGTTTTGACCTTAAATCAAGTTATTAAGTTAGATCCATGTCCAAGGAACCTATATCTAAAATTCCAAGTTGTCGGAGGAATTTAGTAGAGTTCTCAAAGATGAAATCATTGAACTTTGACCCCTTACCAGCCAAATTTCTGGCTGAAAACCGATCACAAAGATTTTCCCAAATCTCAGTACCCTGTATATCAAATTTAGAGTCTGTAAACTTTAAATTGAGAGAGTTATTGCGTAGGGAAATGTACACACACAGACAGACACACGGAGAGACAGATACACAGACATGTTCACTTTTATAGATATACTAGCATGGATGCGCGCGTTGCCCGGTGTTTGGAGGTGTATGCTGAGCAAAAAAAAAAAGCAAGTGGTAGTAGGAAGGCAGGCTCTAACCCGTACCGCAAAGGAGGAAAAGAACGAGGAAAAAACCTGACGTCTATGCTGTTACGACCACCGCTACCAACTAGAAGTGACATTTTTAAAAATTAAGGCGTGACAAGCGAATAGAGAGGATGACTTTCAAAAATATCGGCAAAAAAGCGACCCAGCCCCATATAGAAAAGTGCCCAGTTTAAGGTGAAGATATTAATATTTTAAGCTAATTTTTCGATATACTGATGTTGAGAAAATCCATCCCCTTTGTCGAAAGTGTTGGGCAAAAATGCAAACATACATAAATACATTTATATATTAGTAACTAAAAAATTTTCGACCAAAACCGATGAAAAAGCTTGCCCTATCTCTGAATACCCTGTATGTAAAATTTCAAATGTTTAGAACAGAAATTGTCTGAGTAATTTGGTAGAGAATGCAGATGTAAAATTTTTTTAATTTTGACCCCTATTTATGCCCCTTAACATTTATCGTTTTGGGCTCTAATCAGGTTATCAAGTTAGATCCATGTCTATGAAACATATCTAAAATTTCAAGTGTTTATACCAAAAATTGGCGGAGGAGTTTCGTAGAGTTCAAAAATATCGGTGAAAAAGCGACCCAGCCCCCATGTAGAAAAGTGCCCAGTTTAAGGTGAAGATATTAATGTTTTTATCAAATTTTTCGATATTTGTCATCTGACAAATCGAGCTTCAAAACAATACTGATCTTGAGAAAATCTGTCGCCACTGTCGAAAGTGTTGGGCAGACATGCAAACATAAAAATTGACAGAGTTATTGCGTAGGGAAACAGACAGACACACACACACACAGACACGTTCACTTTTATAGATATACTAGCATGGGTGCCCGGCGTTGCCCAGGTGCTTGGAGGTGTATGCTGAGCAAAAAAAAAAAAAAAAAAAAAAAAAAAAACGGTAAATTTTTTAAAATTTGACCCCTATTATGACCCGTTAACATTTATTCTTTTTGGATCAAACCAAATTAGTAAGTTAGATCCATGTCCAAGGAACATATATCTAAAATTTCAAAAGTTTAGACCCAAAATTGTTGGAGAATTTGGTAGAGTTCTCAAAGGTCAAATCATTGACCTTTGACCCCTTAACAGCCAAATTTAAAGGATACTGAGATTTGCGAAAATTTTGTGATCCGTTTTTAGCCAGAAATTTGTCTATTAAGGGGTCAAAGTTCAACGATTTGACTTTTGAGAACTCTACCAAACTCCTTCGCCAATTTTGGGTCTAAACACTTGAAATTTTAGATATAGGTTCTTGGACAATGATCTAACTTCATAATTTGAGTTGAGCCCAAAACAATAAATGTTAAGGGGTTATAATAGGGGTCAAAGTTAAAAAATTTTTACCTCTGCAGTGTCTACCAATTTGGTAGACACCGCAGAGGTAAAATTTTTTACTCAGACAATTTCTTGTCTAAATATTTGAAATTTTACATAAAGGGGTATTCATTTGATCGGTTTGGGTCGAAAATTTTTAGTTAACAATATATAAATGTATGCATGTATGTTTGCATGTTTGCTTAAAACTTTCGACAGAGGCGGCAGATTTTCACAAGATAGAGTATCACTTTGAAGTTCGACCTTTCAGACGACAAATATTGAAAAATTGCTTAAAAACATTAATATGTCCATCTTCAACTGGGCACTTTTCTAGGGGGGGGCTGCTTTTTTCGCCGATATTTTTAAAGTCATCCTCTCCTTTCGATTGTCTAGCCTTAATAAAAACCTACGTCATTGCCGGTTTGCGGTGGTCGTAACAGCAAAGGTCAGGTTTTTCCCCGTTCTTTTCCTCCTTTATGGTACGGGTTTGAGCCTGCCTTCCTACTACCACTTTTTTTTCTTGCTCAACATACACCTCCGGGCTTAAATACTAGTATACCTATAAAAGTGAACGTATCTGTCTGCCTGTGTACATTTTGCTATGCAATAACTCTGTCAATTTCCAGTCTACAGACTCGAAAATTAATATATTTGGAAATTTGGGAAAATCCATGTGATCGGTTCTCGGCCAGAAATTTGGCTGTTTAAGGGTCAAAGTACAATGATTTGACCTTTGAGAACTCTACCAAACTCCTTTGACAATTTTTAGTCTAAAAACTTGAAATTTTAGGTATATGTTCCTTGGACATGGATCTAACTTACTAACTTGGTTTGAGCCAAAAATAATAAATGTTAAGGGGTCATAATTGGGTCAAAGTTAAAAAAATTGACACTTTTTTTTTTGTTCAGAATATCTATATGCTAGTATATCTATAAAAGTGAACGTGTATGTGTGTCTGTCTGTGTGTGTCTCTGTACATTTCCCTACACAATAACTGTCAATTTTTAGCCTACAGACTCGAAATTTGATATACAGGGTACTGAGTTTTGGGAAAATCGATTTAACTGGTTTTCGGCCAGAAATCTGGCGATTACGGGGTCAAAGTTCAACAATTTGATCTTTGAGAACTCTACCAAACTCCTCCGACAATTTTAGGTTTACACACTTGAAATTTTAGATATAGGTTTTGCGGATATGGATCTAACTTAATAACTTAATTTGAGCCCAAAACAATGAATTTTAAGGGATCATAATAGGAGTCAAAGTTTAAAAAATTGACCGTTTTTTTTTTTTTTGCTCAACATACACCTCCAAATACCCGGGCAACGCCGGGCACCCATGCTAGTATATCTATAATAGTGAACGTGTCTGTGCGTCTGTGTATCTGTCTGTCTGTGTATATTTCCCTATGCAATAACTCTGTCAACTTTGAGTCTACAGACGCGCAATTTGATATACAGGGTACTGAGATTTGGGAAAATCTATGTGATCGGTTTTCGGCCAGAAATTTTACTGTTAAGAGGCCAAAGTTCAACGATTTGACCTTTGAGAACTCTACCAAACTCCTCCGACAATTTTGCGCCTAAACACTTGAAATTTTAGATATATGTTCCTTGGACATGAATCTAACTTAATAATATGATTTGAGTCCAAAACAATAAATGTTAAGGGGTCACAGTAGGAGTCAAATTTTTAAAAGCTTGACCGTTTTTTTTTTTTTTTTTAGTTTTTTCATAGCATACACCTCCAAACACCCGGGTAACGCCGGGCACCCATGCTAGTATATTCTATTACTCCTATAAATTCGCTTTTCGTTTGAGTGTATTGATATTCATATTAAATACCCTCTTTTCTATTTATTTAAAAAGAAAGTACAATTTTTTTATATATGGGTTGTTGAAATGCATTCACCAGCAAAAGATCTCACTATTTTGCATATTCTTTTTAACATTCATTTTAATTAATTCCCTATTAGTTTTTACGGTTTTCTCATGGGATGATAATCTAGAGTTAACTATTACGTGTAATTATATTCATGCAGATATTCTACATGATTTATACTTGCATAATATTTGCGTAAAATCTTTACAGTAAACAAAAAATTGTTTCCATATATATTTATGTATACGTACATATTTTTCTTTAATCTATTAGTCTATCTATCTATATATCTATAAAAGTGGAAGTGTCCGTGTGTCTGTGTACATTTTCCTATGCAATAACTCTGTCAATTGTTAGTCTACAGACTCGAAATTTGATATACAGCATACTGAAATTTGGGAAACTCTATGTGATCGGTTTCGGCCAGATATTTGGCTGTTAAGGGGACAAAGTTTAACGATTTGACCTTTGAGAACTTTACCAAACACCTCCGACAATTCGGGATCTAAACACTTGAAATTTTAGATATAGGTTCCTTGGGTATGGACCTAACTTAATAACTAAATTTGAGCCCAAAACAATAAATGTTAACGGGTCCAAATTAAAAAAAAATTGACTTCTACGGTCTCTATCAAATTACTCAGAAAATTTATGGTCTAAACATTTCTTGCCTGAATTTTAAAAAATGTCACTTCCGGTTTGGCGATGGTCGTAACGGCATACACGTCAGGTTTTTTTCACGTTCTTTTCCACCTCAGACAATTTCTGGTCTAAACATTTGAAATTTTACATAAAGGGTATTCAGATATAGGGCAAGCTTTTCATCGATTTGGGTCGGAAATTTTCAGTTACCAATATATAAATATATGTATGTATGCTTGCATATGTGCCTAAATCTTTCCACAAAGGGGACAGATTTTACCAAGATCAATATCGTTTTAAAGTTCGACCTTTCATACCACAAATATCGAAAAATTGGCTAAAAACATTAATATCTTCACCTTCAAGTAGGCACTTTTCTATAGGGGGTGGGGACGTTTTTTCGCCGATATTTTTGAAAGTTATCCTCTCCTTTCGATTGTTTAGCCTTAATATAAACCTGAGTCGCTTCAGGTTTGGCGGTTGTCGTACCCGCAAAGACGTCAGGTTTTCTTCCCGTTCTTTTTCTCCTTCACGGTACGGGTTCGAGCCTGCTTCCTACTACAATTTTTTTTATTTTTTGCTCAATATACACATCTAAACACCCTTGCAATGCCAGCTGAAATAATAGTCTATCTATATATCTATAAAAGTGAACGTGTCTGTGTATCTGTATGTCTGTGTGTCTCTGTGTGTGTGTATGTGTGTACAGTTCCCTACGCAATAACTTTGTAAATTTTTAGTCTAAAGACTCGAAATTTGATATATAGGGTACTGAGATTTAGGAAAATCGATGTAATCGGTTTTCGGCCAGAAATTTGGCTGTTAAGGAGTCAAAGTTCAACGATTTAACTTTTGAGAACTCTACCAAACTTCTCCGACAATTTTGGGTCTAAAACCTTGCAATTTTAGATATAGGTTTCTTGGACATGGATCTTACTTAATAACTTGATTTGTGCCCAAAACAATAAATTTTAAGGGGTCATTATAGGGGTCAAAGTTTTAAAAAATTTGACCTCTGCGGTCTCTACAAAATAACTCAGACAATTTCTGGTCTAAACATTTAAAATTTTATATAAAGACTATTCAGAGATAGGGCAAGCTTTTTCATCAGTTTAGGTCTAAAATTTTCAGTTACCAATATATAAATGTACGTATGTATTTATGTTTGCCTAAAACTTTTGACAAAGACGACGGATTTTACCAATATCAGTATCGTTTTGAAGTTCGAACTTTCATACGACAGATACATCAAGTCTGTTGCCAAGGTCGCAGGAAAGATGGTGGGATCCTTCTACCGCTCCAGAAGATATCTCACTACTGATGCAATTCTCTATCTATATAAAAGCCAAGTACGGCCAAGGATGGAATACTGTTGCCATATCTGGGCAGGAGCTGCCAAAAACAGCCTATCATGCCTTGACAGAGTACAAAATAGACTTCGTGGTTTAGTGGGAGATGCCCTTTTCTCTACCCTGCAACCCCTCTCCCACAGAAGAGACGTTGCGAGCCTATCCTTGTTTTATCGTTATTTTCATGGCAGGTGCTCGTCTGAACTCCAATCTCTGGTCCCCCCTCGCCAAACTTTCACGAAAATCACCCGTCTAGCTGAATCCACTGTGAAAAATTTCCCCCACTCTATATCTGTGCCTAAATCAAAACGCGGATTTCATGAGCAAAGCTTCTTTCTTAGAACTGCACGCCTGTGGAACTCTGTTCCGTCTGCCTGCTTCCCTCCGGACTACAACTTGGATGTCTTTAAGTCTAATGTTAACAAATTCCTTATGAACCGCCCCCCCCTAATTAAACACTTCATAAAATCTCCTCACTAACGTGATGTACTTGCAATAACCCTTATCCCTGAGTGGCTTCCGGGCCTTGATAAGTGGTGATCACTGTGTAAAAAAAAAAAAAAAAAAAAAAAAGATATCGAAAAATTAGCTTAAAACATTAATATCTTCACCTTCAACTAGGCACTTTTCTACAGGGGGGGGGGTCGCTTTTTTCGCCGACATTTTTGAAAGTTATCCTTTCCTTTCGCTTGTCTAGCCTTAATTTAAACATAAGTCACGTCATGTTTGGCGGTGGTCGTAACTGCAAAGACGTCAGGTTTTTTGCCTGTTCTTTTCCTCTTCGTGGTACGGGTTTGAGCCTGCCTTCTTACTACCACTTTTTTTTTTTTTTGCTCAACATACACATTCAAACACCCGGGCAACGCCGGGCTGAAATGCTAGTCTATAAAAGTGAACCTGTCTGTGTATCTGTCTGTCTGTGTGTCTGTGTGTGTACAGTTCCCTACGCAATAACTCTGTAAATTTATAGTCTAGAGACTCGAAATTTTATATATAGGGTACTGAGATTTGGGAAAATCGAGGTAATCGGTTTTAATCCAGAAAATTTGGCGATTAAGGGGTACAAAGTTCAAGGCTTTGACTTTTGAAAACTCTACCAAACTCCTCCGACAATTTTGTGTCTAAACACTTGAAATTTTAGATATAGATTCCTTCGATATGGATCAAACTTAATAACTTGATTTGAGCCCAAATCAATAAATTTTAAGGGGGCATAATAGGGGCCAAATTGAAAAAAATTGACAGCTTTTTTTTTTTTTGCTTAACATATACCTCCAAACACCCGAGCAACGCCGGCTGAAATGATAGTATATCTATAAAAGTGAAAGTGTCTGTGCATCTGTGTGTCTATGTGTCTGTCTGTGTACATTTCCCTACGCAATAACTCTGTCAATTTTAAGTCTACAGACTCGAAATTTGATATACAGGGTACTGAAATTTGGGAAAATCTTTGTAATCAGTTTTTGGCCAGACATTAGCTGTTAACGGGTCCTAGTTCAACGATTTACTTTTGAAAACTATACCAAACTCCTCCGCCAATTTTGGGTATAAACAATTGAAATTGTCGTCTGAAACGTTGAACTTTAAAACGATACTGATCTTGCTAAAATCTGTCACCTTAGTCGATTTGACCTCTGCAGTCTCTGCCAAATTACTCAGACTATTTCTGGTCTAAACATTTGAAATTTTACGTAAAGAGTATTCAGAGATAAAGTAAGCTTTTTCATCGGTTAGGGTCGAAAATTTTCAGTTTCCAATATATAAAGATATGTATGTATGTATGCTTGCATGTGTGCCTAAAACTTTTAACAAAGGTGACAGATTTTATATATATATAAAAGTGAACGTGTCTGTGTATCTGTATGTCTGTGTGTATGTGTGTATATTTCCCTACGCAATAACGTTGTCAATTTTAAGTCTACAAACTCGAAATTTGATATAGAGGGTACTGAGATTTGGGAAAATCTTTGTGATCGATTTTCGGCCAGAAATTTTGCTTTTAATGGGTTCAACGATTTGACTTTTGAGAACTCTACCAAACTTAATGGGTTCAACGATTTGAATTTTGAAAACTCTACCAAACTCCTCTGACAATTTTGGGTCTAAAACCTTGCAATTTTAGATATAGGTTCCTTGGACATGGATCTAACTTAATGACTTGATTTGTGCCCAAAACAATAAATTTTAAGGGGTCAAAGTTAAAAAAAATTTGACCTCTGCGGTGTCTACCAAATAACTAAGACAATGTCTGGTCTAAACATTTGAAATTTTACATAAATGGGAAGATTTTTCATCGGTTTAGGTCGAAAATTTTTAGTTACCAATATATGTATGTATGTATGTCTAAAACTTTCGACAAAGGCGACGGATTTTACTAAGATCCATATAATTTTTGAGCTCAACCTTTCATACAACAGATATCGAAAAATAGGCTAAAAACATTCACCTTCAACTAGGCACTTTTGCTGTGTGGTCGCTTTTTTCGCCGATATTTTTGAAAGTTATCCTTTCCTTTTGCTTGTTTAGCCTTAATTTAAACATGAGTCACTTCAGTTTTGGCGGGTGGTCGTAACCGCAAAGACGTCAGTTTTTCTTTTTTTTTCATTCTTTTCCTCTTCGTGGTACGGGTTCGAACCTGCCTTCCTACTAACACTTTTTTTTTTTTTGCTCAACATATACATTAACATACCCGGGCAACACTGGGCTGAAATGCTAGTCTATCTATATGTATATCTATAAAAGTGAATTTGTCTGTGTGTCTGTCTGTGTGTCTGTGCAATAACTCTGTCAATTTTTAGTCTACAGACTCGAAATTTGATATACAGGGTACTTAGATTTGGGAAAATCGAAGTAATCAAGATTCGGCCAGAAATTTAGTGATTAAGGGGTCAAAGTTCAAGGATTTGACTTTGGAAACCCTACCAAACTTCCCGGACAATTTTGTGTCTAAACAGTTGAAATTTTAGATATAGATTCCTTGAACATAGATCCAATTTAATAACTTGATTAGAGCACAAAATCAATACATTTTAAGGGGTCATAATAGGGGTCAAATTAAAAAAAAATTGTCCACCTTTTTTTCTTTTGCTTAACATACACCTCCAAACACTTGGGCAATGATAGTCTATCTATATATCTATAAAAGTGTACGTGTCTCTGTATCTGTATGTCTGTGTGTGTGTGTGTGTATGTGTGTACATTTCCCTATGCAATAACTCTGTCAATTTTTAGTCTACAGACACGAAATTTGATATACAGGGTACTGAGATTTGGGGAAAATCGATGTGATCGATTTTTGGCTGGAAATTTGGCGATTAAGGGGTCAAAGTTCTACGATTTGAGCTTTGAGAACTCTACTGAACTTCTGACAATTTTGAGTCTAAATACTTGAAATTTTAGATATAGGTTCCTTAGACATGGATCTAACTTAATGATACAATTTGAACCCAAAACAAGAAATTTTAAGGGGTCAAAGTTAAAAAAAATTTACCTCTGCAGTCTCTACCAAATAACTCAGACAATTTCTGGTCTAAACATTTGAAATTTTACATAAAGAGTATTCAGAGATAGGGCAAGCTTTTTCATCGGTTTAGGTCTAAAATTCTCAGTTACCAATATATAAATGTATGTATGTATGTTTGCCTAAAACTTTCGACTAAGGTGACAGATTTTACCAAGATCCGTATCGTTTTGAAGTTCGACCTTTAATACGACAAATATTGAAAAATCGGCAAAACACATTAATATCTTCACGTTCAAATAGGCAATTTTCTACAGGGGAGGTGTCGCTTTTTTCGCTGATATTTTTGAAAGTTATCCTTTCCTTTCACTTGTCTAGCCTTAATTTAAACATGAGTCGCTTCAGGTTTGGCGGTGGTCGTAAAAGTGTCTGTCTGTCTCTGTGTGTGTATCTGTGTGTGTACATTTCCCTACACAATAACTGTCTACAGGCTTGAAATTTTATATACAGGGTACAGAGATTTGGGAAAATCGATGTGATCGGTTTTCGGCTAGAAATTTTGCGATTAAGGGGTCAAAGTTCAACGATTTGACCTTTGAGAACTCTACCAAACTCTTCTGACAATTTTGGGTCTAAACACTTAAAATCTTAGATATAGGTCCTTGGACATGGATGTACCTTAATAACTCGATTTGAGCCCAAAACAATAAATTTTAAGGGGTCATAATAGGGGTCAAAGTTTTAAAAAATTTGACCTCTGCGGTGTCTACCAAATAACTCAGACAATTTCTTGTCTAAACATTTGAAATTTGACATAAAGGGTATTCAGAGATAGGGCAAGCTTTTCATCGGTTTGGGTTGAAAATTTTCAGTTACTAATATATAAATGTATGTATGTATGCTTGCATGTGTGTCTAAAACTTTCGACAAAGGCGACAGATTTTACCAAGATCAGTATCGTTTTAAAGTTCAACCTTTCATACGACAAATATCCAATAATTGGCTAAAAACATTAATATCTTCACCTTCAAGTAGGCACTTTTCTACAGGGGGTGGAGTCGCTTTTTTCGCCGATATTCTTTAAAGTTATCCTCTCCTTTCGATTGTTTAGCCTTAATTTAAACATGAGTCACTTCAGGTTTGGCGGTTGTCATACCCGCAAAGACGTCAAGTCTTCTTCCCGTTCTTTTTCTCCTTCGCGGTATGGGTTCGAGCCTGCTTCCTACTACAATTTTTTTTATTTTTTGCTGAACATACACATCTAAACACCCTTGCAACGCCAGCTGAAATGATAGTCTATCTATTTATCTATAAAAGTGAACGTGTCTGTGTATCTGTATGTCTGTGTGCCTGTGTGTGTGTGTATGTGTGTACAGTTCCCTACGCAATAACTTTGTCAATTTTAAGTCTAAAGACTCGAAATTTGATATACAGAGTACTGAGATTTTAGAAAATCTTTGTGATCTGTTTTCGGCCAGAAATTTAGCTGTTAAGGGGTTTCTTGGACATAGCTCTAACTTAATAACTTAATTTGAGCCCAAGACAATAAATGTTAAGGGGTAATAATAGGGATCAAATTTAATAATAATTGTACCTCTGCGGTCTCTACTAAATTACTCAGTCAATCTCTGGTCTAGACATTTGAAATTTTACATAAAGGGTATTCAGAGATAGGGCAAGCTTTTTAGTTGATTTGGGTCGAAAATTTGAGCTACCAATATATAAATGTATGTATGTTTGCATGTCTGCCTAAAACATTCGACAGAGGCGACGAATTTTTACAAGATCAGTATCGTTTTGAAGCTCGACCCTTCAGATGACAAATACCGAAAAATTGGCTAAAAACATTAATTTCTTTACCCAGTTGGACACTTTTCTACAGGGTGGGGGTCGCTTTTTTTCACCGATATTTTCTAAAGTCATCCCCTCTTTTCGATTGTCTAGCCTTAATTAAAACCTAAGTCACTTCCCGTTATGCGATGATCGTAAAAGCAAAGACGTTAGGATTTTTCGCATTTTTTTCCTTTTCCTCCTTCGCAGTACAGGTTCGAGCCTGCCTTTCTACTACCATTTTTTTTTTTTTTCCTCAACACACACAATGCCGGGCTGAAATGCTAGTATATATATAAAAGTCAAAGTGTCTGTCTGTCTGTCTGTGTGTCTCTCTGTCTGTGTACATTTCTCTACACATTATCTCTGTCAGGTAGTGAGGTTTGGGAAAATCTTTGTGATCGGTTTTCGGCTAGAAATTTGGCGATTAATGGGTCAAAGTTAAACGATTTGACCTTTGAAAACTCTACCAAACTCCTCCGACAATTTTGAGTATAAACACTTGAAATTTTAGATGTAGGCTCCTTGAGCATGGATCTAACTTAAATACTTGCTTTGACCCCAAAACAATCAATGTTAAGGGGTCATAATATGGGTCAAATTTAAAAAAAAATTTACCTCTGTGGACTCTACCAAATTACTCAGGCAATTTCTTGTCTAAACATTTGAAATTTTACATAAAGTGTATTCAGAGATAGGGCAAGCTTTTTCGTCGATTTGGATCGAAAATTTGAGTTACTAATATATAAATATATGCTTGCAAGTGCCTAAAACTTTCGACATGCGATGGATTTTCACAAGATCAGTATCGTTTTTAAGCTCGATCCTTCAGACGACAAATACCGAAAAATTGGCTAAAAACATTAATTTCTTCACCCTCAACTGGCACTGGGAGAGGTCGCTTTTTTCGCCAATATTTTTTAAAGCTATCCTCTCCTTTCGATTGCCTAGCCTTAATATATGATATAATTAATAATATAGTATTTTATTCATTTAATAATTTAAAAATATATAACTTGGGTGCCATCAGCTAGAATCGAATACAAAATTGCCTTTCAACTTTCGCTGTGAACATTTGAAAATGTTCAAATTCAACCGACTGTTACGTATTATTTTGCGCATGCATAAAGGAGCACTTTACTCGACTTACGCTTGCCAAATCAATTTTGACTCCTTAGCAACTATTTTTACTGGCTAAATGCCAAATCTAATTTGTTTCACATTTTTAAATCCAACATATATAAAATTTGTAAACTTGTAAACCAAAACTTGACAGAGGAGTTTGGTAGAGACTGTTCCTCATAGAGACAGACAACGCCTCATCTCTCTTCCCCCCTCTCTCCCTCTCACTCTCTCTCTCTCTATATATATATATATATTCAATAACAGTGAAATAGCAAAAACGTACACACACACATATATATGTATATATATATGGCGAATTGAAACCTTGAGGAGCATACATTTTGCTGAAAGACCATAAACATGACTTCAATAACAATCCAACACTTGCTAGATAAATCCAACTAAACCAGAAATGGGTAGAATTAGTAAAAAACTACTTTCTAGAGTAAACAAACAAATGAAACAAGACCTAAAATTAAACCAGTTGGCAAATACTGCCGAAGCAATCACTTGGTTTAAAAATATAGAAAACAAAAATAAATGTACGTTTATACAGTTTGACATCATAGATTTCTATCCTTCGATATCAAAGAATTGTCAAAATTGTCGGAGGAGTTTGGTAGAGTTTTCAAAGGTCAAATCGTTTAACTTTGACCCATTAATCGCCAAATTTCTAGCCGAAAACCGATCACAAAGATTTTCCCAAACCTCACTACCTGACAGAGATAATGTGTAGAGAAATGTACACAGACAGAGAGACACACAGACAGACAGACAGACACTTTGACTTTTATATATATACTAGCATTTCAGCCCGGCATTGTGTGTGTTGAGGAAAAAAAAAAAAAATGGTAGTAGAAAGGCAGGCTCGAACCCGTACCGCGAAGGAGGAAAAGAACGGGGAAAAAACCTGACGTCTTTGCTTTTACGACCATCGCCAAACGGGAAGTGACATAGGTTTTAATTAAGGCTAAACAATCGAAAAGAGGCGATGGCTTTCAACAAAAAAAAAAAAAAAAAGAAAAGCAATCCGTCCCTGTAGAAAAAGTGCCCTGTTGAGGGTGAAGAAATTAATGTTTTTAGCCAATTTTTCGGTATTTGTCGTCTGAAGGGTCGAGCTGATCTTGTGAAAATCCGTCGTCTTTGTCGAAAGTTTTAGGCAGATAAGCAAGCATACATACATACATACATACATACATACATTTATATATTGGTAGCTCAAATTTTCGATCCAATTCGATTAAAAAGCTTGCCCTATCTCTGAATAATCTTTATGTAAAATTTCAAATGTCTAGACCAGAAATTGTCTGAGTAATTTGGTAGAGACCGCAGAGGTCAAATTTTTTTAAAATTTGATTCCTATATTATCCCTTAACATTTATTGTTTGGGCTCAAATCAAGTTATTAAGTAAGATCCATGTCCAAGGACCTATACCTAAAATTTCAATTGTTTATACCCAAAATTGTCAGATGAGTTTGGTAGAGTTCTCAAAGGTAAAATCGTTGAACTTTGACCTCTTCACAGCCAGGTTTCTGGACGAAAACTGATTACAAAGATATTCCTAATTGTCAGTACCCTGTATATCAAATTTAGGCTGTAAATTAGACTGAAAATTGACAGAGTTATTGTGTAGGGAAATGCACACAGACAGACCCACAGACAGAGAGACAGACACTTTCCCCTTTATATATACACTAGCGGGGGGGGGGTACCCGGCGTTGCTCGAGTGTTTGGAGGTGTGTGTTGTCGGCTGGGGGTGGGGGGGTGTTAATGAAAACCTAAGACTAATCGAAGTAAAAAAAGAAAAAAGAAAAACGAACGTTAAAACTTATCTGAAAAATAAAGCGGGGGGGGGGTACCCGGGCGGTGGGGAGGGGTAATCAAAACAAAAAACACAAAAAAACTAACATAAGGCAAACGAACGATGTTAAAGGTAAAAATCTGAAAAACAAAAACAAAAAAGAAAACAGAAAAACGAACGTTAAAACTTCTGAAAAATACACCCCCCCCAAAAAAAAGCATGTGAAAAATGGCTTAAATAAGCCTGTTTCAATATTAAAATTTAAAAAATCGGTGGGTACCCGGGTGTTTTTTTAATGAAAACCTAAGAATAAGCGAAGTAAAAAAAAAAAACAGAAAAACGAACGTTACATGAAAAATGGCTTAAATAACCCTGCTTCAATATCAAAATTTTAAAAATCGAACAAAAAAAAGAAAAAGACATCTCACACCACGATTCGAACCCAAAACGCTCTAACCAACTGAGCTAACACGACGTAATGAAATTGTGTCAGTTCTTCAAATATCATATATAACTAAATCAGGTTATGACGTCCACTGACGCATGCGTAGAACTGATCTCGTCATGAGAGGACGGTTTTTGCTACCCCCCCCTGTAGAAATGTGTTGATTTCAGGGTGAAAAAATTAACGTTTTTGGCCAATTCTTCGATATTTGTCGGGCGAAGGATGGGGCTTTCATATGAGACCAAGTTTGTCAATTTTTGTTCAGTCTGTCGAAAGTTTTTAGCAGACACACAAACATACACTCATACATACATTTTCGCTTTTATATATATAGATATAAACTAATATCCGAATTATAGAAAAAAAATGTGAAAAATCACATATCCAACGTCGTCGTTTTTTTTTTTTAATATCTAACTACACTTAGGTTGAAAATAGGTCAGCTTACTTAGATATGTACTCTTCCCATAAAAAAACACACAAATGAAGAGGTGAACCTTAGGTCAACTGTACCTTTGTCCTAAAGTGCTCACCCATTGGCCGATTAGGATGGGTGCGGTGGAAACTAGGAACTGATTGGCTAACTAAAACTTCAATAGCATGTGCATATATAAAATCGCGAGGTAACCACAACTCTTTGCATAAGCCTGACGAATTCCCATGAGAATGAAACGCGGAATATTCTGTGTAGCCTAAATGCCATCTATATTTTCAGAACTTACTATATATATATAAATTAATTTGAAAAAAATTTCTTTTTTAATTCTTCTTTTTACAGTAAACAGTACTTGAAAATATTTTAAAGTTATTTAATGACGTTTTTAATTTTTATTTAAAAAATTTACTTCATATTTATTTTTTAATTTGAAAAAATTTCTTTTTACAGTAAACAGTACTTGAGAATATTTTAAAGTTATTTAATGACATTTTAAATTTTTAAATCCAAATCTTCAGCTTCTAGCGTGAAGTCAGAGGTTGATTTATTTTTCCTTTTTATTTTAAACTATGAAACATACCCGTTATTTGATGGGTCCATTCTATGTTTATTTGTTTGTTTATATTTGTTACATTTTTGCTTTTTTCTAATACGTAATTATCATTGTCATATATATATATATATGCTGGATCTCAACATTTTGAACCTATACCTCTATAATGCCACCATTCGCCCATGTATGGAGTATTGTTGTCATATTTGGGCTGGTACATCTACCACTAGTCTCTCGCTCCTAGACAAGGGTCAAAAGAGAGTCGCCAATCTGATAGATCCTGAACTGTCATCTAAACTTCAGCCCCTGTCCCATCGACGAAATGTTGCCTCTCTCTGCCTTTTCTACAAGTACTTTAACGGTGAATGGTCTGATGAACTGCAAGCACTTGTGCCCCCTCGACGTAAATACCCCCGACAAACCCGACAAGCAGCTAAATCCCACGCCTTCACAGAGATCACTAGATATAAGAGAGCCTTCTACTCCAGTAGTTTCTTCCCCAGGACAGTTAGACTTTAGAATTCCCTTCCGGGTCCCTGCTTCCCCAACTGTACTGACATGCAGAAGTTCAAATGCAATGTGAACTGATATCTTGCTGCCCAACTCCCTACACAGTACCCCTGATTCCCATGTCCCTGATAGTAGCCCCCTACAACAGTGGCAATATGCCTTGTTTGGGGTGAAAATGTAATAAAAATAAATAAATAAATAAATAAACTTAGCTGTCGTACAAAGCTAAGACTCTGTAACATCTTTTTTTTTTTTTTTTTCTTCCTTTGAAGATTGTAATGCTGGGTATGGGGCAGCCAAACCAGCTGCCAACATTGCCCCGCTTTTTTATTGAAACCAACCGAGAGCTCTTTTTAGTATCCTCGCTGTTCCCTTAAGTGCAATTGTCTGAATCTCTTTTGCACTTTGTTCACCAGGAATATTAGTTAGGTAGGACTTCAGGTTCTTCTTCATAAGTCCTCATCTCTGTATAGATACTTCCTCATCTATTAAAATGGTCCTGTGGCGATGGAAGTCATTTTTGGGCTCGTGGACTTTAAGTATCTGAGGGAGTGGCACTCGTCTGACAACACGTTGCAATCATCACACACACACACACAAAAACACACACACACACACACACATATATATATATTCCAGGTTAAAGTCGTCCAAATGGTAAAACCAATGAATTTAACAAGGTTATTAATAATGCCCAATGAAAAGAGCAAGATATACTTTCATTTAATTTCAAGTAAACAATTTACAAAGTCACAACAATTTACAAAGTCACAACAAAGAATGTGTCAATGTTTCAGTCAATTAATAACCTCATCGGATGACCCAAAGTTCTTACTTCATGAGAAATAAAATACTTGAAGGATTATATTTAGGTACACTCGGTGTTGTGTGACTTCGCGCGTCTCGGCATTGTTTCAAATCATCCTGAACTTATATATACATGCATCTGGAATTAAAACAATGCCGAGGTGTGGTTGGCGATTGTGCTACTCTTGCCACAAAAATTAAACGCGGATGCACCCTTCAGTGGACTTCCATAGCCTGCCAAGACTGGGTAGAACCTTAATATATATAGATGAGAGGTATTTAAAAATTATTATAGTAAATAATTATGTCAGCCCTTTAAGAAACTTGTTTCTTATCGTTGAGCACTTTCAGTTGAAATAAAGTCGGTCAATGTAGCTCTTATGCGCAGATCATCATATAATGATTAGATCACTCTGACAGACGTTAAAAACATTTTAAAATAAATGTTTAAATTGCGACAGTATTTATCGCAGTTAAAGGTGGCCGAATGGATTAGTTCTTTGCTAATCAAGCCAGAGATGGCTTCTGTTCCCGGGTTCGAATCTATCGACCGGTATTAATCGTGACACCCTGCACTGATGATTCCCAAAAGGAATGTTTCAGTCAATTAATAACCTCATCGGATGACCCAAAGTTCTTACTTCATGAGAAATAAAATACTTGAAGGATTATATTTAGGTACACTCAGTGTTGTGTGACTTCGCTCGTCTCGGCATTGTTTCAAATCATCCTGAACTAGTGTCCGTAGGTAATTAATAATTATTATTGATATATATGTAATTTTTTGCTGTTTCACTATTTAAAAAATAATTTTAAAATATTCAAAAGATAGCGAAATTTTAATAAAATAATAAATAAAATAATAAAATGATAGCGAAAAAATAAAATAATTAATAAAAAGATAATTATTATAAAAAAAATTAATAAAAAGATAGCGAAATTTTCATAAAAAAAATATTCAAAAGATAGCGAAATGAACAGTATGGTTCGAAAAGTTGTTCAGTGGTAGCATAAAGAAAATATACATTTTTTATATGGCGTAGAAGCATAATTATTAAGACATGTTTTCGAGATTGTTAGGACAAAATCTATTTACAACAAATGTTAGATAATCTTGAATAGAAACATTCCACGTTAAAAAAACGACCCTGGTGTCTAACTCTGTCCCGTGGGGAGGCATTGTAAATAGGAACATTGACTGCATACGTATAAATATTAGTGCGACCCACACACCGCGGCCCCCGGAAAAATTAAAAACCTCCAAGACTCATGTGTCCATCACTGAACCCTATATAATGTTAACCGATTTAAAAAAATAATCTATAAGTATTAACCATTGTAATCTTTTGTTGTTAAAATTATAAAAACAAAATCATTATAAAATTCACATTATTTGTTTACCAAGAAAAACATACGCACCGCAACATACGTGTAAAAAGATGAGTAATTATTTAAAATTTTGGTGTTGTTGATTTGACAAAAAAATGTGTCTGTACACCACACAGGCAGGAAAGTACTAGTTTGTAGGTATTTGTACATAAAATATATTTCTAAGTAATATTTGTGAAAAGGATAAATATTTAAGCAGAAGAAAAAGCGAATATGTTGTACAAAAATAATTTACATTTCATTAATGAAATCTAAATTAGATTTAAGTTAATAATACAAACAAATACCAATTAAGTTTACAAATTAATCTAAACTGTTAGGACGCACATATAGATAATGATGTCTGTTGTAATCAAAACGGATCTTTACGATCTGCCAACTTTACAGAGATTACTAACCCCTTTTTTTTGGATCACCAGAAATGTTGGGAACACTCTTTTCCCCCACAATTTCCCCTTATTTCGGATAATAGTATAGTTTCCAATTTGTTGTAAATTAAATCTACCCGTATACATTATAATAATAGTGTGTGTGTCTGCGAAACGATCTCTACCAAACTACTCAGTCAATTTTTTGTCTACAGATTTTATATATGGGATATTCGCACCTGTGGAACAAATCGGTTCTGTTTTTATCTGAAAAATAGCTGTGAGGGGTAAAAAATGAAACAGCTTTGATTTGCGTTGATTTGTAAAGTTTTGATATGCCTGAATATTTAGGTGAGATGGTAACGAATACAGTTAGAAAGCTAAATTCTCGCTATATACTAACAAAAAATAAAAAAAATTGAAATCATATTCGTGCCAGTGGCGGGTTCAACCGGCTTCCCCCGAATGAGGAAATGTCTAAAGAATATCAAATTCACAAGCGGCACATAGTTGCCTCCCGATCAAGGAAGATGACAACGTTATGTTCTTGCGGGATGGTGTCATTCGGTGTTTCAAAATTGTCACCCATCTGGTACTAACAAGACTCAACATTGCTTAACTTCAGTAATCTAAAGAGAACCGGTGTTTCAAAATGATTATGTCGTGTTGCTATACTATATACTGGGTGCAATATAATAATAATAGAGAATTGGCTCTGTAATAGGAAATCTGCATGAATTAAAATGTCATATTTAAGCGTGTTTTACGACCGGGCAACGCCGGACAACATGATAGTATTATACGGATCGCTTTTGTAGTTTATTTGTAGCGATTAAAGTGTTAGTAGGCAAATTACTAACTCAGCAGTAATTATTATAGTGAGAAGAATATGGAATAATCCTGAGTAAATTTATGTTGAAAACAAAGAAATTTATGGTTCGTTTTGAAGCTGCCAACAAACTGTGCGAATGTTGCCAAATCATGCCACCATAATCACAGGATGTCAGACGAATCGTTCGAAATAAGTCCGATACTTCAAGCTGTTCAATCGCTTTCAACAATATAGTGTCTACCTTCTCTCAGGTAACTTGAAGTGCCAAATGTCGAAAGTCAACAATAATACAGGTCGTCATAGGGATTCCCGTTGACTCAGTTCAAGGTTCATAGAACGATTGTTTTCGGGGAACACTGCAGTTCTAGAATATGGTCGGAATCTTCGCGACTGTCTATTTGGTTATTGTATAGACCGTCGCTGCCATTATGTTTTCTTGTAATATATTGTCCAAGTGCCAATACTTTTCTTACACGCAGCTACATGTGCCAAACACAGACTGCTGTTCCAAGGAATTTTATAAATCCGACGGAAAAGACGATTTACAATTAAAAAAAAAAGTCAGATGAAGACGTTTTTATAAGACGAAACATAAACAAATAACTTATGAGAAAAACACAATATATATATATATATATATATATATATATATATATATATATATATATAGTCATTTTGCTTCTATAATATATAAAATATAAATGTAAAGAGAATTGTTATTTTTCTATCTAATTTCGTATATGTTTAAGGTGTGTATAAATACACGATGTAAATTAATTAAACAACAAGAGTCTTTTTCTCTAACTGTTAGCTGAACAATTGAAAGCTGAACAATTGACAGTAAACGAGGATGAGAAATCAGATAACTAATTGAGATATTAGTTATTCCGTTTATCACAATTTACGGTAAATTAGATCCATTAAAATGAATTTTTCAAGCATACCCAAAAACACATTGTGTTATTCTTCTTATTAAAATATTTAGGAAAAAAAGCCTTATGAAACAAACGGTGATTAACTTAGCTTGAATATTTCCAGCGCGCGCGCGCACACACACACACACACACACAAATAAATCAGCGTGAACGTTTTTTTCCAAATATTAATACCAAAACAGTTCACGTATATTTAATTCTTTTATACAACCTAATCATCTGAAACATTGTATATACAGTAATCAACAAACGCCCAAAAACATCTTTGAATATTCTTAATTTGCAGATTTATTTTTATAAACAGGTAAATCAAGTAATATTACGTAAAATTTTATTTCAAAAAATGTTAATTCTCATATTTTCTTATACGCAATAATTTCGTTGATATTAGGACGTCTGCTGTCACGAGGATGCTGACACCAAATACAGCACTTTCATTATATTCAAACGTCATAAACAAATGTTTTATAACTAGACAATGAATGAAAAATAATTTTCGAATTCATGAGTTTTATGTTTTATTGGTTTTGTTCTCATAAAACCAACTCACGGGAATTACCATTTACTTTTTAGTGGTGTAAATACTTCCAGGTATTCTTCTTTAGGTCAATATAGTATCTATTCTGTTGCTATATTTTCCCTTTTTTCTGGGAATGGAGTGGGTAGAAAATAGTATATATCTGTTCTGTTAGCATACCATCTCGTACACACACATTATATATATATATATATATATATATATATATATATATATATATATATATATATATACACACATTTGCATAAATTTTATATGTATAATGGTTATTTTTCTTAAAAATGTACAAAACAGGTACACAAAGCAATCCATACATATATATATACGTATGATGACTATACAACAAGATAATACAACGTACTAAAGATGCATTAAAAAAAAGGAAAATTTAAATTTTTATTTCTAAGATTTTTTTTCAAATCTGTCATCTGAAACATTATATATACAGTAATCAACAAATACCCAAAAACATCTTTTTTAACAAAAGACGAAATAAAAGTAATGAACAAAAAAGTTTTTTTTTCTCACACAAATAATTATTAGCTAATCCATTTACAATGCGTATATCTGATAGTGTCTCAATATTAAACAATTCTTAGTAGAACAGGTATATTTTAAGATGTTTCACTGCCAAATGAAATTGTGTATTAAAGTTTCGTGTGTATTACAATAATAGTAGTAGTAGTAGTAGTAATAATAATAATAATAATATTATTATTATTATTATTATTATTATTATTATTATTATTATTATTATTATTATTACACTACTACTACTACATGTAATATATACGTACATTCACCAATGTTATGTTTTTTGTATATGTGCGACAAACTATGACTATTTGGAGTGATGAATGGAGTAGGTAGAAAAAATAAGACTTTTAAAGTAAGGTAAATGTAGGCTTATCCAAGTTCAATACATGGTATTGGTATTATTATTATTATCATAAATTTTACACAGACATATATACGTGTGTATGTGTTTGTAGTGGTTTAATCGAGAGAAAATTTTACTTGCTAATCTCACAGATGTGCGTCACTGCGTCAGTCTCAGCACTTTTAATTCTCTTGTATGTTTAAGGCACTACACCGACGTCATGTACACGGAAATTATGTATACGGAAGTTATGTACACGGAAATTATGTACACAGAAGAGCCTAATTAGGGGGGGGGGGAAACCATTAGCAATTTCCGAGTAAATTTAGAATTAAAATTTTTAAGACGACTTAAATGCCCTGACGAAAATACTGGCCGATGGATTGGATGGCTACAATGAATTAAACGGGTGTATTTGTAATTGCGCGCCAAGTAAATAACTAAAACATCGGAAGAAAGCACATGGATGTTTGTATATATCACCAATATTTATTTAGTATGCATCGGGTATCAGAGATTGTGGATTCACGAAAAACCTCCAAAGAAGCTTTTTCTTTTAATTTTTTTTGTAATAAAATAAACTTAAATTTAAAAGATAACTCAAATTAAATAAAAACAAACTTAACAATTTAAAAAATCGACGCGAAGATGAATGAAGTCAATCTTTCGTTTTGGGACGACATCCACTTGTGCGGGTCAGCCAACGACGGGAACGAAATCCGTGAAAAGGGAAGTTCCGGGAGAAAAACATCCTGTATCATTAGTTTTTTTATTTTTAAGAATTGAAGACATTTTTTTTGTTTGTTCGTAAAAATCTATTAAATTGTAATTTCTCCCCCCCCCACACACACGCAATTTTTTTTATCAGGTATACAAACAAACGCGAAATGACCACCGTAAAAAAATGCCGATCCAATAACAGAATTCCAAACTGTACTATGAAATTAATACTGACACAGGTTCGAATTCTATAAGTGAATCGGCATTTTCTCCGCTGTTATTTCATATTTATTTTTAGTATTTCGGTAATGTAATATGTATGTACGCATGTATTTGTATAAATTTAAGAATAATAATCCTCATCGTCAAATTCCGTCTCTTCTTGGTCTGTCGATTTACTTATCTGAAGTAACCATTGTTTTATTCTTCTTTCTTGTAGCGCTTTACTACCAACCCGAGACCTAACAAGAGGCGAACGACACGCCGTATCGTATTCTTCAAATGGAGACTGTTTCTGTTGGTGTCCAGGTAATACAGGTGGCGGCTCTTCCAGTCGACACGGGGGTGGTGGAAGTGGTAGCGTCCGACTTGGTAACGGAGACTGCTCTGTGTTTTCCATCTGTTTTTCCGAGTCTGTCTGCTCCCCTTCCATGCTGCGTTCCATCTCTACTTCTGGCACACTCTCTGGTTGGCCATCCTTCAGATTTGACCAAGATCGCGAGTTCCTTCTCATACAAGATGGCACTTCTGGTGTAGGTTCTGGGTTTGAAAGATGTCGACGAAGTGTGTGTGAACGTTGCCCGATCAGACCACCAAGATCACCCAACCGCTCAAGGTAGGACGTTGTGTCAGACGAATCGTTCGAAATGAGTCCAATGCTTCGGGCTGTGCAATCACTATTCAACGATATAGCACTGCCGACCCGGCTACCTTCTCTCAGGTAGTTTGAAGTACCGAATGTTGACAGCCAACAATAATTTAGATCCCCCGGGGATTCCCGTGTACTTAGCTCAAGGTTCATAGAACGACGGGTCATCCGCGGGGAGCAGTACAATCCTAGCGCATGGTCGGAATCTTCGCGCGAACCCCGTCTGTCCATTCGATCATTATACGGATCGTCACTCTCATCATGTTCGACTGATAGGTTTGGTAAACTGACTGCAGGGATTCCTAAGTCAGTTGGGGATTTAGAGCTGCCTATTGAAGTTGAGTCGTCATTACGATCCACAATATTTAGCATGATCCGTGGGACAGTGGCTGCCCTTTCCGACATCGGGACCCTGGGCTGTTTGAGTTGGGCCCGATTTAAGTCGGTCGGGCCGTCCGAACCCTCATGGATTGATTCCTGGCCATCGCTGGTGCTGGTACCACTTTTTGTTTCGTTGGACATTTAGTGTTCCTTTTTTCAAAAATTATTTTTGTTGTTATTAGTGCTGTTGTTTGATTAGATAAAGCGTTTTTGTGTGGAAGAAACTGATACAAATGATACAAACCTTGTTCAGTGGTTCGATCTCTGAGTGACATAGATTTATCATACGGCAAAACATACGGTTATGTCAGCAACAACTCCTCTCTAGAACAGTAGTGCTCGACCGAGGAATAAACATGGGGGAGGCGATACATCCACAGAACGAGTGGGAAGAGAAGGAACAAAATATTGAGCAATAGAGAGAACGAGTGAAAGGGGGATAAAGAGGAGAGAGAGAGAGAGAGAGAGAGAGAGAGAGAGAGAGAGAGAGAAATAAAGAGATATAGAAAAAGGGGAATACTACGACTACAAATAAATACGCGTATCCATTATATACTGTATGTAATGAAATAACAATCCTGCCCCCCCCCTATTTTTAGTGGTTCTGTTTTTATAAAGCAAAAATATCGAGTTTAAAATGTATTATTTTGCTCCGAGCAGACGACGAGGAAGCGAAAGAATAAAACAGCTGTTGGATGAAGGAATAAGTATTTGGGGTCAAGAAGTAACCGAATCGAGGGAAGAAAGTAGCAACGGAGTCGGAGTTATAAGTAGTAACGAAAGATGACAACGTGAGTATTGATAGGATTAAAGAGTTTAGAGTCACGACTTTACCGTATTCACAAAGCGTAAAAGATGGCTTTTATTTTGTTTGTTTTTATTGTCTCAGTCGCAGCAGTGAAAGTAGTCGGCAATGTTAGTAGTATGAGAGTGGTGGTAGTAAGAATTGTTGTGACTAGTGGTAGGGAGAGAGGAAATATTTAGTCGTAGTTCTCTAATGATGATGATGATTGGTTTTGTTTGCTTTTTGATGGATAAAAGGATGAAAGGGAGGGAGAGAAGGCAGAAACTGTCAACTGAAAAGGGGAAAAGTGCGAACATGTCGTGTGGACGAATAAAATAGGATTGATATGAATTTTTTTGGACAAAGTCAAAAATAAGCCGAAAAAAATTAAAAATAACGAAGAAAAGAAACAAAGAACGAACGGATTAAAGAAATACAAAAAATAGAGAGAATAAAGATATAAAAAATAAATATAGATATAAAAAATAAATATAGATATAAAAAAAATAAAAAATAGAAAATAAACGAAAAACAGAAGATGAAGAAAGAAAATCGGAGTCAAGGGAAACGGAAAAACATTTTAGCAGAATGAAATGAAGACTGACCAAATAAAATCACGATAAAAAAGACACAGGAGATTTAAAAGCACACAAAAAAGACACAGGAGATTAAAAAGCACACAAAAAATAGACTTTATAATAATTGTTGATGATAATCATCCGTTTTTCTTTGCTTTTTTTGTTAATCGCGGCTCGGCCTTTTCTCTTTATAGAAAAGGAAACGTACTCTTTATAGAAGTATATTATTTGATAAAATGGATTAAAGTGCATGCAAAAGGGACATCCAATAAAATTTGGCCCTTAAAAAGCTAGTCGATATTATGTTATGCGGTTTTCATTTATATTGTCAAGTTCTGTTGCGTTTGAATCGGAATTGCTTTCGGAGGAATTGACGGCCCAGAGCCGCTAAGTGTAGTATCTGTTCTTCAGATGCTGCACTTCATTTTCTTGTTCTCTTTCTGTGGAGGAGTAATCCTTCACGACTGAGACAATTTTTATTTTTGTACCTTTTCTCCACGTTAAAAAACGACACTGGTGTCTAACTCTGTCCCGTGGGGAGGCATAGTAAATAGGTACAATAAGGAGATGATAGGAGGAGGAGAAAAGAGAGAGAAAAGAAGGTTGATGAGAAGGAGGAGGAGACGGCTGACTGGTCTCCTCCTCTCTTGAATTCAACGTATGTCCGATTTTGTTGCTTTCTTCTATTGGATCTTCAAGTGATTTTAGCTCGCTGTTAGGTTGGGTGGATGTTGGCAAGCCCTTTGTGTGGATCACTTGCATCCGTGGATACAAAAAAAAAAAAAAAATGGATGCGTAACACAATGGATAAGGGATGAAGCGTTTTTTTTTTTTTTTTTAAGAGATAATGGTTCGCACAGAATAATATAAATATGTTCTTGTGGAGTGGAAAAATGAAGTGAATGTGAAGAATGCGGATACACAAAGAGAGAGAGAGAGAGAGAGAGAGAGAGAGAGAGAGAGAAGTTTCTAGCATGAACAGGAATATATATATATATATTAGTAAATAATCCTCATATATATATATATATATATATTTATATATATTATATCATGTTATAATATATATAAATATATATAATATCATGTTATAATATATATATATATATATATATAATATCATGTTATAATATATATATATATATATATATATATATATATATATATATATATACATATATATATATATCATGTTATAATATATATATATATATAATATCATGTTATAATATTTTCTCTCTTTTTTTTCATTTTTCTTAAACTTTTTCTTCTAGGGGATGGGACATCCAACCAGATGTCTGACATTTACCCCTATTTTAGTGAGTCCAACCAAGAGATCTTTTCAGGATTCTAGCCGTCCCTTTCAGTGCAATCGTTTGTATTTCACTTGCACTTGGTTCACCGGGTATGCTTGCTATGTACTTTTTAAAGTTCTTTTTCATAAGCCCAGTTGCTCCTATGATGACTGGTATAATTGAAACGTCTTTTAATTTCCAATTTCGTTTCATATCATACATAAGTCCTTGAAACTTTGTTATCTTTTCCCTCTCAACTCTGTTAAGCCCTGTATCATTGGGTACACTGACCTCTATTACGGTCGCTTTTTTGTTTGCTCTGTCCCAAATCACTATATCTGGTTTAACAGCTGCGTTTTCTAGATATGTAGCAGTAGGGATTATGTAGTTATAGTGAATAGTGTAGTTGTCATTGCCAACTGTTCGTTCGGGTATATGTTCCCAGGATTTTTTACTACACTGAATGTTGAGTTTCTTACATATCTTCCAGTGAAGGTATTTGCAAACTCCGTTATGGCGATCTGTATAATAACCATCTCCAAGTAGGACTTTGCAACGAGAAATCAGGTGGCCCACACTCTCAACCTCAGTGCTACAGAACCTGCATTTATTATTGTTGCTTAGACCACACATCTTTTTGAAGGCGTTTGTCATGAGGCCCTGGTCTTGTGCAGCCAATATCAACCTCTCTTGGTCGTAATGGAGGGATCCTCTTTTGAGCCAGTCCAGGGAACCATCCCTATCAATATATTCTTGGGATAGTTCAGTTGGTAGGTATTTTGCCCGTTTATGGTTGGTCCATTCTTCTGTTTTAACACTATGGAACTGGCTAGTGTATTTTTTCCGACTTTTCTGGGCTATGTCAGTGGCAGGCTTGTTTGGGTTCTTAGTATCATTTGTAAGGCAATCTTTTCCAAAATGAGTGGCAAGTTGTGTTATAGATGTTGTACTACTTGCTCGATTCTGATAATGGTCTTTAATTTTCATAAGCTTGGGGTTACAGGAACTTATTATGTACTGACCTATGCTGACGATTGTGGCTCTGTGTTGATGATTGACTTCCGAGAGTCCCATACCTCCTTCTCGCCTGGGTAGGTACAAACGAGGCATGCACTGATTTCGATAAATAACTCGGTACAAGGTTAACATTTTCCTTGTCTTTGTGTCAAGCCAATTTATGTCTTTCTGAGGCCAGTCAATAATGCCAAAACTATATGTTAGTACTGGCATGGCAAGTTGGTTAATTGCCGTAACTTTGTTCTTGTTTGTGATTTCAGTTTTGCAGATTTTTCTTACCCGGCGTAAATATTCTTTGCTTAGTTTCTCTCTCATCTTTGAATGCTGGATGGACTCATTTTCATCAATGCCGAGGTATTTCTTTGTTTCCTGTTCATCCAGTTCTCTGATTACACTTTTTTCATCGTGCTGTATATTTTTAGTAGATATCTTCTTGCCAGCTTTCAGAGTACACATAGCACACTTATCCAGCCCGAGCTTCATTTTAATGTCATTAGAAAAAGTGTGGACAATTTTCGGTAGATGATCTAAATCCTTATCCGAGCTAGCATACAGCTTAAGATCATCCATGAAAAATAAATGGTTTATTAACTTGGAGGATTCTCTTTGGCGGCTGTAGCTTAGATTATAAGCACCTTGGCAGTTCTTTAGAAGCTTACTTAGAGGATCAATTGCCAAGCAAAATAGTAGAGGAGATAAACTGTCTCCTTGGAAGATTCCTTTTTTTATTTTTATATTTGGGATGGATATCCTTCCCCCGTTATGGTTTAAGGTTATGGATATTTGCCACTCCTTCATTTGGGTAGCTAAAATTTCTCGTATGGTCAGGTGGATTTTATATAATTCAAGGCATTTTAGTATCCACGAATGGGGTACACTATCAAATGCTTTCTGATAATCTATCCATGCCATATTTAGATTTCTTTTTCTTTTCCTGCAATCTTCCAAAATGGTCTTATTAATGAGCAATTGATCTTTGGTGCCCAGGCAGTTTTTCCTACATCCTGTTTGTTCCTCCTCAAGATAATCACCGGATGAAAGATGGTCATATATGCTGTCAGCTATTAATCCAGTGAACAGCTTGTAAGTCGTGGTTAGGCAGCATATTGGGCGATATTTGCTAGGGTTTTTGGTTTCTGTGCTTTTAACTATTAAGCTTGTATCGCCTTTTAATAGCCATGATGGTGTCGCTTCATAAGCTTTCAACATTCTGGTGAAACATCTGCTATAATGATCATGCAATGCTGTTAGCTGTTTTAACCAGAAGTTAGATATGTTGTCGATGCCAGGTTTCTTGTGATTTGAAGCTCGTGCCAGCTTTGATCTTATTTTATCTGGCGTTATTTCTGGCTCTGGCATTTCTCTTTTATTTTTATTTGCATTGATAATATCCACTGGGCCTCTTCGTTATATACTTCCTCTTTTTCAAATAAGGGTCTCCAGTAATCGTCTAATTCCTGTTTACATGGGGGATCTTGGATTTTAATTTCCTCTCTTATTAGATTCCTGTAGAAAGTTCTGGGATTGCTTTGCCATGCGATGTTTAATTCTTTGGGCAATGGCTGGTATTTTGCCTTCTAGTTTCTTCACTATGCTTCTAATATTTTTACAATTTGTTTTAAATTTCGCACAGATTCTTTTGACGATGTTTCTGAGTCTACATTCCACTGTGGGATTATTCATGAACTGCTTTAATTGGCTAAGTTCCTTTCTACAGGTGTTTATTTTTTTATCAGCTTGGCTTTCCATTTTGGTGTTGCTTTCGTTACATTAGGTATTTTATTTCTATTTTGGTGTTTATTCAGAGGAAGTACTTTGTTGCTAATGTACAGCCCAGCTGCATATGTGACGTTATTTAACTGCCTAAGGTCTATTTCGTCTGGAACAAGCCTTATAAGAGCAATATTGACTTTGATGATCAATGACTTAAAGAATCTTGAGGCTTGTATTTTAGGTAACCAAGGCCTTTCTTCCATGCTCATAGTGTTAACTTTTTCTATTGTGTTACAGAGTTCCTCTTCTATTTCCAATTGCTCATCATCTGGTTCTGGAAGCAAAACACAAGATGGAGTTTTTCCTGATGAAGGAGTTATTTCACACGTTGATGGAAATGCAGATGTGTTACCTGCTTTATAGTGAGAGTGAGCTGGTGTAGAGAATTCTGTAGGTATTTGAGTTCCTGATATAGAGTGATGCACTTCTGTTGGACTTTGTGCTGTAAGGGTTATCTGTTGGGTAGCTACCGACAACTGTTGCACTGATCTAAGGTGGTGGTGTTGCGGGCTCACATTTGCGGTCTCATCAAATTCGGTGGGATACAGAATAGGTTTCTCTAGTGGGTTAGCCTGTGTGTTTATTAGGACTGCTATTTCATATATTTATATATATATAATATCATGTTATAATATATATATATATACCATGTTATAATATATATATCATGTTATAATATATATATAATATCATGTTATAATATATATATAATATCATGTTATTATATATATATATATATACAGTGATGATCATATTTATTGGCACGGTAAAATAAAAGTTAAATTTTGTCTAATAAATTCTAAAAAAGGGATTAAATTAAAGAAAATAACAAAGTATATTATGTATTTTTAACTGGCCTTTCCGATGCAGCAATCGGATTTTAGAAAAAATAAATAACAAAGGAACAACAAACATAATTGCAAAAAACCCTTGTTCAAAATTATTGGCACGGCTTTGTTTTTCTTCTAGTATCAGTATAATATCAATCAATTTCCGGTTTACGTGCTTTCTGAACTTTTTTATAGCCATATTATGCTTGTTTAACGCTAATTCAGTGAATAATTTTTTTCAGATAATTTTTAGATAGCGATTTATTTAAACTATTATAAGTGACTAAATTATAATTTTCAATCGCCATGGTTAAACTAAGGAACACAGCGAAGACGTCAGGAAGCTTGTTGTAGCATGCCATACCAATGGGGAGGGCTATGATAAGATTTCAAAGAAGCTAAACCTTCCCAAATCCACTGTTAGAGCCATAATAAACAAGTTCAAATCGCAAGGCCACGTTATGAGTTTAGAGGGTAGAGGGAGAAAAAGGATTCTTTCCTCAAGAGATGAACGGAAAATTGTTCGACAAGTAAAACAAAACCCAAGGATCTCTGTTGGGGAGATTGTTGATGAACAGAGCACCTCTGGAGTGAATGTATCTCGACATACAGTTGATAGAGTTTTGAAGAGAGCTGGTTTAAAAGCATGTCGTCCGAGAAAGACTCCCTTATTGAAGCCTATGCACCTGAAAGCAAGGCTAGCCTTTGCAAAACGTCATATTGATAAAGATGTTGCATTCTGGAAACGTGTTCTATGGACTGACGAAACGAAAATAGAGTTATTTGGCCATAATAAAGTGTCTTATATTTACAGAAAATCTGGCGAAGCTTTCCTGCCTAAGAACACCATACCCACAGTGAAGCACGGTGGAGGCAGTTTGATGTTTTGGGGATCCTTTGCTGCCTCTGGATCAGGGCGACTTGTTAAGGTCACAGGTAGCATAAAAAAGGAAGATTATGTTAAAATATTGGATGAAAACCTGAAAGACTCTGCTAAAGAGCTCTCACTTGGTCGTCGTTGGTGGTTCATGCAAGATAATGACCCAAAGCATTCGGCTAAACTGACTAAGAAATGGCTTGAGGACAATCATATTAATGTTTTGGAGTGGCCATCACAAAGCCCATACCTTAATCCAATTGAAAATTTATGGAGAACATTAAAATTGAGGGTAATGCAAAGGAAGCCTAAGAATCTTATTCAATTGGAGGATTATTGTCAGGAAGAGTGGGCTAAAATTACTACTGAAGAGTGCAACAACTTGGTTGTAAACTATGAAAAGCGACTGAGGAAGGTAATCAAGGCCAAAGGCTATACAATTGATTATTAAATAAATCGTGCCAATAATTTTGAACAAGGTTTTTTTGCAATTATGTTTGTTGTTCCTTTGTTATTTATTTTTTCTAAAATCCGATTGCTGCATCGGAAAGGCCAGTTAAAAATACATAATATACTTTGTTATTTTCTTTAATTTAATCCCTTTTTTAGAATTTATTAGACAAAATTTAACTTTTATTTTACCGTGCCAATAAATATGATCATCACTGTATATTATCATGTTATAATATATATATATAATATCATGTTATTATATATATATATATATATATATATATATATATATATATATATATATATATATATAATGTTATTATATATATATAATGTTATTATATATATATATATATATATAATGTTATTATATATATATATATAATATCATGTTATAATATATATATATAATATCATGTTATAATATATATATATATAATATCATGTTATAATATATATATATATATAAAATATCATGTTATAATATGTATATAATATCATGTTATTATATATATATAATATCATGTTATTATATATATATAATATCATGTTATTATATATATATAATATCATGTTATTATATATATATAATATCATGTTATTATATATAATATCATGTTATTATATATATATATATATATATAATATCATGTTATAATATATATAATATCATGTTATTATATATATATAATATCATGTTAAAATATATATATATAATATCATGTTATAATATATATATAATATCATGTTATAATATATATATATATAATATCATGTTATAATATATATATATAATATCATGTTATAATATATATATATAATATCATGTTATAATATATATATAATATCATGTTATAATATATATATATATATAATATCATGTTATAATATATATATATAATATCATGTTATAATATATATATAATATCGTGTTATAATATATATATAATATCATGTTATAATATATATATATATAATATCATGTTATAATATATGTATATAATATCATGTTATAATATATATATATAATATCATGTTATAATATATATATATATATATAATATCATGTTATAATATATATATATATATATAATATCATGTTATAATATATATATATATAATATCATGTTATAATATATATATATATAATATCATGTTATAATATATATATATATATAATATCATGGTATAATATATATATATATAATATCATGTTATAATATATATATATATAATATCATGTTATAATATATATATATATATATTTATATATATATATATATAATATCATGTTATAATATATATATATATATATATATATATATATATATATATATATATATAATATCATAACTACTGGAGTAGAGGGCCTTCTTGCACCTAGAGCTCTACTGTGAAGGGGCGGGATTTAGCTGCTTGTCGGGTTTGTCGGGGGTATTTACGTCATGGGGAATCAAGTGCTTGCAGTTCGTCAGAGCATTCTCCATTAAAATACTTGTAGAACAGGCAGAGGGATGCAACATTTCGTCGATGGGACAGAGGCTGAAGCTTAGATGACAGTCCAGGACCTATCAGGTTGGCGACTCTCTTTTGACCCTTGTCTAGGAGCGAGAGACTAGTGGTAGATGTACCAGCCCAAATATGACAACAATACTCCATACATGGGCGAATGGTGGCCTTATAGAGGTATAGGATACTTTCAGGCATTAGTAGCTTTCTAGCACGGTAGAGAGAACCCACCTTCTGCGCAGCGGTCCTGGCAATGTTCTCAATGTAATTGTTCCAACTCATATTTCTTGTGAACATTAGGCCAAGGAGTTTAAAAGATGTACTTTCAGATAAAGAGTCATTGGCGGTAGGGAAGGTTTCTTGTAATCATTGAAGGAAACAAGTTTAGTCTTGGCAGCATTGAAGGTGACCATCCATTTTTGTCCTCATTCCACTACGGATCGGAGGTCATCCTCTAGTGTTTCTGCCATTTCTTTAGATATGTGTTCATTTGTTTTCCTGTCGTGTCTGTTATAGAGTATGGTGTTGTCAGCATACATACCCATCTCACAGGCAATTTTGTCAGGGAGGTCATTTATGAATATTAAGAATAGCAGAGGTCCTGAGGCACTCCCGCATTTATATCATATTGTTTAGATGTACGACTGTCAAGGACAACCTGGATTGTTCTCTTATCCAAGAAGGATCTAATTATGTTATCTATTCTTCCAGTGATGCCGTATGATCTGATTTTCTTGAGAAGACCCTCACGCCATACCCTGTTAAAAGCCTTAGATATATCTAGAGCTACTGCTCTACCCTCCTCCGCTTTGTCCAGTGACTGGTATATACATTCTAAGATTACAGTTAGGATATCTGCTGTGGAACTACAGTTAGGATATCTGCTGTGGAACGGGCTTGCCTAAATCCATATTGTTGGTCAGTCAGAAGTTTAGCATCTGTAAGGTGATGGACTAGAGGTTGGTTAATTATGGTCTCAAATATTTTGCCGAAAAGTGGAAGGAGGCTAATGGGGCGATAATTTACTGGGTCAGTTCTTTCGCCTGAATTCTTGAAAACTGGTACTACAGAAGCAGTTTTTCAGCAGGCAGGAAAGCAAGAGTCATTAAAGCATTTGTTGTAAAGTTTGGAGAGAACTGGAGCTGCTTCGGCGGCGCACTTTTTTAATAGCACAGGCGGGATGGGATCAGGTCCACATGCTTTTGCAGTGTCAAGCTTTCTTATGATAGCATGCACCTGAGCAGGGGTGATTTTCAGATCATCTAGTGCAGCGTCTGTCTGCAAAGGAAAGTCAGGGAGGGGGTGGTTAGCAGAGTCCAGTGTGGAGTTGGAAGCAAACCGTCTGGCAAGCAAGTTAGCCTTCTCAGTTGCTGAGCAAACAACCTCATGATTGTTGGGGGAATTGTTGATTGCCCATTATTTACTACACTGTTGTAGATTTTCCAGAAGTCTCGGGTTCCTAATATATTTATATATTATATATATATATATATATGCTTCGATGCGTTTTTGTGTGGTTTCAATAATTTTAAGTTTATCTTTATTTGTAAGTTGATTTGAAAATGCTCAAAATACTGAGTTGCTAGTCTTTAAAAGTTGATGATTGATTTTTATATGTCATTAAATTTTTATATGATTCAATCTCACCGAGTTAACAGCTGAACATTTTTAACGTACACAGAAAACATTAAAAAGAACTGATGTCAGAAGAAAAAAACACTTAACACAAGCAAACAATTATTTTTACTCAACGAAGATACAGTTTTCCTATTCTCCCTTCTCACGGAACCTCTTCAATAAATACAGCACCGTTTTACTGACCCCTTGACCAGAGATACAACACAAAATTAAATCCCCATAGCATGTGTAATGTACGTAGGTACACAGGGGACGATAACAGGGGGAACACCGGCAAAACGGGCGGTGCACAAAGAGACAGCATCTAGATAATTGCGGTCGGCTCTTGGCTGAATAAAGTCTTAAAACAAACTCGGCGTTTGCGTTCTCAGTGAGAAACACTACATGGCGACGAGGATGAGATCATTTCTCATAAAGGGGAAAGTTATTTAAACTTTTTCTCCGAAAAACATCGCGTTTAATAGAAATTAAATAGCGACATATTTCTACCTGCACACACGCATTTTAAAAACATGACGTCTTATGGTAAAATCGACGAATTCTCGCCGAGTGGAGGTGATTGGGACACATACTCAGAAAGATTGGAGTATTATTTCGAGGCTAACGGAATACAAGATCCAGGAAAAACAAAGGCCGTCCTTCTTTCTGTTTGTGGTGGTGAAACATTTTCTCTGCTGAAGGATCTCGTTACGCCGCACAGCTTAAGAGACAAAAGTTATGAGGAACTCTCGCTCTCGTTAAAAGAGCACTGCAACCCAACACCGTCCGTAATTGTTGAGCGATTCAACTTTTACATGTGCCGCCAACAACCAGGTCAGTCCATTTCGGATTTTATTGCTCATTTAAAAAAAATTACAAAGTTTTGTGAGTTTGGAAATATGATAGAAGAGATGTTGAGAGATTTGCTCGTCGTTGGATTGATGGATGACCGAATCCGTCGGCGACTGCTTTCCGAGAGGAAACTAACATTTCCTTATGCCTGACAGATAGCTCTTGCCATGGAAAGTGCAGACAGGAATATTAGTGACATGGCAGCCTGTTCAATGGTCAATTTTACAATACAGACGAAAGTCAACCAGGTTGAATGGCCTACTCCACTACGGAGACAAAAACAAAGACCATGTTTCCGATGTAATGGAAAACATTACCCAGACTCCTGTCATTTCAAAGAGGCAACGTGTAATTTTTGTCACAAAACCGGTCACATTTCGCCAGCCTGTTTGACCCAGAAGTACAACGACAGAGCTGGAAATCATAAAACCTACAAGATCACCAGTGAAGAACCAGTAGACGAAGATACAGGCAGCGACTGCGCCTCGGTGCATAGGCTGTTTAACCTGCTAGCAAATAGCAAAACCGAGCCTCTGATGGTGTTGGTGGGCATAAATGGTCGCAATGTCGAGATGGAGATCGACACTGGAGCTGCTGTTTCATTGATCAGCCGCAATGCATTTGAAAAACTATGGTGTGAACCTGATAAGCCGGTACTTAAGCCTATGTCACAGAAACTAGCAACCTACACGGGAGAAAGTATCACGCCGTGTGGTACGTGTCAAGTGTCGGTAGACTATGATGGCTGACAGTTTCGTCTGCCATTAGTGATTGTTCCTGGTTCTGGCACTGCACTTCTTGGTAGAAACTGGTTACGAGTGGTGCAACTCAGCTGGAAACGCATCCATCAGCTGAAAGCAGTAAATGCTACACCTGCAATTGAAGACATTATTGCAAAATACCCCGATGTTTTCAAGGATAAATTATGCGCACTGAAGGGTTTCACAGCAAAACTTAGTGTTGACTCGAAAACAAAGCCCATATTCTGCAAGGCTCGACACGTGCCCTTTGCATTGCATGAAAAGGTTGACAAGGAGCTGGATCGACTAGAGTCTCTGGGTATTATCGAACCAGTACAATACTCAAAATGGGCTGCCCCTATAGTAGCAGTTGTCAAAACTGACCAAACAATACGGTTGTGTGGAGACTATAAAACTACAATAAACAAATGTTCAAATCTCGACCAGCACCCTATCCCCAGGATTGATGATTTGTATGCAAAATTGGTGCAGGAAAAGAAATTCACCAAGCTTAACTTGAGATCAGCGTTCCTGCAGGTTCCGTTAGAGGAAAACTCAAAGCAGTACCTTACAATCAATACACCACGGGGTCTCTACAGGTTCAACTGCCTCAGTTTTGGAGTAAAATCAGCTCCTGGTATCTATCAACGCTGTATGGACAATTTGTTGGCAAATGAACCACATGTCGTATGCTATCAGGACGACATACTAATTACAGGATCATCAGATGCGGAACACTTGAGCACCCTTGACCGAGTGTTAGGGAAACTCTCAGAATCTAGTCTCTGCGTTCGTCTGGACAAGTGCAAGTTCATGGCACCCTCCGTAACCTACTTAGGCCATTGGATTGACTCCGAAAGCCTTCACCCTACAGCAGAAAAGATCCATGCCATCCGGGATGCACCAGCCCCATGCAATGTGACCGAACTTAAGGCTTTCTTGGGCTTATTCCAGTTCTACGCTAGGTACATCCCCAACGTCGCAGATAAGTTGGCCCCCTCTATTATCTACTGCGGAAAGGTGTCTCTTGGACGTGGGGCACCCCCCAATTAACAGCTTTTCAGCGAGCCAAAGATGCATTGCAGACCACAAATGTCCTGGTTCACTATGACCCGAAGAAGGAACTGGTACTGACCTGTAACGCCAGTCAATATGGTGTCGGAGCTGTTTTGTCGCACATCTTTGCCGACGGTTCAGAGAAACCTGTTGCTTTTGCTTCGAGAACAATGTCACCGGCTGAGAAAAATTATAGTCAGTTGGACAAGGAGGGACTGAGTATTATCTTTGGGGTTAAAAAGTTTCATCACTACTTATTTGGACGTGCATTCCGTATCATTACGGATCATAAGCCACTTATCAGCCTCTTTAGCCCAACAAAGCCAACATTGGACACCCTGCCACCAAGAATAATATGTTGGTCACTGTTGATGAGTGCTTACGATTACACGATAGAATATAGGCCTGGTTCACACATCGTCACTGCCGACGCAATGAGTCGTCTCCCCCTGCAGGAAGCGTTAGAAGTCCCAACACCAGGCTGCATTATACATCTCATGGATCACCTAGACAATTCCACCGTTGACTCGACTGACATTTGTGCTCATACATGCAAAGACCCCATCCTCTCTAAGGTTGTTCAAGCCACACAACATGGAGGGTGCAATCTCCCACATGATGCTCCGTATTTAACATTTCACGCTCGTAAAAACGAACTAAGTGTTGAAAGGGGGTGCCTGCTGTGGGGTTCACGAGTGGTAATTCCCCACCATCTCAAGCAGAGAGTGTTGGACGAGCTTCACCAATGCCACCCTGGCATAGTCAAGATGAAGGCCCTCGCCCGGACCTATGTATGTGGCCTGGGATAGATGCTGACATCGAAAAAAAGGTGAACAACTGTTACCTTTGTCAGTGCTCCAGAAGCCTACCTGCTAAGGCACCACTACACCCCTGGGAATGGCCAGCTGAACCTTGGCAGCGGGTTCACGTTGATTATGCCGATTACAATGGCCAATACCTGCTTGTCATTACGGATGCACACTCAAAATGGGTTGATGTCTATATCACAAGTGCAGCTACTTCAGCCATTACAATTGAAAGGTTGAGGCGCTGTTTTGCTACTCATGGTCTCCCGCTCATTGTTGTCAGTGATAATGGCCCATGCTTCACCACTTCAGAATTTGCAGAGTTCATGAAACGGAATGGTATCAGACACAAATTTGTCAGTCCACATCATCAGGCATCAAATGGTCTAGCCGAACGCTCAGTTGGGCTGGTTAAAAACGGTATTAAAAAGATGTCGGGAGGAACTCTGGAAACAAAGATATCCCGTTTTCTGCTGACATGCCGGACAACGCCTCACACAACAACGGGATCTACCCCGGCAGAGTTGTTGATGAAGCGAAGATTGCGCACCAATCTGGATCGTATGGAGCCCGCCACCTCAAGTGTTGTATATAACAACCAAGAATGTCAAAAGTTTCACCATGACAAATCTGCCCAGATGCGTTCATTTGATGAAGACCAAGCAGTATTTGCACAGAACTTTGGTTCCGGATCCATGTGGTTGGCTGGTCACATTCTGGAAAGAGTATCTCCTTTATCCTTTCTAATAAGATTGCAGGATGGCCGGTTGGTTCGTCGTCATCAGGATCACATGAGGTCTCGCCGTCGTATCACCGAGCCAGCACCTCAATCCCCAAGTGAAAACAATCCAGAACGCATTTTCACGGAACTAAACATGCCTCCAGATATGGCAACAGAAAATAACACACATCCACAGACTCCATTGACACATGAGAATTCGCCCGATTATGAGCAGCCAGATAGAAAAGTGAGTGAGCATACCCCACTAGCCCTGCCACGACAATTGGGCCGGACAATAAGACCACCGAATCGTTTTAGTTCGGATTGACTAAAGATTGAACAATTACCTTTTATTTTTTCTTAACTTTAAAAAAAAGAAAAAAAGCGGGGGGGGAATTTCAATGGTCACATACTGAGGCAGAATAATCCTCGACCACAAAAGGGTCACAAGGGCAGTCTACCCTGACCTTTTTCCATGATAAATGGACCTTTCTTTTTTGGGGGGAGATGCAATGTACGTAGGTACACAGGGGACGATAACAGGAGGAACACTGGCAAAACGGGCGGTGCACAAAGAGACAGCATCTAGATACTTGCAGTCGGCTCTCGGCTGAATAAAGTCTTAAAACAAACTCGGCGTTTGCGTTCTCAGTGAGAAAGACTACAGCATGCACCTGGCTAACAGGATGCTAAAAGAAGAAAAAAAGGAAAGACAAGCAAACCAGGAAAAGAAATAAAGCGACCAAATTGAAATAATGAAGGTTGATAAATATTTTTATGGTTTTGGATCAAAGTTTAAATATAAAATATATTGGGAATGAAAATGTGCGAAACATCAGAAAAGAAGACTTATTAAAGGTTCTTCACTATTAATCAGTATATAGAATATAAACATTTCAAATACATATGCACACACCGTACATACACGCATACACACATTATATTTATATATATATATATATATATATATATATATATAATTATAAAACTCAAATGACCTTGTAACGATGTATGTAACCCACTTTCCGGTTTACGACATGTGGTTGCGCATGCACACATGTCCTGCGCACTGAAATATTAACGTTATTATTTCGAAATTATTATTTAACAATGGAAGAGTGATGTTTAAAATAATTTAAACATAACACCGAAATGAATGATGGTAAAAAAAAAAAAAAAAAAAAAGCAGATATATCAGAATTTGAATTTAACTATAATAAGTATTATGGTATCTGTTCGGTGCACATTTACCTATAAGTATGGCCAACCACTTATAATTCAGTAACAGTAAATTTTTTTTTCAAAAATGTTGCACTATTTTGAGGTATAATGGGGTATGATCCCACACAGTCGGACGATTCTATTTATAAACGATGCTGCTAAGAACTGACGAATCAAATTAATTCACGTTCTGCTACCAACCAATCAGAAAACAGAATTGCTTCATAAATATTAAACCTTTTCTGGAGCAATTTCACATGTTCTTTTCCGTCTCGACACGGTAAGAATATTTTGTTCTGTGGAACTATCTACTACAAACAAGTCACCTCCCAGGACTTGTGTGTAACAGCGAACCATCTGAAACTGTTCTGAAACTCAAAATGGCTTACACTTCTAGAGGTTATGCGCCCAGCGTGCGTCTTTATTTCGATGGATCCGAATCAAAATTCGAATTGTGGCAAGTTAAATTTCTAGGATATCTACGAATCCAAAAGCTACACAAAGTACTACAAACAAAACCTGAAAACAGAAATGACCCTGAATTCATTGAAAAGAACGCAACTGTCTTTGCGGAATTAATACAGTGTTTAGATGACCGAAGTCTATCACTGGTAATGAGAGAAGCCCTGGACGATGGCTGCAAAGCATTAAACATATTGAGAGAGCATTATTTATCGAAAGGAAAACCCAAAATTATTTCTTTATACACTGAACTGACCTCTCTAAAACGAATGGAAGCCGAAACTATTACTGATTATATTATAAGAGCTGAGACAACTGCAAATTCTTTAAAAATGTCTGGTGAAGTTATAAGTGACAGTCTGTTAATTTCCATGGTCCTTAAGGGATTACCGAGTGATTTCAAGCCATTTACCACCGTGATAACCCAGAAAGAAAAACCCATGACTTTTAGCCAATTCAAGGTAGCACTCAGAAGTTATGAAGAAACTGAAAAAAATGATCACAGAAAAAAATGAATCCACAAATATCATGAAATTTAAAAATACACACATAAAAACACCAAAATCGAATTATACCCATGCCTCTCCCAAGAGATAAACATGTTATTTCTACCAGATGGGTCTTTACAAAAAAGAGTGCAGCATCAGGCGTAGAACAGTACAAAGCAAGATTTGTTGCTAAGGGGTACTCTCAGATTTACGGTAAAGAATACTTTTCTACGTTTTCACCGACCACAAACCTAATGACGATCAGAATTTTACTACAAGTTGCATCACAATATGACTAAACATCCATCAAATGAACGTAAAAAATGCTTATTTGAATGCCCCAATAGACTGTGAAATTTATATTACCCCTCCAGAGGGATTTATAATGAAAAATAAAAATAGCGTGTGGCGACTTAACAAGTCATTATATGGTCTAAAGCAGAGTGCTCAGTGTTGGAACACAGTATATTTAAACAACAATTTAGATAATGCGCTGTAGACCCCTGTTTATATACCCAACACAAAGACGATAAACTACTGATTTTGGTTTTGTGGGTCGATGATATTTTAATCGCATCAAATTGTGACATAATGTTAACTGATGTTAAGAACAAATTAAGTAAAAGATTCAAAATGACCGATCTTGGCAAAATATCCTGGTTTCTGGGGATAGAATTTACTCAAAGCAAAGGACTTGTTACGATGACTCAATCGAGATACATCGACAAAATACTATTAAAATTTGGAATGGGAGAGTGCAAGAAACGCTCTACACCGGTCGAAAATGATATTAATAAAAAATATACACACAGAATCTGAAATAATAAATGACACACAATATCGCAAAATTATAGGTAGTCTTATATATTTAATGACTGCAACCAGGCCCGACATATGCTATACAGTAACAAAACTGTCACAAAAATTATAACGACCGACAATGAAGGATTTAAACAGAGCTAAACAAGTCCTACGTTATTTAAAAGGAACTAAAGAACAGAAGTTAGTATTTAGAAAATCAAGAAATCTCCTAAAATTAGAAGGTTTTTCGGATTCAGACTGGGCAAACGACGAAGATCGCAAAAGTGTATCTGGATATTGTTTCAGACTCTCAGAAAATGGGTCTATTATTTCATGGAAATCTAAAAAGCAACAGATTGTATCTCTCTCTACATGTGAAGCAGAATTTATCGACCCAGGAAGCACTCTACCTTAAAAATATCCTAAAGACTATTTTAGAGCCAGAATTAATTACAAGCCCCGTAGTAATTAATTGTGATAATCAAGCCAGTATAGTGTTAGCACAGAACACGATAATCAACCAAAGATCTAAGCATATAGATATAAAATACCATTTCATAAAAAACGAGATAAAAAAGGAATCCATTATTTTGAATTACATTTCACCAGAACAAAATATCGCTGATGTATTTACGAAACCCGCAACAAGGATAAAGCTACAACGTTTTTTCTCAAAATTTGTTGGGGAATTCGACTGAATAATTTTTTTTTCTTTTCACTGCCCTGTATGTATATAGATTTCTATATATCAAAAATACAGACCAGCGAAGTTCCACTTATGAGAAGGCTCTTACTTTTTTGCATGAATATCAGCGGAAAACCTTAGGGGTAATGCTCAGAGTATATAGATTTCTATATATCAAAAAAAAAAAAAAAAGTCCTGGAAAAGACGTTAAACTGTATCCATTTTATTTGTATTAACACTTTAACCTACTAATGTGTAACTAATACTTTTGCTTAAAAAAAAAAAAAAACTCTTTGTAATTTTCCTTTTTGACATTTGAACACAATTAAAAATGGCGTCTTTTTAAATGCTAAAATTCTAAGATCCACATGATTTCTAATTTTTGTTATGTCTAAGTGAATATAAAAATATATATTTATTTTTGAGCAGAACAAACACAAGGGACTTCTCCATTATAAAAAAATAGGGAGGATGTTGCAATATTTTGAGGTATAATGGGGTAGTTATTTAATTGCCGCCCACATCGGCAATATTTGGCACAAGGCCTGGAAAGTGGGAACCCCGCAGGCTCCCCTAAAGGAGGGGCACTCCTGTAATTTTAAAAATTGCCTGAGTAACCCCGTCGGCATTCCCCTGTCAGGGCGCCTCAGGCAGCAAGCAATAAACTTGCCCCACCGGAAAGCCCGGTGGCAAGGCCTGGGAGGGTGGACCTCCTAGGTATTACCCAGGTGGTGTACCTCAGTCCAACAGGTGCTGGGCCGGTTCCCGGCCCCTCACCTGTTGGGCTGAGTGTCAAGTGACGAATCCTTGACGTGTACTACCCTGTCTCCCTGCAGCCGAAGCCGCTAGGAGACACATCCCATCAAAACAGTAATGTTTTTAATGGGGTATGATCCCACACAGTCGAACGATTCTATTTATAAACGATGCTGCTAAGAACTGACGAATCAAATTAATTCACGTAAAACAGAATTGCTTCATAAATATGGAGAAATTTCACATGTTCTTTTCCGTCTCGACACGGTAAGAATATTTTGTTCTGTGGAACTATCTACTACAAACAAGTCACGTCCCAGGACTTGTGTGTAACAGCGAACCATCTGAAACTGTTCTGAAACTCAAAATGGCTTACACTTCTAGAAAAAATAATCAATTATAATAAACAGAAAGACTCATAGAAATCTATCTATATTCTTTTTTCATTTTAATATACTTTCATAGAAATGTTTCTGTTATGTCAAAAAAAACTATTTTCTTTACGTCACAAGTGTCACGCTCATACATGAACTCTATAGCTAATATAACAATACTGACCCAACGGGTCATGGGTAGTCTAGTATATATATATATATAATTATCCACTGACACGGGTTTTGTCATCTATGACTCATCAAAGTAGCTGAATCAACCACTCTGATGAGTCGTAGACAACGAAACACGTGTCAGTGGATAATTATATTTTAAAAACAATATGTATGCCGCCCCCCATGTGGGGGTACCAAATTGATCAAAGGGAAAAATTATTCCCAACTCGCATTTAGGTAAAAATGCACTTTTGTAACTAATTGAATTCATTCAAAACGTATCGCAAAAACAAAAACATCTATATATATATATATATATATATACATATATATATATATACATATATATATATATATATATATACACACTTACAGGCTGGTTGGTTAGCCCTGAAAAGGGCTGTTTGAACTGCTGCTGAGACTGCTGCTGGCAATCCCTCAGCTGGTGGATTCGGTCGGCGTGACTGGTAGCGTCAGTCATATGATGGTCGCAGTTGGTTAGCGTGTCGAACCCAAATTGAATCTTGGACTTTTACCTTGTACGTTACATTTCCAGTTCTTTGTATAATGTAACCTTGAGTCCATGAGTCCTTGTTGTTGCAGTAATCCTTTGCTAGGACTTGTTGACTCGGAGAGAATGTTCTTTGGACAGAACTATGATGGCGGTAGTACTGCTGTTCCATTTTTGTGTTCCTCTTGATGGGATGATGTGGTTTTGGATGTAGTACATCAATGTGTAATCGGATTTTCTGATTCATCAAGCATTCGGCTGATGAAGTACTGTTTGGCGTGTTGGGGTTTGGTGTTGCCCTATAGCTTGTCAAGAACGTTTCCAAAATTTCCGATGTTGACCCTTCTCCCCTGAGTTTTAAAAAGGCTCTTTTAAAGGTATCCACAAGTCGTTCGACTTGACCGTTCGATTGTGGGTGGAACGGTGCTGTGCGAATGTGGTTAATACCATTTTGTGCACAGAAGGTGGAGAACTTGGCTGAGCTAAAAGCAGTGCCATTGTCAGAGACCAAAGTCTCGAGAATGCCGAACCTACTGAAAATCTTCTGAAGTTTGGAAATTGTTTCCTCAAAAGTGATGATCTTCATTTGAAATATTTCGGGCCATTTGCTATAGGAGAAAAAATTGTCCATCGGTGGGTCCTGCAAAATCTAAGATTTAATTGCTTGTTCATATTTGGCCAATAGATGTAACCGCGTGCTAACGCTTTCATTCGACTGGTGCCTTGGTGTCTGAAATGGAATTGCTTTAAGACCCTGTTTTGAAGTAATGAGGGAATGATGACTCGTTCAGCAAGGAGAAGTATACCATCAACTTCAGATATGGAAGATTTCCGTTGGAAGAAGGGTAGTAACAGGTTGTTTGGGGATACTTTTGGCCACATGGTACGGTGATAGCGGATGACTTTCTGAAGTAGAGTGTGAGAAGCTGTGGCTTCTTTAATCATATCAGCAGTGACCGGTAGTTCCCGTATTGTAGCTGTGAGTGTTGAGGAGATTTCTGGCTCCAGTGATATTGCTACAACAACAGTCTTCCGGTAGCTTCTGGTGTGTACTAATAAGTCTTGACAGGACATCTGCATGTCGAATCGTATTAGTAGAGAGGTACTTTATAGAGAAGTTGTAGTCCAGTAATGTGGTAGCCCATCGCTGAAGTCGATTAGCAGTGTACACTTGGATACCCTTCTTGGAACCAAAAATGCTCACCAAAGGGTTATGGTCTGTGACCAAAGTGAAGTGACGCCCATAAATCATTTTATGAAATTTCTTCACAGCAAAAATTATTGCCAAAGCTTCTTTTTCGATTTGGCCGTAATTCCTTTCTGCAGGTGTCAGTGACCTGGATGCATGGGCGGTAGCTTTCTGACTGCCATCAGGAAAAATGTGAGAAATCACGGCTCCAACACCATAGTCAGAAGCATCAGAAACCACAATAATGTCAAGGATAGATTAAAATGAATCAGGAGAAGCTCTGAAGAGAGTGAAGCTTTTATTTTGGCAAAGGCAGCCTTGCATTCTGGTGACCAGTTCCATGCAACCTCTTTCTTCAGAAGGTTATTTAGAAGAGTTCGGATGTGGTGTAACTGGCAAAAATGAGCTGTAATGGCACACCAACCCAAGAAATGAACGTAGGGTTTTGATGGAGTTGGCATGTTTTTTACGGCTGAAATATTCTCTGGATCGGGTCGTCGACCTGTTTTGTCAAAGATGAAACCCAGATACTTTATTGATGTCCGGTAGAATTGGCATTTTCAGCTTGTATATGGAAACCGTATTGTGGATCCTGTCGAGTACTGCAATCAGCCGTTGAAGGAGTTCATCCTGGGATGTGCCAGAGATGATGATGTCATCGATGAATGCTGTGGCTCCTATTATGCCTATCAGCATGGAATCCATGGTCTGCTGGAATACAGCTGAAGCAGTTTTCACCCCGAACGGAAGACGGTTGTACCGGAATAATCCTTTGTGAGTGTTCATTGTGAGGAGCTCCTTGGAGTCCTCATCAACTTCAATTTGTAAGAACACATCTGAGAGGTCAATTTTCGCGAAACACGTCCCACCATTGAGCTTGGCAAAAAGATCTTCAGATATTGGCAGGGGATATTAGTGTGAGTCCAGTGCATTGTTCAGACCTGTGGAATAATCTGCACATATGCAAACTTTGCCATTTGCTTTTCAGACCACAACAATAGGAGCTGCCCATCTGGAATAGTTTGTCGGTTCTAGTACTCCTGCTTTTTGGAAACGATCCAGTTCATTTTCAACTATGTTGAGAGCTGCGTAGGAAACAGGGCGTTTAGGCCTAAATACTGGCTTGCTATCCATCTTCAACTTGAGAGTGGCTTCATTTTCGTACAATATGCCAAATCCTCCTGAAAAACATCACTGAATTTAGACTTAAGCGTCTGCGTAAAATGTGTCCTGTGTTGACTTCAGGGAAAATGAGTTGAAAACAGATTCCAATGGAACAGTGTAGAGATAGAGTTCCTCAATCCAGTCCAAACCGATCACGTAGCAAATTCCAGTAAAAACTTTGTTTCGGAAGGATTGTTTGGTGACTGAAGACCTGCTATAAAAATTAAATATTTCAGTTGATTTCAGTTTGAAGATGGAATCTCTCACACTCACAATTCACGTGACCAGCATAGATGACATAATCCTCTGACTGATTTTTGTCAGCTTGAAGCAGTTGTATCGGATGTTGAATAGAGACTGTTGTTCCCTGAAAATGTCTGTTAAGATACTGACAGTCACGGTGAATGTCAAATCGGAAGGTCGTTTGGGTAAAATAAAATTTGCAAACCTTTCGTTTTCTTTGGTACCCAATTTCCAAATCAGCAAACGTGTTTTCCAATGTTTGTCGTTACTGGGGAATTCGTGGTAAAAGGTGTCCTTCCAACGCGAAAACCAAGCTTCAAACGTACAGCCGTTATTGACGTCGTAAGCAAATTCTGTAATTGCATTCGCAAGCTCAATACTGGACGAATTTCCGTTGTTTTGTGACTGGAATTTTTGTGTTAAATTCATTAAATTGAGCTCGAATTGTTCTTCTTGTTGGTTTAGAATTTGTTTAAGTAATTCTGCGAAGATCGACATTTTTATTTATTTTTCCTTTTTTGCGTGTTCGCAAAAAAAAAAAAAAAATAAAATAAATATTGCAAAAGGGTTTTTCGCTTCTTCTCATGTGCTCACGAGAAAAAAAAAATGTTTTAAAAGATGTTTCTCTTTTAATTTCTTCACTCGTGTGTTACCGAAAGAAAAATATTTCAAAAGATTCCTTGTTTTTTTTTTCTTCATGTGTTCACGAAAAGAGAAAAAAAAATTTCAGAATTCTTTTTGTTTTCCTTTTCTTCTTTTTTTTTTTACAAAAAAATTATTTCCTTATTCTTCGTGTGTTCACGAAAGATAAAAAATGTTAGAACGTTTCCGTTCTTGTTGGCAATTTACGAGGGTAATCCCTTTTTTTGTTTGCAAATCTCTGAGAGTGTGTTTTTTTTCTCTGCTCAGCACGTGTGATCTTATCTGTTTTTGATTTGTTGAGTTTTAATCTGTTATGACGTGGGTAAATGGAATCCTTCATAACAGTAAAAAACATGGTAATAAATCACATCAATGGGGAGACAAAACAATGATTAACGATTAACAACGTTTATTGATGTTAACATAACGATTACATAAAAATATATATTCAGATGGGAACAGATTGAATTAGAAATGTCTCTGCTACGTTCCTCCATTGTCCCAATCGCAGACTGTACAGCTTCTTGTGCTGCTCTTGTGGTATTCTCGTTCCTGTGTTTACATACGAGAATCCCAGGGACCATTCCACAGTTCAGGGGAAACAACTCTTCTCTGAAAATGTAGGAGTTATTTCCCTTAGATTGGATTCTTAGTTTCGTTCCAATTGTCGCCCCAACAGTGTAAATCATCTGAATATGAACTTTATATAACCCTTACAATAAATGTGCCTCTCCTTCTCTAATATGTGTTATTAGAAATATAAGAACTGTGCAACTATCACCCTATCACACTCGCTATATAAGTTAAGAATAAACATCCCAGAACTGTATAAATGTCTCTCCCCCTCATCATTGTTATATATATGTCCGCCGTCTCTTTTCAATATGACTGTCCACACCATATCTCTTTTAATATGAACTCAGCGCCATCCTTTAATATGCAAAGGATGTTGCAATATGAGCAAATTAGACACAAGGCCGTTTTTTAATGTGAGGAGTAAAAGGGAGGTGGACCAGCTCCCCCGAGGGGGGACTGGATAGTGACAATTGGTATGAAGGGTTTCCCTGGACCAATAACTGATTACTACATGAGCCATGGTCTTATATGTGGGGTTGCCCCCACATATGGTCTTTGATTGCAGTATCTGCCGGAACAGATACTACACAAATGAGATTTGATCTTGGCCAAAAAGTCAAGCAGCCCAAACCGGGGTGGATCTGTGTATTTATTTGCTTCCCCACGGAGCAAATTAGGCACAAGGCCGTTTTTTAATGTGGAAAGGGGGGAAAAGGGGGACCAGCTCCCCGGGGAGTAGAGGAACTGGATAGTGACAATTGGTATGAAGGGTTTCCCCTACATTGACCAATAACTGATTGCTACAAGACCAATGCTCTTATGTGGGGTACCCCACATATAGTCTTTGATTGTAGTATCTGCCGGATACTACACAAATGAGATTTGATCTTGGCCAAAAAGCCAAGCAGCCCAAACTGGGGCGGATCTGGTTGACTAGGTCGAGGCGGGCTGTATTCATTTAGGCAGAGTGATTTTAGAGGTATCGCTCCTACAAGACAAACAAACGACTCTAATTAATTACAGAGGTTTCAGAAATAATAATTCTAGCTGTTATAACGCTCCCGAATTCCTACCTAATAACGTGTTAGATGTAACTGTATTTATCCTCGTTGGGCAAATCCATTATTCTTGAAATAGGCATATTAGCTTTCCACATAAAATCCCCTTTTGAAATCTATACTTCGTAAGAAGTTAATATTTTTTTCTCATATTTTTGACTTCCAAATGTGTATCTTATTTTCTTTTGTTTTACAAATTACACGTGAGAATAGTAATACAATTGTGTTAAACACAACATCAGTAGTGTTGTATTCTGAAGTATCAAAATATATTTTTCTTCATTTGATTTTTAGTCCTTTAATCACACAATGCATATTCTCAATTCTTGTTTACACAATACCAATTTTCCCAAAAATGAGATTCGAAAAAAGAACTTTTTCCGATTTACAAATGTTCTTGTTTGACGTTTATTTTTCGTCCCGATTTCTGCTGATTCAATAACAATTTGTCAAAATAGTTTTATTCCTATGAAGATAGCTTTCGTCTTGGTAGTATCCTTCGTTCTTATGAAGCTCTAGTAAAAACACCAGCAAATCGCTCCTGTTTCTTTACGTATACTGTCGGCCAAGCCAATTCACTGTATTCAACTCTGGATAGCTCTCTTATTTTCTCAAGCCTATTCCATTCTAAGATGATATTTTATTCTGAAGCTAACGGAAAATTTCGCTTAATTTTGAAAGTTGTCAACTGTCTATACCTGGTTTCAATTTAAGTTTCCCAATCACTTTATTATATCTATCTATTTATCAAAGTTTCTTTTTCAATTTTTAAAAAAATTATCCCGGAATCATTATTTTTAACCGTACAATTAAACAGAAAGTCAGTTGCAAGAGTTCTAGTATTCCTGGGACTCCACGCTATGAAATGCAATAGGCTCGCTGTACATACCTGGACAACTCTGGATAGTCTGATTTCATACCCGGGCAACGTAACCATTATCAATAAAATATCATTGCTTAACACGTTGATGTGGCGTTATTCTTAGAGAGAGTGCAAGGAGAAAAAAATAACAAGACAAAACGAACGTTGTATTCACTCACTCTCGATAGCAGGGTGAAGGGAATAGAGACAATAACAGACAATTATGCAAGCTTTTGTTTTGGATTTGTTGAAATATATATTTGAAAACAATGTCAATAGTTAAACACTTTATGTCGGAGATAGCATAACAATGCAGAACAAAAGAATAAAAAATAAATAAAATAAAAGAAAGAAAAACAGAATGACGCTATACTTCAACAAACCAGGGTCGTTTGAGCTATGTTTTTTTTTCTCTGTTTATCCTGTCCATGTAGCATAGCAGTTGCTAGTATTTTAGAAACAGTAAAGGGGTTGTTTGCCTCCCATGCGTTATCAATTAAATAAACTAATTTTAACATTTTCTGAAATATTCTATTGCTGGATTGAATGCACTCAAATCTTTCTTGAGTTAACTGGTAACTTCTTGGTAGTTTCCTTCACTATGTCTGGGAATGCCTTTGCTGATCACAAGTTAATTATAGCAGTTCTCCGTCTTCGATTTCTTTCTTATTATGGGTTCAGTTCTTGGATTCTGAGTTGCTATTTCTTCCCGAATGTTTCACAAATCTTCGAAATGTCTTGAAATGTTATCTGTTTGTCTTTAAGGAAATTATTTGCGTTCAAGCTATCATTCAAACAACACACACATACATCCACCCTGATATCTACTGGTGGACGTAATGTAATCAGGGTCTGTACGAATCATAGTAACGCATTTATTAGATTATCTGACGGCTTCAGTCCCACCTCGACCTAGGGGTTGAATCTCCCAGAGTTCCGCTCAAATGACAGCGTCACAACCGCCATCCATTCTTGTGTTTTACTCCGTAAAATATACAGCCTTCATACTTCCCGTCAATGTTAGTACAGCCCCCTTCAATAATTATTTACTTCCCTGATTTTCTATTCAACAGTCGTGTCTCTTTGTAAGCAGTTGAAAAATAATCAATAAATGTGCTTGCAATAGACACAAAAATAATAAAATCTTAATTTCTAACTCAAGCATCTAGTCTATAATGTTCCTTCCAAGATCGAAATGGTTTAGATTCTACGTCTATATAAAAGAAAAACTCTGAATTTCGACACCCTAGTCGAACTAGACAACATTCCAACTATGTCAGAACTCGAAGAAGCTCTACAACACATGAATGTAAGGAAGGCCCCAGGTTCCGACGAGATTCCAGCAGACCTGTCCAAGTGCGACAAGTTCCTGCTCCCGCACTTGTACGACCCTCTCTGCACCAGTTGGTGCAATGGGAAATTTCCAACAGCTATGAAAAATGCTAAAATTGTCACTTTATTCAAGGACAAAGGAGATTACAATAACTACCGTGGTATATCTTTACTCAGTGTCACCGGCAAAGTCTTTGCCAGAGTGCTCCTTCCAAGGCTCCAGCAGATTGCAAACCGTGTTTATCCAGAATCGCAATGAGGCTTCTGCAGCGGGTGCTCAACCACGGACATGATATTTTCAGTGCGTCAAATCCAGGAAAAATGCAGAGAACAATGTAGACATCTCCATATCGCATTTGTAGACCTCACGAAAGCTAGATAGACATGGTCAGTAGAGATGGTCTGTTTGCCATCCTACAAAAGTTGGGATGTCCACCAACTCTTCTTAGTTTGACAAGATTGCTCCATGACAACATGACAGCCGCAGTCTTCTTCGAAGGTGACATGTCTGACAACGTCCTCGTGTACAGTGGAGTCAAGCAAGGTTGTATGTCGGCTCCCACACAGTTTGGCATCTTCTCAGTTCTTCTGCACCACGCTTTTGGAAATCACGAGGACGAAGACAGTGTGTTCCTTCATGCTCACTGATGGAGAACTTTTTAACTTGGCTCGTCTACGCGCCAAAACCAAGATTTGAAGAGTCCTAATACTTGAGCTGCTGTTTGCAGACGATGCTGCATTGGTCTTGCATTCCGCAAGTGGACTCCAGCAGCTGCTTGACAAATTGAGCAATAAATACCTCACTTCTCGCACGAAATGCCGCATCTACGAATGCTCTGTTCTGAGTACCCTACTGTACGGAGCAGAGACTTGGACCACATATGCTCATCATGAGAAAAGACTGAACGTCTACCACCTACAATGCTTGCGACGTATCATGGGCATCAATTGGTGGGATAAAATTACCAACGAAGAGGTGCTAAGACGTGCCGGCAGCCGCTCCTTGTTCCAGACACTCAAGATCCAACGATCGAGATGGCTTGGACACTTGCGCAGAATGCCCAATACGGATATCCTCTACAGCGAACTGGCAAATAGAATAAGAAGCCGCAGTTGCACGGTGCTGCGCTGTAAAGACGTGGCCAAAGCAGGATTGATCGCTCTTGGCATCGATGTGAATGGGTAGGAGGAGCTAGCCGAAGATAGACAAGCATGGAGGCGTGCCTTCAGTAAAGGTGGCGAAGGACTTGAGAACCTTTGAGAAAACACTAGTGAATACGTTTACTGTTGCTTGCATTAATCTTTCGTAGATTGCTTGCCATTATAAAAGAAAAAGTTCAATGATTTCAGCTTTAAATGCAAAATTTAATAGTTAAAAGAAAAAAAATAATTATTTATCTCGTTGTGACAAGAGGAACAACTCTTGTTGATTTCCCTTGAGTCTGCCTTTCTTTTTTTCATACATTTTTCTTTATAAAAAAAAACTTGACTTGTTTCAATTACTTCTGGTAAAAAGTTCGATTTTGTCTTCCAGTTCAAAAAGGAAGAAGGACATGTTTTTTTTTATTTATTGATAGGTTACCTCTGATTGATGTTCGCTTGGCGTCACTTGGAATTCTTCCACCATCCTGAGACGCCAGTTGTAACTCGTTGATGACTTTTCCTTCTATTGATCTGGTCGGGGTCATTTGCCTTTCACAGAAAATACACGTTCTTATTCTTTCTCTGGCACTCGCTAACGCCCACGTCAGCGTCCCAAGTTCCATTATTCCTAAATTAGACTTATACTATCTCCATTTAATTACCTCTCGCTCACTGAATTCGTAATTCCTTGCCCTTTTCTTACGAAAGCTGAATGACACCGATACAGACGGTTTCTAATCTCTGCAGTTAATTCTCCCTAGATCTCTGAATGATTTAGTATTTTCTTCAACGCTGCTTCATAAAATACTGAGCGCTCCTGACCATCCATTAGTCTCAACCATGTTGGTCTTCCCTGGCTATGGAGATCACAACAACGTCTCTGTTTCCACTGATCAGTCAGTGATGGACTATTACCTTGTCCGTGGTCTGGCCTCTCTTTCCCTACGGGCGTTGACAGACGATCCTTGACTTAATCAAATTCTACCCAATTTTCATCACTATGCTGTTGTCTCACTGATCACTTTACACTCAATAAACCTTATCCTCGAGTGTCAATCAGCCCTTGATAAGTGATGAATTCCTTGTAAAACAAAATCACTGACGTATACTGATGTGCACTACATGTGATTTCTATTTGCAGTTTCTTTTTTTTATATAAGAACTAGCCTGGATGCCTGGCGTTACCCGGGTGTTTATAGGTGTGTGTTGAGCAAAAAAAAAAAAAAAAAAAGTGGTAGTAGGCAGGCAGGCTCGAACCCGTGACGCAGTGGCGGAAATGAAAGAAAATCTGACGTCTTACCGTTACTCCATGAAGCGACGGAAGTCTAAAGCATTCAAATTTAACATAGTCAAAATGACTTGTAGAAAGGGCGCTGCTTTTTAAAGCTCTCACGAAAGCAAATTAGACACAAAATTATTTTTAATGTGGGGGGGGGCAAATTCCCCCAAAATGGGGCACTCTGGCAATATCCAAATAAATAGTAATTGTCTCAGTATGAAGGGTTTCCCCTATATTAACCAAGGACCAATTATAGAGCAGGCGTTTGTGTTCCCATAGTTTCGCTTTATTTATATGAAAAAGATAAGCAAACAGTCGAGACGACGGCACGGTGCGAATTTTGTATTATAAGTCAATCAAAAAAATAAAAAAAAGATAGACGATGTCCGTTTGCAAATCCAGGATATGGAAGTATGTGAACACTTCTCGTGGAATCTAACCTTAACCCGAGAAGCCGAATCCAAGAAGTTTTTCGTGGACATACACAAACGCTCGCCTCCATTTTGCCCTTTATATATTATATATAAACAATTTATTCCATAGAAAATCCTGAAATAGATCCTACTGAAAATGTTCATCTCTAGAGTTATATGAAAGATAATAAAATGATTTCCCGAATTTCCTTGAATGTTCGGAGCATAATTTTTCATAATGAATCATTTTGCTTCTGGTTGGTTAATAGATTGAAAAATGAAGAGCAACGAAAAACGAGATATAAAAGCTGAGATAAAAAAGTAATATGAATAGACATTGTTTATTTGGATTAGTTTCACATGCAATGGTTTTCAACTGTTTGCATTAGTGTAGGCACCGCCAAAAATGGCCGCAAAATCAAGTTGTTGTTTTTTAAAACGAAATTACATTTATTAAAATCCATTATTTCTGAGTAACTTTTTTTTTCCAGAAAGATAAAACCCTGAATTTTATCATATAGAAAACAGAATAATGTAAAACTTTTTCTACTATTTTTAAGTAAATTTTAAATGTTAAATTTTCCCAAAAAGTTAACAATTGACAATTTTTTGTCTTGCACAAAAAACGTACATAAATATTAAAAAAAAAAAAGGTTTTTGAAATAATTTATTTATTTATTGTCTAACTAAGATTTAGGATGATTTTCTAAGAGAATATGCAAAAATATTATAATATAAATACCTGGATTTCAAATAATTCCACTTATTCATATATGTAACCAGATATTTCGCGTCGATGTAGAGTCTATATCGACACTGTTTACGTTTGCGTTTGATGATAAGCAAACTATGGAAGACCAAACAGGCCAAAAAAAACTTATTTTTCAGTGACGAAAATTTCAATGTATTATTAAGCTGAGGCTGGCCAGTACCAGATGGGTGACCATTTGTATGAGTTTGGTTTTTAATGTGTATGTGTGTGGGGACCAGGCTACCCAAAATGGGGGGGGGGCAATTTAAAGCAGAATAAAAAAAAAATTATTTCAGCGCGTTTGGTCCACCGTAGTCGAAAGGCGGCAAACGTTTTCAAACGGGATCGAAAAAAATGATGCTATTTTTAACACAAAGGGCACAATATTTATCGAATTTTTTTTTTTTTTTGGTATCGATTCTTCAAAGCATGCCCTGTTTAATAATGGTCATGCATTATTCGGCTCGCTAAAAAAAAATTGTTAATTTATTTATCAAAGATTTTAAAATGGCTTTTTTCGTATAAATATTTAAAAAAAAATTTTTTGTTTTGCTTAACTTAAATTAATTATTTTACTTAACATATTCACCGAATTTCACACTTAAAAACTCAAAAGCGGGATAATTAAACACAATCGAAGTTCTGATATTCAGACGTCAAAATAAGGTATGCAAACATTTTTTTTTTTTAAATCTATAATTCTGTCCCTTACAACAACATAATATGTTTTGTTCAGTTTCAGATGATTATTTTAAGCATATTTGTTCCCACTTCAAAACAAGGGGGGTTTTGTAAGCAAAAAAAAAAAATATATATAAATATCGTTTATGAAAAATAAGTACACCGTTATAAAGTTCATTCTTCTCTTAATAATCGCTGAAAATTTCGTATTGATCGGATAATTATCTGATTTTTGGTAGATTTTTAAAAAGACGGCCCGTCAAAAAGTACTGACCTGCCCCCCCCCCCCCAGTTTTGGCGGTGCCTACATTAGTGTCATCCTTTGTATCGTCTGAAACTTCACTCCAATTCCAAATTTTCACATTCTTTTTTCGAGGTCTCTCGGGATTGTCTTTTGTGTTTCCAGTATTATATATCCATTTTCAGTTCTCTGGCTCGATCTCTGTATTTGTCTCACTTGATATTCACTCTGCTGGGATGGCGAAATCCAGGATTTGGCAGGATTTTCTCACTTATGAAATGGTTTTGTTAACATCGGTCTCCTTGTTTGGATGACATTATTATTATTGGCAAATATGATACTGCTGATTATTTATAATTAATAATTGTCTAAACAAACTTACAATATAACTAAGAATTCTTTGTTACCAAGAGATGGTTTACAGGACAAATGTGTTAAATTCAAATAAATAAAATTTAAAATATATTCTACTAAAGCCAATTAATAATTTAAATAAAAAAAATACATTTATACTAGCAAAACCAGCACCTCGGCGTTGGTGAATATAAAAGAATGATTTAACTATTAGAAATATCAGAAAGAAGAAGGAATTTTCTAAAAACAAAAATTCTACAATAAAATAAAAAAGTGGAAAACTTATTTGATGTTTGAGTACACATGTTTTTGCTGCCCCCTACAACCATATGATTGTCCAATGATAAAAGTTAGGGTTGGGCTGAAGTAAAAAGAAAAAAAATAAAGTTCGTATTGTGTACATTACTCGATGAAGTTCATTATCTTCACTTGTATTTAGCCAAACACGGGTATTTTCCGACATGGTCTTTTCTTGTGAAATAGTCGCTGTTTTAATAAATGCCTCCTACAACTAAAAATCTAGAAAATCGAAAAGTTTGCTAAATTATTTCCTCCTATTTCTATTTTAAACAGAAAGACAATGATTTAGATGAGGAAAAAAATGTCTCATCCCAATTTTCGCGTACAAAAACTGAAAAACCATTTTCTTATAAGTGTAAATTTTTCCTTAACTAAAATTAATAATATAGTAATTGAATGATACATGATAGCATCGAAAATGGGGAAAGACGATCACTAATGGTTCTCGATCAATCGCAGAAAAGAACGGTCGCTATTTGAATAATTTCCTTCTCACCAGAAAGTAAAAAAAGTAGAAAGATGTTGACCCTGCGTAATCCGATTTAAAACACAAAAAAAACCTTCAATTTGCAATCTATCGTTGGTGTTTTCATTATTTTAACCGATATCAAAAAAGAATAAGAAATCGAGAATTTTACAAAATAAATTCACTCTTCATTTAAAACATAAGAAATAACCACCAGTTTTAATGCTAAATAGTAAAAGTATGATACTTTAAATACGTTAAATCGCCGGAAGAGAGCAAATCTTCCTTTTAATAAGTTGTTCACAATTCATTTAAGCCCTGAAGTCATTCTTTTAAGCAGTTATTTATTCAATCACGCGATTGAACTCTACTCTATTAAATGATTACTTCATGCGTGATATCTGATGGTGTTTTAACTATCCCGTAGTACATCTCCAGGACGTTTGCTACTTTTTCTATATCATGGTTATATTAAAGATATGTTTTCAAAGGTTGGTGCTGATTTCCTTATGTTTTTATTGAGTTACCAGTAACTTTACGTATTTTAATTGATTGGATTTTTTAAAAATATAATTGCTTAATTTGAAAATATTAGGTTAACTGGTCGCAGTATTACGGGCGAATCATTCCAGAGTTGTTTCAGGCGATTGTTGCAACTTACCATAAGAACTTTCATCCTTCGTGGCAAATATTAGCGTCGATAACCCAAACTATTAAGCCGAGTTTTGGGTTTTATAAGTATTAAGCGAAACTGTAAAAGGACGAATGTGATATGATCGGCCAGAAGAGTGGCCGACCAGAGATTTTGCAAATAAAACAAGAATTAGCCACGGCCACTGAGATATAGAAGGCCTGTTAATTGAAAAATGCCTGCAGGCAATGTAGGTAAAATTTGTCGAACTGTTACTACCGATATTATATGACGTCATTTTTTTTAAAAAAGCATTAAAATATGTTAAAAAAGAAAAAGGAACCCAATTCGATTAATAATGGAACTGAACTCTATTCAATATAAAATATAAATATTATTTATATAAAATTACGTAATTTTACAGCAATATACAATCTAATGCAAAAAAAAAGAAAAAAATAAATAAATCATGAATTTAGGAAACAAACAATTAAAGAAACATAAAACACAAACAATTCTTGACCTTCTGGGCAAGATCACAGTGTAGTAGTATCTGTTCTGATGCTACAATTCACCTTTTCTGTCCTCGGCCAATGGAGGAGAGGTAATCTCCAAAAATACCGTTAGGGCTTACAACATGGCCGCCAGAAGAGTCACGTGATCCGGTTGATCCAAAACATGAATCGTGCAAATGGAAAACGCAGCCTTGAAGGCAAACTTTGACAAACAATCACAATTTGTTTGTATTTAATTTTTTGTTGATATAATGTTGTTATAAAAATAGGCAAACTTTGCGAAACAATCTTAGGTTGTTTTTAGTTAAAACAGTGTTTATAAAAAGTATTTTATTCAGAACAAACAAGTGGTCGACTAGGTGTATCAGAATTTTAGGCGGAATTTTTGACACCCCCAACAAAAAACTGCGAATAAAATATATAAAACTCGTAATTTCTGTTTTTAAAGTGGGTTGTCAATTTTCTTTATGAAATATACTTCCAAAATAAACTATTACAGTCGTTTAAAACATAATAGAAGTATTATTTTTTATTTTTTAAAAACAATGTTTACAAAATGTCTACGCACGTTCGTTTAAATATAAACTATTTTTTTTTACATCATATTTTTATAACATTACATCTTAAAAAGAATGAACACCTTGTTTTAAATACCATTTTTATGAAAAACTCTGAATAAAATATTTTTTATAAACACTGTTTTAAAAAACAAACAAACTGTGATTGTTTCTCAACAAAAAATTAAATGACCGTTCTAAATAAATTATTTATTATTATGATATTGAAAAACTGTTTTTGTACTTAATTATTATGCTTGTTTGTCAAAGTTTGCTTTAAATTTGCGTTTTCCGGTTTCGTAATACGGCGATTCATGTTTTGGATCAACCGGATCACGTGACTCTTCTGGCGGCCATGTTGTAAGTCCTAACGGTATTTTTGGAGATTACCGGAGGAGAAATCTTTCATGACTGAGAGAATTTTTATTTTTGTTTCTATCCAAAGTGCCCCTTATTGGGGAGCTGGAATTTCCCCCCAAGATTATATGTTGAAATATTTAAATAACTATTACTTTTAATACAGAAATTACATTTAAAGTTTTGGTTTTCTGTTTTTCTATGTTCATTTTTTCCCATATTTTTCATCAAAATGTGTAGCGTATTTTCATCAGTTAACCATGTGGTTAGGAATCCTACACTCCGCTATAGTCTTCATTTTCATATCAGCACAGAATACATGAATACGGAAATGAATGAAATTGTCGGACTGACTTCCTCATCTTGGTTTTTATTGTCACAACGTTTCGGCCGTTTTGCCCTCCGGCCTTCGTCAGGTGTTTTGTATCGAACTGGGGAACCGTTTGTTAGGAGTCTCGAACCCAACCCTTTATTATTATTACGGGGGTACTTCACCGGACAATACCTAAACTTCAACTCCCATCACCCATACAGTATCAAACATGGAATCGCACGCTGCTTACAACATCAAGCAGAGACAATAAGTAGCGACACCATTACATACCACCAAGAAATGGTCAGGTTGAAGAATACCCTCCGTCAGAACAACTAACCCGATAGCATACTATCCACCAGACGTGTTAATAGTATAAGAGAGGAGAATGAAACCCAAAAACCTCCAACGGTATGCCTACCATACATACGAGGCATCTCCGAAAAGATTCAGAGAATATTTGCCCCCTACAACATCAGGACGGTATTCAAGAGCGAGTCAACACTCAGACGACACCTGGTACGAGTGAAGCCCCACATGGAGGAGAACATGACCAAAAACTGCATATACTCCATCCCATGCAGTTGCAGAAAGGTTTACAAGGGTGAAGCATGCCGCCCCCTTAAAGTAAGGGTGGAAGAACACCGAAAAGTGGTAACTAAAGGAGAGACAGAAAAATCGGGTATAGCCAACCATGTCTGGATGGGATGAAGTAAAAATAATAAACAGAGAAGAGACCCACTGGAAAGTGAGAAAACTTAAAGAAACAGCTCACATGCTCGGACCTAACAATCTACTGAGCAAACCAAGCATAGAGCTGAATGCAATTTGGACACCTCTGATAGAGAAAACCTTGAATAACAACATAGGTTTAACATTAACAAAAACCAACTAAGAATTGTCCTAGTGACATATGGCCGAGTGGTCCTAGACGTTGTATCAAAGTTTACAGTTACCCAAAGGTGCTGAGTTCAATCCTGAACGGAGGCAGTGAAAAAAGTAACATTCAAAAAAGAGAATCAGCAACTATGTCCCAAAGCTTAGCTGGAGTCCGAACACGGTACCCCCGTAATAATAATAAAGGGTTGGGTTCGAGACTCCTAACAAACGGTTCCCCAGTTCGATACAAAACACCTGATGAAGGCCGGAGGGCAAAACGGCCGAAATGTTGTGACAATAACAACCAAGATGAGGAAGTCAGTCCGACAATCTCAATCAATGAAAACACCTCATCTCAAAAATACAGACAATTACTACGGAAATGAAGTTCAAATAACTACTAAAAGACAATCATACTATGATGTGAATATTGGTTAAAAACTAAGAAAATATAGTACATATTTACGGGTGGTGAATTTGGGAGATGACATTATTATTATTATTTCACTCACTAGGAGTTTTCTCACAGGCCATCATCAGTGATCGCTCACTGTGGTATTCGCTGGAGAACGCGTGACAACAACTCTCCCCAGATTTCCAATGTTCTCAACGTCTTGACCACTCGTGCAGATAATTACACGTTATCACAACATAGCCGTTTGCTATTAATTTCTCATTGGCATCGGCCATTGGTGTTTCCTTGGGTTTGGGTGACAAATGCCTCCCCAAGGTACCAGATTTAAACCAATGAAAACCTTTTGGTATGCGCATTTTAGGGAGCAACTATTAAATTAAAACCCGTTTACGCAGGGTTCACACTCCCTGTGAAGTACCATTATTATTGTTTAATAATAATAATAATAACGGCGCTTGTGTAGTGTACGCACCATGCTATATTTTAGAGAGGATTTTCAAGTTAAATTAAATTTATATGGTATCTTTTTTTTTCATTAAATTGTTAGGTGAAAGTGCAGAATAGTTAGAATGCCCCCTTCTGTTAAGAATGACTTTCTAAATAATGTTAGTATTTCAGCACGGTGCGTACAACATTTATTTATAAGATAAAACACAAGAAAATATGTCAACTAAAATTTAATGTACTCTTTACTTTTAGTTCATATCAAAACTTTAATTAAAACTGATTAGTTAATAAATTTTTAAGACGAATTTGTGTTCGCATGTCTCTGGAGAAAATTTCCTATTTCATTTACCATTTATTCATTTATTCTCATGTAAATTATTTACAGATAAAATGTTATAAAATAAACAAAAAATTTTAAGTTTTAAATATATTTCAAAGAAATAAATTACACCCAGTGCTAAAATGTTGAATTCATCAATTGTTTTAGTTTAAAAGAAAAAAAAAGAAAAAAAAAAACTTGTGAAAAATGATCTAACTTTAAAATATTTGGAAATACTCAATGAAAAGTTTTATTTATTATTAAAAGAACGGGCTGAAAAATATTCTCATATAAAAATTGTTTGTTTTTCAGTTTAAAAAAATTAATAAAATGAAATATTCGATTCCCTTCGATAGATATGAAAATTAAAAAACAATCCACTTACTGTTATATTTTGTTAGATTGTTAGATTAAGATTATCCCAATGTGCAATTATATAATTATCCAATGGAGAATTTTTTTTTCTCTTTAGGAGAAGAAAAAACATAATTACAACAGCCACAAATATAAGGCAACGAAAAATATATTTTATGGCCACGTGGTTGAACACCAAAAGCTTTAGGCACCTTCGTGCCTTTACCTACATGTTGATCTGATAATGACGTCACGCTACCATGTTCATTGGCCTGCTCTCTCGGTAGCCGTGATTTAGCCCAATCTTATCCATATTCAGTCATAAATTGGACGCAAGAAGCTTATCCTAAAGTCAACGGGTTATAACTTTTCTTTCATGGAATATCGTTTTGTCTTAGCACTTAAACACCGAACCAGATGCGAAAAGCAGTTGTTATTGAAAATTATATTGTTGACATCATATTATGCGATTGGGATACAAGGAGCGTTGACTTTTAATTACCCAGATATCGTCATAAAACCGCTGGAATCGAAATAAATTGCTCGGACTAAAATCTGAGACAAAAAACGCGTAATTGGCATTTGTTTGTTTTTCTTTTACTTATTTTTAAATAAAAATAAGTAAAAGAAAAACAAACAAACTCAATCATATTAAATTAAAAAGCCACCAACAAGGTCCGGACAATTATTTAGCCCGATACTCTTACTATTTACAACAACACGTTTGAACCAAAGATAAACTATTATAAAAAAAACCCCAAAAAAACAAATAAATAAAATAAAATATAATATAAAATAATTTAGAAATATAAAATAAAAATTGAGAAAAAAAAAACCCTAACCATATACTACCCCTAAGTCCCGAGCGATGATTTGCTGCTTACAACAGCACGTTTGTCAAAGTCAAGTAAATATCTGACGAAGAGATCTTTCTCGAAATATTATATTACACGGACATACCACCAGACCGACTTTCCCAGGTGACCACTGTGCAAATATAAATATACTGCGTATATGAAATATGTGAATATGTACACATGTATTTATAAGTTGTATTAATAAATTTCTCACCTGCTTCAGCTTGTGTCTTTCCGTTACTTCTGCATTGTACCGCCTTCTACAATTCTATTTAACTACATACTATACAATGCTTCAAGCAAACTACACCCACCTCTTATATATATATATATATATATATATATATATATATATATATATATATATATATCACGAAACAATATGACTTGTTTTTTCTTTCTTCTTCTTTTGGAAAGTTTATTTACAGCGATTTTGCATACAACAGAAATGAAACACAAACAGCATGATCCTTTAAATGACAGACATGCAACACAGACCCTTTGGACAAGAGTTTCTTTTACAATAGAAGCAGAGCACAATGCAACATGGGTGATTGATCATTTTGGCCATAGAAATGGGCGACAACAGTAGTTATCCACTCGAGCAATTTTGAGTCTTCTTAAACTCAGTGACATGTGACCCGGATTCACTAACACATCGTGGGCGGGCCACAAAGAGTATATTTGGTATCAATAATTCAAGATATCATATACTTTGTGATCGGACGAGTTCAACACTTGCCAAGATCATATTTGGTGCCTGTGATCCAAGCTTCTCCACACTTGGACAGGGCCCAGTGCATGTGACGACACCTGAGACACCTGTCTATTCATACGAATATCCTTTGATTTAATTGGTAATTATTTGTGCATTGTACAGAAAATGGAAACCATAAACCTTTCCTCAAAGGAAGATCCGAGATTGGTTTGATGAAAATGATCCAATCATTCTCGTTTTAATCAGTAGTATGCATTAAACCCATCAAGTGTGGATTACTTAAAAGAAAATTCCTGTGAAAAACAAAATTTCAGTGAAAATTTTCGAATGGCCAAAAAGTTGGCATAATCTTGGCTTCAGGAAATAAAACAAAGCTAATGGAATTTGAAAGCCCAGTCTTACAGGATGCAACAGTTACGCGCAATTTTAAAACTTTTCTACTAAAATTTCAATGGTGTGTTTGGTCCCATCTCAAAAGGAGCATCTCCAATATTTTCGTCATATGGCACACTCCTTACCGATAAGAAAGAAATTATTAACCGCTTGGTTGAACACTTTTCAAATGTTTTAAAAAGAGAACCGACAGTGGATCAGAAAGTGATTAGAAATCTTTCTCAAAAGTCCACCATCTGGAATCTGGATGCCTGTCCTACCACATCGGAGGTTAAAAAGGCTATAAACAATTGTCAAATGGTAAGATTTTATGTGATGAAATATACAAATGTGGAAGCCAACTCTGCTGATCAGGAAACTAAGTGCTCTATTGGAACTTGGTGGGTGTCATAACAGTTCAAAGATGCTTTAGTTATTCATTTATTGAAGCATTACAAAGTAAATATTAGTGTAATAACTATAGAGGAACACCTGTCTTATCTGTTGCTGGTAAGATTCTAACTTGTGTAATATTAAACAGCGATTCAATTTGTATAACTGTGCTCCCAGAAACCCAATGTGGTTTACGTTCAGAAACACGCGCTGTGGATGTGATTTTCAGCTTACAGCAACTATAACAGAAAGCAAGGAAGCAGGACAAGAGCTTGTTCGTTTCCTTTATTGATCCTACTAAAGCATTTGATACCAATTCTAGAGATGAACTATGGATTGTTTAGCGGAAGCAAGCAAGGATGCGTCATTGCTCTGATCCTATTTGCTCTTTTCTTTTCAGTGACGCTTGAAACAACCTTCAAAAACACCTCAGAAGGTGTAGGTGTTTAGTATCGATTAAGCGGAGGGTTATTTAAACAGCAACAGTTCAAAGTCCAAACTCGGATGTTTATGTAGACTGTTCTTGATCTCATTTTTGCTGATGACTGTGCTCTGGGGATAGGCTCATAAGAGTAGTGGTTGATGGGCAGAAATCAGAGGCCCACAGTATTAATGCTGGAGTCCCTCAGGGGTCCACCCTGGGCCCAACTCTCTTCCTGATCTATATCAATGATCTCCCAAAACACATGCTTAAATCATTCGTCGACATCTATGCTAATGACACGCCCATCTATGTCAACGCATCAAAGGCTGTAAATGAAAAAGTTCTGTCTGATTCTTTCTCCTCTGATCTTGAGCGCGTGGTACAGTGGGGGAGGAGATGGCTGGTTACTTTTAATGCATCTAGAACTAAGCTCCTATCTGTACACATTTAACGCTCTGATCCCCATCTGACATCAATTGAAATGGGGAGGCTCCATGTTTTGACATGCTTCTAGGATTGACCTTTACTCCTGATTTGAAATGGAACACGTACATCAAATCTGTTGCCAAGGTCATTGGAAAAATGGTAGGATCCTTCTACCGCTCCAGAAGATATCTCATTGCTGATGCAATTCTCTATCTATATAAAAGCCAAGTACGTCCAAGGATGGAGTACTGCTGTCACAACTGGGCAGGAGCTGCTAAAAACAGCCTATCCTGCCTTGACAGAGTACAAAATAGACTTCGTAGCTTAGTGGGGGATGCCGTTTTCTCTTCCCTGCAACCTCTCTCCCACACAAGAGACATTGCGAGCCTGTCTTTGTTTTATCGTTATTTCCATGGCAAGCGCTCATCTGAGCTCCAATATCTGGTCTCCCCTCGCCAATCTTTCATGAAAAACACGCATCTAGCTGAAACCACTGTCAATAATTTTCCCCACTTTTTATCTGTGCCTAAATAAAAACGTAGATTCCATGAACAAAGTTTCTTTCTTAGAAGTGCACGCCTATGGAACTCTCTGCCGTTTGCCTGTTTCCCACCTGACTACAACTTGGATGTCTTCAAGTCCAACATAAACAAATTCCTGATAAACACTTAAGTAAGACACTTTATCAAATCTCCATTACTAATAATTACTACAATATTATCCCATTGATTACTGTACACGCAATAATCCTTATCCCTGAGTGGCTTCTGGGCCTTGATAAGTGATGACTACCATGTAAAAAAAAACAAAAAAAAAAACACAAAAAACATGCAGAACATCTCCAATAGCTTCTTTAATGCATGTAAAGCTTTTTTTTTTTTTTTTTTTTTTTTTTTTTTTTGGTTTTACAATTATTAGAATGAAGACAACTTATATAGCAACAAACTCTTCAGAACATACTGATGATAGGTCTTTGAAAACCATATCTTCCTTTATATACCTCACCTCCAAATGTGTGTTGATTCAAAATGTAAAATATCTAAAACAATCAATAAAGCTAGTTAAGTACTTAGTAGGTTGCGACATAGACTCTGGAACAGTTAGGACGTGCCCTCTGAAAGTAAAAGTAGCATCTACAAATCTACTTGCAATGTTAGATGGCATGATTGTGTTTATTGGAATGGTGTGATAACACTGTTATTTAAAACATTTTTCTAGTCATCTCGTTGGAATGGATTACTCAAGAGTTCTAAAGCAGCGTTTTTATATGCAATTGACAAATTATTCTAGAGCAACAGGACGCCTTTGTCTTCGTTACAAAAGGATAACCTAATAGAAAATCTGAAGCGTTGTGAGATTGCTCAGCAAAGGATCACAGCAAATGAAAAAGAATGCGTTTCTGAAAACTAGAGGCTTTTAAAGTAGCCGCCTTCGTAATAGGGGCTCTACATACAAATGTCAAAAGCAATGCACTAGAAAAATTCACCAAACAATGATTGTGTCTCTTGCCCTGGGTTCAAAGCATGAAACAAAGCTGGATTAGTTACCAACTCAAAATGACATTTTGTACCAATAAATAGATACAAGTGCGAGAAGGTGTGCAGGACGCTTACTGGATTGAAAGCACACACGCAATATCACAGAACTTAGTAATTATTGAAATTATTTGCTGAATCGTCATTTATCGTATTCGGTGAGTAAATTTACCATATCTATATCTATCTATCTATATATCTATAAAAGTGAAAAATGTGTGTGTGTGTGTGTGTGTGTGTGTGCGTGCGTACATTTCCCTACTAAATCACTGTCAATTTTCGGTCTACAGACTCGAAATTTGACATAAGGGATATTGAGATTTGGGAAAATCTTTTTAATTAGTTTTCGGCCAGAAATTTGGCTGTCAAGGGGTCAAAGTTCAACGATTTGACTTTTGAAAACTCTACCAAATTCATATATATTACTTAATTGGAATTTATTGAGATGAGTATTATTTATTAATCTATTTATTGTGGACTATTATCCTCATCTTTCTTAGTTGTTGTTTCACTGATGAAGGCCATAGGAATAGTTGGCCAAAACATCGTGAAACAATAACAAAGATGAGGATAATAGTCCGCAATAAATAAATTAATAAATAATACTTATTTCAATGAATTCCAATTAAATAATATACCATTCGGTACAGACCTGACTGTGGAAGATCAGATAATAAATGAACAACCAAAAGATCCAACCTTTATTGCCCTTTGGCGCAATGGACAGAGACGTTGAATTCAAGGTGAGAATTGTCTGAAAATAGTGGTTTCAACCCTACCCAAAGCCGGCCAAAAGCTTACTTGGCCAAAAACGTGGTGAGACGACAACTATGGATGGCAGTAATTACCGAGAATGCAGTTAGGAGATTCTGAGTTCCTATTCCGTCGTGGTTACCACCAGACGAAAGCCAGAGGAATAGGTTCCCGAAACGTTGTGAAACAACAAAGATAAGGATAAAAGTTCGCAATAAATTAATCTACCAAACTCCTCAATTTTGGTCAATTTTGGGTCTAAACACTTGAAATTTTAAATGTAGGTTACTTGGACTTGGGTCAAACTTTTTAATTTGATTTGAGCCCAAAACAATGAATGTTAATAGGTTAAAATTGGCGTCAAAGTTAAAAAAAATTTTAATCTCTGCAGTCTCTACCAAACTACTCAGCTAATTTCTGGTTTAAACATTTGAAATTTTACATGAAGTGTATTCAGAGATAGGGCTAGTATTTTAATCGGTTTGGGTCGAAAATTTGAGCTGCCGAGGGGTCAGAGTTCAAAAGAATTGACCTTTGCATTCTCTAGCAAACTGTTAAAAATTGCTTGCATGTTTATTTATTATTCTCTATTATTATTAAATCGTTTATTTATTATTCTCTATTATTATTAAAACGTTTATTTATTATTCTCTATTATCATTAAACGTTTATTTATTATTCTCTATTATTAAAATGTTTATTTATTATTCTCTATTATCATTAAAACGTTTATTTATTATTCTCTATTATCATTAAAACGTTTATTTATTATTCTCTATTATCATTAAAACGTTTATTTATTATTCTCTATTATCATTAAAACGTTTATTTATTATTCTCTATTATTATTAAAACGTTTATTTATTATTCTCTATTATTATTAAAATGTTTATTATTCTCTATTATTATTAAAATGTTTATTATTCTCTATTATTATTAAAATGTTTATTATTCTCTATTATTATTAAAATGTTTATTTATTATTCTCTATTATTATTAAAACGTTTATTTATTATTCTCTATTATTATTAAAATGTTTATTACTACAGTTTCTTTTACTGTTTTACCTTACTGTTACTTTTACGTTTACTACTACTAAGGGTACTTTTAAGAGTCTGTGTGTTTATAACCGTTCTTACATATATGGACGTGTGTGTATGCTCTTACGTATGTTACGGGCAGTTCACTGTTATATGTGTGGGTGTGTGTTCTTATCCTTACACAGTTCTTTTGCCTTGGAAGTCTTCGAGACGTGTACGTGCAAATGTATAATGCATACATACCTGGTTGCCTTGGCCAGCGGATGATATCTTCATGGATGCTGGTTTGCCATCTCGTTAGGGAGTGGTCACTGCAGACAGATTCATTAATGACAACAAGATGGACTGAAGCTTCAATCTTTTATTTGAGGCAAGCCTATATCTTAGACCCTGGTTGTTGGAGACCCGAAATCTCCTGTCTGCATTCTCTGCTGCACAAAACCACTCTCAGCCCATGTGGTAATCAGAAGCCTTCGACCACAATTCCCATGTTACCCCTAATTTCCGGTGCATTCTATATAGGTCTTCAAAATGTGACTTGAGTTTGACACCTGTCAAACCCTACCTTTTCTGACCTCGCTAAATCGCTGATGGGAAACAAAATATGCTTACATAACTTTCAATTTCTAAAACTACCTATATAGCATTTAATCTGGGATTCCCAATAATACAAAACATCTCAACCAATTTTTGGTCTAAATATTTGAAATTTTACATAACAAGTATTCAGACATGCAGCAACCATTTTATTAAATTTCGGTGCGAAAATTTGGCTGCGAAAAAGGTAAAAGTTGAAAGAGTTTATTTTGCAGATTTTATCAAACTCCTCTATCAATTTTTGGTCTAAAGACTTGAAATTTTAAATGTAGGAAACTTGGACATAGGTCAAACGTTTTATTTTGATTTGAAACCAAAACAATAAATGTTAAGAGGTCAAAATTGATTAAGGTTAAAGAAAAAATTCACCTCTGCTGTCTCTACCAAATTACTAAATTTTACATAGAAGGGTATTCACACATAGGGAAAGTTATGAACAGTACAAAGGGCCCGAACAAATCCGTAATAATGTGTGTGTTGAGACTAATAGTAAATTAATAGCAAATAATTTTGGGTTTGTGATTAATAGTGAATTAATAATAAATAAGTTTGGAGTTTAGAGTAATAGTAAATTAATAGCAAATTCTTGGGTTTACAATTAATAGTGAATTAATAGTAAATAAGTTTGGAGTTGAGCACAATAGTAAATTAGTAGCAAACAATTTTGGGTTTGAGATTAATAGTGAATTAATAGTAAATGAAGAATAAAGCAGTCTCAGAACAGGCGGACCTCTGAAATGGGGTGGGGTCACTTCTTACACACAAAAAAGGATTACAATTTCAGTCTATGTACTACCGAAGCGTGTACTCTCCTGCCCGATCTCGAATTGCTCAGCACCAAGAAATGAAGCTCATTTTGTAGTTTCCAGCTTCACACGCACACAAGATTATGCGAGAACGCACGTAATAAAATCTTTGTTTTTCCTTTTCTCGGCCTGAACTCACTCGCTGAGCACTCACGGTAAGACTTGGTTTTTCTTAGCTTCTAACCACATGCCTCCCTGATCTCAAGATCATATTTCGTAGTCCCTCATCCACTGTGGTGGTCGCCTCTCTCTACTTGGCCTCTGAGGTGTCTCATCCTCCTCCTGTTGCTGTACATTCCCCTCCATTGCTTCGCCTTCCACTGGTCTGATGTCGAGAATATGCCTCAGTACTCTGTCCACCACGATGTTGTTTCTAGTGTTCCTCCCAGTCACGCGACCTCTACTCTGTTGTGTGGTGCAACGTGCCCCCAGTAGCTTCACCCATACCTCATCCCTGAGTTTAATGGTCCCTGTAGCATCTCCGTCTCTGCTTGCAGGCTCAACCCTGGGATGTCTCCAGGAATATGCGAATGTTGACAGTTGCGGAACCGTCTCTGGCACTTGTCCCAATCTAGGCAACATATTATACTAGTAAACGGATTGCTCAGGTGAGGTGCCTCCTCTCTCCATAACTGCCTTTATGGTGCTGTGGTTGCTCTCCATGATTCCTTTGCCACTGGGTCTGTAGGCAGCTCTGAAAAATTGTTGGATATTCCACCTCCTCATTACTTCCATCACTGCTACTGACTTGAATGCGGTCCCGTTGTCGGTTAACAACACTTCCATGGGACCTCGCTCCAAAAACTCCTCCTTGAGGATTGCCACTATTTCATTGCCTGTTCCTCCATGTAGCTTCTTCCATAGGGAAAATCGCCCGGGCCCGCAGTCAATCATGGCCAGTCTCTCCCAGGTCCGACTCACCCCCAATTGACCAGCTTCATGCGTGCTTGGAGCAGGATCAATCGACTGACATCTGTCGCATGTCCTGACCACTTGCCTCACTTGCTCCTTGGTGATCCTCGGGTCGACTTTCTTCACCAAGTACCACGTCCTCTCTACCTCCATATGATGCAGATTGTACAGCTCTCGCACGGCAACATCATCTAGATCCGATGCAGCAACAACATTTTTCTTTGGCAAAAGCCAACTCTTCTTCACTCTCGTGAGAGCATCTGCTCAGTTCTTCTCAGAAGCCACCATGTCTACGTGAAGCTTCAAACAAAACTCCTGCAACAGCTCAGCTAGCATCCCAAGCCTGCACTTCACTAACATCTCTGCTGTCCCTTTCGTTCTTATCCTTTTTTCACTTGAAATGAGGGACTTTAGCCAAGCAAACACAGTGGCAGAGTCTGTTTTGATGCAGATGTCATGCAGTCCCCATTTCAAGGCCAGATTGACCCCTTTGATTACCGCATCTAATTCCGCTACATTGATGTGGCTGACATCACTTTTCTTCCTTAACCAGGCCGCATCTTCTGTAACCACTCCTCCAACTTCCAAAACGACCCCTGTTGCAATGCTGCTTGCATCACACCACACGACTCCATCCAATGTTCGCGGTACGTCCCAGATTCCCCGGACTGGGTCTTGCCGTTCTGCTTCTTTCAGGAGCTCTTCTATCATGGCGACCGTTCTTCCTCCCACTTTATCATCCCATCCTCTTCCTCTGGCATGCCTCTTTGTGTAGCTGCAAGCTGGTCTAAGCCAGCTAGCAACGGGGTAATGTCCAATCAACTTCCCGCATAGGGAAAAAGTTCCTGTCTATTGAGCTCTTGTTTCAGTTGCGGGATCTCGTTCCCCCTTCGAAACTCTAGGCTGCCCGACGCACTTCGTTTCAGCCTTAGCCCCAAAGCAGCCCCTCTGTCTAATTTTTCCGGCGCTTTGGCGACCAACCCAAACCTCTTCAAATGAGCCACCACCTCCTTGGCAGTTACCAGAATCTCATTCACAAGAATGTCGTCTATGTATGAACTCACTGCCCCATCTCCTTTTCCCATTATCTCCAGAATCTTCCTGAGGATAGTTGACATGATCTTGGGTGCCGAATTACACCCGAAATCCACTCGCATAAGGCTTTGCCTTTGTACCTGACTAACTGGTATTTCCAGAGCTTCTTGGCGATGTGGAATTGCAAATAGGCAGATTTTAGATCTACCAACGTAGATGCGCCATTCATCTGCCTCCATTCTCTAATGGTCTCACTGCACACATCTACGGTGTCACCTCCAGTATGGCATTGAACATGTTGGTTCAGCTCTCGGAAATCCAGGACCGGTCTTACTTTCCCTTTAGTTGGTTGCAGAACATCCATCAACGGCAAAATGCCCGACTCAACGTCATCCGTCCAAGGCAGCAGTATACCCTCCTCAATCCATCGGTCCACTTCTTGTTCAAACTCTTTTCTCGCCCCTCCTCTAAGCGAATTAGTGTAGCACGCCACCCTGTTTGTCAGCGATGGTGCTTGATGTTTAAATGCCCACTCCACCGTCCACTGCTCTCCGTCGAATTCGGCTCGGAATCCTGATCTTTGATTGACATCTTTGTTTCCTCCCTGGCCATGTTGGTTCCTCCGGGAGCTTGCTCTGTCACTGCACATTCAGCTAGTCCGAACCTCACGTTGTTGCATGTGATGGTAACGCCTCCAAGTCGGCATATCACATCCATTCCAAGGATAGCTTGGACGCCAGGCACCAGATGATCGGTGACAATTGCATGGACCCTCATCCGGTGTTCAGCAATATCAATAGTGATGGTTTTCCTCCCTCGACACTTCACTCGCGACCCATCGAATGCCACTACTTCACCCTTCCCTTTCCATTTTCTGATCAGGGTTATGTGCACCATGGTAGTGGTACAGTCAGTGTCGATCAGGGCCATAACTCCCCGTCCTTCCACCACGATCTTCTGCTTGGGCATCTGCTGCGAGTGCGCCACTATTCCCGAATCGGGGAGGCTGCTGGCGAGTCGGCTTCCCCTTGCCAGTTTCCCGAACTTGTGCATTTCACCGCTAAATGGCCTCTCCGATTGCATTTGTAACATACTGTCCGTTGTAAGAACTTCCTGCAGTCTCTTCTCATGTGTGGTCCCCCACATTCGAAGCATGCCACCCTCGGGTTCGGCAGACTCCTGCCCACATCCTGTTGTACCATTGCTGTTGTCCCTCCAGACTCCGTAGGCTGGGTGCTCACCAAGATCTTTGCAGTTTTGAGCAGCTCACTCACATCCAGCATCTCCACTCCCAGGACCTACTGTAAACGTTTCAATATCTCTTCCGGGAACCCGGTAACAAATGTCATTTTGACTCGTGGCGTGTCCTCTGATGCCCGACAACTCAACCAAGCTCCTTATCTCGTTCACGTAAACATCAACAGATTCACCAGTCCACCTCTTCTCCTTCAACTTATTAAAGGCCTCGAAAGGCCCCTCTGCAAAAGCTTTGATCAGTCAACCCTTGATGGCGTCCACATCACCCTGATTTCGCTCACTGAGCTCCAAATAGAGGGCCAGTGCATCTGCTTCTAGAAACAGTGGTATTACTGTGGCCACATTATCTAACTTTTGAATCCTTGCCACAAGGTCCACTTTTTTAAGCCACACCACCACATCACCGTCGCCATTAAAAGGCTTAATCATGTTGCTTAAGCCAGCGTTGGCCATTGCCAAAATAGCTTGAAGAATAAAGAAGTCTCAGGACAGGCGGACCTCTGAAATGAGCGGGGGGGGGTCACTTCTTACACACAAAAAAGGATTATAATTTCAGTCTATGTACTGCCGAAGCGTGTACTCTCCTGCCCAATCTCGAATTACTCAGCACCGAGAAATGAAGCTCATTTTGTAGTTTCCAGCTTCACTCGCTGAACACCCACGGTAAGACTTGTTTTTTCTTAGCTTCTAACCACAGTAAATAAGTTTGGAGTTGAGAACAATAGTAAATTAGTAGCAAACAATTTTGGGTTTGAGATTAATATTGAATTAATAGTAAATAGGTTTGGAGTTGAGTGTAATAGTAAATTAATAGCAAATAAATTTGGGTTTGAGATTAATAGTGAATATTTAGTAAATAAGTATGGAGTTGAGAACAATATTAAATTAATAGCAAATAATTTTGAGTTCGAGATTAATAATGCATTAATAGTAAGTAAGTATGGAGTTGAGATTAATTAATAGCAAATAATTTTGGTTTTGAGATTAATAGTGAATTAATCTATCTATTATAGTTATAAAAGCGAGTGAGACTCGAGATTAAGGGGTATTGAAATTTGGAAAGATCTACTTAATCGGCTTTTGGCCAGAAATTAGGCTGTCAAGAGGTCAAAGTTCAATGATTTGACCTTTGAAAACTTTACCAAACTCCTCTGCCAATCTTGGGTCTAAATACTTGAAATTTTGGATGAAGGTTACTTGGACATGGATCAAACTTTTTAAATTGACTTGAACCCAAAACAATAAATGTTAAGGGGTCAAAACTGAGGTAAAAAAAAAAATGTAAAATTTGACCTCTCAGTCAATTTTTGGACTAAACATTTGCTATTTTACATAAAGTGTATTCAGACATAGGGCAAGCTTTCTAATGCTTTTGGCAAAAAATTTGGGTATCGAAGGGTGACAGTCCAAAATATTTTACCTTTGCAGTCTCTAGCAAACTATTCAGCAAATTTTGGGTCTAAATATTTGAAATTTTACATAAAGGATATTCAGACATGCGGGAAGCTTTTTAATCAGTTTTTGGGCAAAACTTTGGCTGCCAAGAGGTCAAACTTTTGAATATATATATATATATACACAGAAAGTTTTGAAGATTACAGAAATCTGGCTGTCAAGGGGTCAAAGTTCAATTTGATTGAGCTTTAAAAACTCTACCAAACTCCTCTGCCAATTTTGGGTATAAACGCTTGAAATTTTAAATGTAGGTTACCTGGATATAAGTCAAACCTTTTAATATATATGTATACTAACATTTCAGCCTGGTGTTGCCCGTGTGTTTGGATGTGTCTGTTGAGCAATTTAAAAAAAAAGTGGTAGTAGGAAGGCAGGCTCGAACCCGTACCGTGAAGGAGGAAAAGACTGGGAAAAAACCCTGATGTCTTTGCTGTTATGACCACCGCAAAACCAGAAGTGACTTACGTTTAAATTAAGGCTAGAGAGGACGACTTTCAAAAATATCGGCTAAAAAGCGAACCCCCCCCTAGAAAACTTCCCAGTTGAAAGTGAAGATATTAATGTTTTTAGCCAATTTTTCGATATTTTCGTCTTTTTTTTTTTTTTTTTTTACATAGGCATCACCACATTATCAAGGCCAAGAGGCCACTCAAGGATAAGGGTTAAAGAGTGTACAGTAGAAATTGGACATTATAGTAATTATTAGTAATGAAAATTTGGTAAAGTTGATAACTTATATGGAACGGCTCATCAAGAACTTATTTATGTTAGACTTGAAGACAACCATATTGTAGTCAGCCGGAAAGCAGGAAAACGGAAAACAATTCCACAGGCGTGCAGTTCTAAGAAAGAAGTTTTGTTCATGGAATCTACGTTTAGGTTTAGGCACAGATAAAGAGTGGGGGGAATTATTGATAGTGTTTACAGCTAGACGAGTGTTTCTTGTGAAAGTTTGGCGAGGGGGGACCATAGATTGAAGCTCATTCGAACACTGTCCATGAAAATAACGATACATCAGAGACAAACTCGCAACATCTCTTCTGTGAGATAAAGGTTGCAAGGAAGAGAAAAGGACATCTCCTACGAGGCTACGAAGTCTATTTTGAACTCTATCAAGGCAGGCCAAGTCCTTTCTAGCAGCTCCTGCCCAGATGTGGCAACAGTATTCCATCCTTGGACGTACCTGGCTCTTATATAGATAGAGAATAGCATCAGCAGTGAGATATCTACTGGATCGATAGAAAGATCCCACCATTTTTCCAGCGGCCTTGGCAACAGATTTGATGTACGTGTTCCATTTAAGATCAGGAGTAATGGTCAAGCCAAGAAGTTTGTCAAAACTTGAGGCCTCCTGAAGACGAGAGCCATTCATTTCAATTGATGTCAGATGTGGATCAGAATGTTGATGATGTAAAGAGAGAAGCTTGGTTTTAGATGCATTAAAAGTAACCAGCCATTCTTTACCCCATTGTACTACGTGCTCAAGATCAGAGGAGAGAGAATTGGAGAGAACTTGGGCGTTTACTGTCTTAGATGTGCTACCATAAATGGTAGTGTCGTCAGCATAGATGTCTACAAATGATGTAAGGATGTGATTTGGAAGATCATTAATGTAGATCAGGAAAAGAGTTGGGCCCAGGATGGACCCCTGAGGGACACCGGCATTAATACTGTGAGCTTCAGATTTTTGCCCCTCAACTACTACTCTTATGAACCTATCAGAAAGAAATGATTTAATAATTGAGAAAACATTTCCAGAAATACCATAGCTAGAGATCTTATGAAGTAAACCTTTATGCCATACCCTATCAAAGGCCTTACATATGTCAAGAGCAATTGCCCTAGAAAGGTTGCCTCCGTCGAGAGATTTGCTAATCCTATGAGATATAACTGTAAGCACATCTGCTGTAGATCTAGCAGAACGGAAACCATATTGAGTGTCACTAAGAAGGTTTTTTTTGTTGAGATGGTTGATTACTTCTGTATTTAACACAGATTCCAGCAACTTACTCATGACGCACAGGAGACTTATTGGCCTGTACTGAGAGGGGGATGAGCGATCACCTGAATTCTTAAATACAGGGCATACTGATGAAATTTTCCAGGGAGATGGGAAACTATTCTCCTTAAGACAACGTTTAAACAGTTTTGTAAGTATGGGCGCTAGTTCAGGTTGAAGTTTTTTGAGTACTATAATTGGAATACCGTCAGGGCCAGTTGCTTTACTGGAATCAAGGTTTTTGATTAGCTTGGCAACATCACGTACAGATATACATATATCACATAGCGTGTTTTCTGATACAGGAGGAAATATTGGGGGTTGGCAGCCTTGATCGCAAAGGGTAGAATTAGCTGCAAAGTTCTTGACAAAGAGTTTGGCTTTGTCTGATGCTGACGAGATTACCTCAGGTCCATTGATAATAGTTGGGATGGAGCACACGCTTCTGTTCATGATTCTGTTTGCTATTTGCCAAAACTGGTGGGAACCAAGCCGCTGCTCAGCTACTTTGGACTTAACAGATTGAGCATACAACTCTCTTGCATTCTTTATTACTTTCTTACAATGGTTGCTGGCAGTCCTGAAAGCGGCTTTAGTTTTCATACATCTATTACGTTGGAAACAGTGGAAAAAGTGATTTCTGTGCGCAATGGCAGCAGCACATTCTGGAGAGAACCATGGCTGGCTGTTAGGTTTTTGCTGAAACTTTTTCGAGGGTATGAAACGGTCAATACCTACAATTAACCATTCCGTCAGGTCTAATACTATAGAGGACACATCCTTTTTAAACATGGAACGCAGAGGTAGATCAGATATAAATGTACGGAAGCTATCCCAGTCAGCCTTAGTGTATCGATATACTGTACGATGGAGAGGTACGTCTGGGGACTTATTACATTTCATTTTTATCTTAATTGATACAACAGAGTGGTCGGAAGAGCCAAGAGGCGACAGAACAGAAACTGAACATAGTTCAGGGCAAGTTGTGAGAAAAAGGTCTAGTAGGCTCGCATACTGGCCATCATTGTCGGGCACACGGGTGGGTTCCTGAACAATCTGAGTGAGGTCATAGGCAATGGAGAAATCATGACAGAACCTTCCCTCATCATCGGTCTTGTTAGAGTGGGTCAACCATTCGACGTTGTGAACATTGAAGTCACCACATACGTGAATGTTAGCTGAAGGATAAGCAGATAAGACTTGGTCAATTTTCTTAGATATGCTTTGAAAGATAGTAACTCCGCTGTTATGAGGGCGATAGAGAGTAAATATAAATGCCGTAGTGTGAGCTAAAGCAACCCGGAAGCACATATAGGGTAAGTTAGGATCTTCCCGGGAGATGTCCCTACCACATGGAAAGTTATCCCTAATATAGGCACGAATTCCATGCCCATGGCGATCTTGGGGGTCAGATTTAGAAGTTAAGTTAGAGTATCCTTTAATTGCGAACTCTTCTAGGGAAATAGCCTGTCCAATGCCAGTTTCACTTAAAAATAAAAGGTCTGGTTTAGTCTCCTGTAATTGGGTTTCAACCTCTGGAAGGTTAGAACGTAGACCCCTGATGTTGGAGAAGGAGACATTGTAGTAGGGGTCTACGTTGGAAGTTGGAGAACCGGGTTTAATCGTGTATTTTTTCTTGAAACTTGTCATGATGAATTTTTGGAATTTGTGGACTAGGTCATCAGATTTACTGCAGGACAGAGAGGGGAAACTAAGAGAGAAAAAGAAACGAAGATTTTTTTTTTATTATTTGTAGCTAATGATAAGGTAAAGCCGTAACAATTACCCACTAGTATGGCATCGAGAGGCCCCACCAGAAGCTACTGCATGGTCCAGAATCCATTCACCAAATGGCAATACAGCAGCTCCAGTACTTTGCACCTGCTGATAGGACAGCCTCCTTGGTGAAGTTCGAACTTCAATACGATACTAATCTTGATAAAATCTGTCGCTTCTGTCGAAAGTTTTAGGCAGACATGCAAACATACATACATATATACATTTATATATTGGTAACTAAAACTTTTTGACACAAATCGATTAAAAAGCTTGCCCTATCTCTTATTACTCTTTATGTAAAATGTCAAATGTTTAGACCAGTAATTGTCTGAGTAATTTGGCAGAGACAGTAGAGTCAATTTTTTAAAACTTTGACCCTAATTATGACTCCTTAACATTTATTGTTTTGGACTCAAATCAAGTTATTAATACATAATTATCCATGTCCAAGAAACCTATATATAAATTTCAAGTGTTTAGACCCCAAATTGTCGGAGGAGTTTGGTAGAGTTCTCAAAGGTCAAATCGTTAAACTTTGACCCCTTACCAGCCAAATTTCTCTCCGAAAACCGATCACATAGATCTTTCCAAATCTCAGTACCCTGTATATCAAATTTTGAGTCTGTAGACTAAAAATTGACAGATTTATTGCGTAGGGAAATGTACATGCACAGACAGACACACAGGCAGACAGATACACAGACACGTTCACTTTTATAGATATGCTAGCATGGGTGCCCGGCGTTGCCCGGGTATTTGGAGGTGTATATTGAACAAAAAAAACAAAAAAAAAACGAAAAAAAAACGGGGTCAATTTTTTTAAATTTTGACCCTTATTATGACCCCTCTAAATTTATTGTTTTGGGCTCAAATTGAGTAATTAAGTTAGATCCATGTCCAAGCAATCTATATCTAAAATGTCAAGTGTTTAGACCCAAAATTGTCGGAGGAGTTTGGTAGAGTTCTCAAGCGTCAAATCCTTGAAATTTAACCCCTTAATCTCCAAATTTCTGTCCGAAAAGAATCACGTCGATTTTCCCAAATCTCAGTACCTTGTATATCAAATTTCGAGTCTGTAGACTTAAAATTGACAGAGTTATTGCATAGGGAAATGTACACATGCAGACACTCAGACAGACCGATACACAGACGGACAGATACACAGACACGTTCACTTTTATAGATATATATATATATAGATAGATAGATTAAATATATACATATATATAAATATATATGGAAACAATTTTGTGTTTACTGTAAAATTTTACGCAAATATTATGCAATTATAAATCATGTAGAATATCGGCCTGAATATAATTACACGTAATCGTTTACTAAAGATGATCATCCCATAAGAAAACTGAAAAAAACTTATAAGGAATTAATTAAAATGAATGTTTAAAAGAATACGCAAATTAGCTAGATCTTTTGCTCGTGAATGCAATTCCACAGCCCACATATAAGAAAATTGTATTTTCTTTTTAAATAAATAGAAAGGAGGGTTTTTAATATGAATATCAATACACAAAAAAAGAAAAACGAATATATAGGAGTACTACCATGGGTGCCAGGCGTTGCCCGGGTGTTTGGAGGTGTATGCTGAGCAAAAAAACAAAAAAAGAAACCCCTCAATTTTTTAAAACTTTGACTCATATTATGACCCCTTTACATTTACTGTTTTGGGATCACATACAGGTAATTAAGATCCATGTCCAAGTAACCTATATCAAAAATTTCAAGTTGTCGGAGTTTAGTAGAGTTCTCCAAGGTTAAATCGTTGAACTTTGACCCTTTAACAGCAAAATTTCTGTCCGAAAACCGATCACATAGATTTTCCCAAATCTCAGTACCCTGTATATTGTGGGAACATGATGAGAATTAGCAGCGAACCGGATGTTAACGCATCCACCATGAGAGACAAAATGAAAAATCGTCTTTTGCACATGGCTCCACGCATCGCTTCCGCTTGGGAAGAAAAAAATAAGATAACCACAAAATAATTATCGACCAATGGCAGAGCTCCGCGCCTAAAATAAACACCTCAAATATCACAGTCACTGGGAGCTGGTGTGCCACTATAAAACGAGGGATTTGAGAGAACCAAAAAGCGGGAAGAGGAGATTCGCCCTGCTGCGTCAGTGAATGCACGGACAGATTCTCCCACCTGACCTAAAGAGATGAAGAACAGGAGGAAAAAGAAGACGAAGACGCCGGGCTGCTAGCTGCTGATGAAAAAGTCACCCGCTTTCCAGTTACAAGCCAGGACACGCATCACCGACAGCAGGATGACCGGCCTACCCTAACCATCTCCATCGTCAAAAAGATGAGTTACATTTTATGAACATTCATTCCTTGTCAATTCATACATACCTACAAACATTTTACGAACATTCATCTCCTTTGTTAAATCCCTTTTTTATAAATACCGAGGCCATAAATGGTGACACCCGAACGCGAGAGGAACACACATTTCCTTCTATACCCTAGACCGCCATAAATGGTGAACCCGCCGACCACGATGAAATCGAACATTCCAAAAATAAATAAATAATAATAATAATAAAAGGACAGACGTATTATTGCTGAAGTTAAGAGAACCCATTTTTTTGCTCAAATAATTTGCGTGACTAAAATAAGAATTGGCGAACAATTATACAAACACCAACCTTCAAAAAAAAAAGAAGTTTAACATTACATTAACAGGATGAACGGCAATCTGCTAAGATATTAAACATTTTTGTCAACCACTGAATGCGTAACCCACAAATTTCGCAATGGAGGATACTGTGTCAGCGATCTCTGCAAAGATACCGGGATTTATGCATGCTGCTGTGGACGGATGGTTCACCATATGCGAGGCTCAATTCAAACTGAGGAACATATCCAACGAGACCACAAGATTCTATCATATCCTCTCAAATCTTCCCCCTGACTTGATTTCAAACCTACCGACCACCATCATTACTCCTAAAAGTTATACGTAACTGAGAGATAAATATGCACGAACAATCAAAGCCTGAGTTGTTCAACAGACTTATTGGCGCTACAGCCATGACCGGAAAACCGTCCACATATTTACAGGAACTGATGGCGACAGCTAGTAAAGTAGGTGTGGGAGAGGAACTTGTGCGCCATAAATTCATTCAGGCACTGCCCACCGAAATAACCCCGGTTATAGCAGCGGTAAAAAACGCCCCGGTATATGAATTGGGTACATTGGCGGATGAAATAGTTCCTTTTCTGAGACCAAAGTATGTGCACAATGTTACTGAACCACCACCCAGAGCCAACGGAAATTTAACTTCCACCAGCATTGCTACAAGAACACACAATAATGTACGAGAAACCCCAAATCTGTCGTGTTCACTTGTACTTTGCGGAAAAATCGAGGACCTGCAAACCATGGTGCAGATGGCCACAAAACTCCAACTGCAAAATAATGCCTACATCAAGACCATCATCACCCGTCAGGCAACCTAACCAAACTTCGGGAAACTTATGAGAGTTGGAACAGCAACTGACAATTCGCAACTATTTGAGGTTGCCACCAAAATTGGACAAAAGATAGTAAACTTCATTATAGATACAGGTGCGTCTGTAACAATACTACCACACAGTCTGGCACCTGATATAACCATCAATTCCACACCTGTACGTTTGTCATCACCCAATGGAGATGCCATAAAATGCTTTGGGGAAATACAAGTGGACATTATTATTCCAGGTTTACGCTGTTCATACCCTTGGACAGTTGTGATCGCGGACACTGTCAACCCTCTTTTAGGTGCAGACTTTCTTCGGCACTACCGTCTCATCTTGAATTGTAGTGATGGTAAATTGGTGGATGAGACAACATACTGCTATGTACAAGGGGGACGGGTCACAGCTCAGATACAAAATATAACGGTAAACAACCATGACTTACATGGTAGACTTATCAGGAACAATGCAGTCTCTCCTCCAAAAATTCCCCAAGCTTACCACACCATGCACAGCGCAACCTCCAGCATCTAACACAAGAGTAACTCATGTCATAGACACTGGAGATAGTGCTCCAACTTACGCCAAGGTCCGACAACTGTCCGAAGAGAAATATGAGGCGGCAAAACAAAAATTCACAGAACTTTTAAAAGCTGGAATACTAAGACCGTCGAAATCCCCATGGTCCTCACCAATACACCTAGTTCCGAAATCAAGCCCCGGAAAATGGAGAGTGTGTGGTGACTTCAGATACCTGACAAGACCAGACAAATACCCAATCCTGAACATTAACAGCCTCGGAGCCAAGCTTTTTAAAAAGAGAGTATTCTCAAAGATTGATTTGTTACAGGCATATCATAAAATTCCCATTCAGAAGGCTGATATTGAAAAATCTGCCATGATAACACCATTTGGCCTTTTTGAATATTTATTTATGCCTTTCGGGTTGTGAAATAGCAGTTCAACCTTCCAAAGATTTACTCAGGGAGGTGGGCTGTGTTTTCGTATGCATTGATGACATCCTGGTGTTTTCAGAGTCTGAGGAACAACACCACAATGACCTTGGAAAGGTTCTCTCACTTCTCGAAGAGAACAAACATAATATTTCTGTCGACAAGTGCCAATTTTTCAGAGATAACATTGAATTTTTGGGCTACAATATAAGTGCTGAAGGACTTACACCAACGCCACAGAAAGTGGAAGATATAAAAACTTTTCCAGAACCAACAGACTCTAAATCGCTCCAGCGACTCCTGGGAATGGTCACTTTCTACAGAAAACTAATCCCACAGGCTGCAGATGTGCTACTGCCTTTGACGGAAGCCATTAAACACAATCCCGCAGTTAAAACACTGGAATTAGACCCACCGGAAAAAGAAGCATCTGTAAAAATAAAAACCATCCTAGCAGAAATATCTGCATTGACACATCCTGATCCGAAGGCCACATAATATCACTTGGTCACAGATAGCTCCAACTATGTGGTAGGAGCAGCACTGAATCAGATAGTAAATGGTGAATCGATACCTATTGGATTCTACTCACGAAATCTATCGGAGAGCCAAAAGAAATACTCCACCTTTAACAGAGAATTATTAGCAGCATACCAAGCTGTGTTGCATTTCAAACCTCAAACAAAAGGGAGGAATGTGACCCTCTTCTCCGATCACAAACCACTGTCCCAGACCGTACATACCCGAACCGTTACGCAGGAACATTTTTGACATATTTCATAACATCTCGCATCCAGGACCTACACCAACAACCAAGTTAGTAAAGTCCAGATACTTTTGGCCAGACATGGACAGAAATATACGAAATTGGGCTAAAGGCTATCTTCAATGCCAGCAACATAAAATCTCCAGGCACACCAAAACAGAAACCACACCATTCTCCCTACCATCTGGGAGATTTGAACCAGTACATATAGACATCATTGGACCATTACCACCCGCCACCACATATGATAGTGTATACACATCTCCAGCCAGATATGTATTGACATGTATTGATAGAGCAACAAGATGGGTGGAGGCCACACCTCTGCAGAACACATCTGCCTCTACCATCGCAATAGCATTCTTAACCATATGGATCTCCCGTTTTGGAGTTCTATTACATGTGGTTACAGACCGAGGAAGCAAGTTTGAGAGTGAGCTGTTCAGAGATTTATCCATGATAATTGGATTCCACAGACTCCGCATCACCCTAAAACCAACGGAATGATCAAAAGGCTACACCGGACCTTAAAGACTGCAATCATGACACGACAGCAGAGCTGGCTAGATGCACTACCCATTGTACTGCTTGGCATTAGAAACATGCCTAACGACCAAGGATTTTCCCAAGCTGCCGCAGTTACAGGGACCCAACTACTACTGCCAAAACTAATAATGAACCAAGAAAATCCAGATCTACATGGAGAAGACATAATAAAAATGGCCAAAGAGATGCAAAAGTTGGATATGGCTCTCCTCTCAGAAGGGCAGCTACATACAACACAAAAAGCATTCATACCGGAAGAGCTAAAATCAGCGACCCATGTGTGGCTTCAAAGGGATAGGATTCGAAAACCACTGGAAGCTCCATACTCTGGACCACATAGGGTCATCCAAAGGCAAAACAAGCACTTTCAAATCGAACTGCCATCGGGAGATATACAAACAGTTTCAGTAGAAAGACTAAAACTAGTCAAGTTCAGTAATGCCAATAATAACAGCAACAATAACAATGAAGACATCGAACAGATGACAGTACACCAGGACACATGTCCGCTCCAACACAGGACATAGAAGACTCACCAAATGAACCTTCTGTAACATGCTCAGGTAGACGTGTTCGCTTTGCAAAACACAAGGACCACGTCTACTATATATAAAGGAGGTAGGAACAAAAACTCATGCTTTTCCAAAATGTTCGTTCCCCCCCACCCCACACCTCAAAAGCATAGACTACTACTATCCACCAAAATCCTCACGGACACTTTTGGAATAGCTCCGTTATTTCGGGTGACGATGTGTATGGGAACATGATGAGAATTAGCAGCGAACCGGATGTTAACGCATCCACCATAAGAGACAAAATGAAAAATCGTCTTTTGCACATGGCTCCACGCATCGCTTCCGCTTGAGAAGAAGAAAATAAGATAACCACAAAATAATTATCGACCAATGGCAGAGCTCCGCGCCTAAAATAAACACCTCAAATATCACAGTCACTGGGAGCTGGTGTGCCACTATAAAACGAGGGATTTGAGGGAACCAAAAAGCGGGAAGAGGAGATTCGCCCTGCTGCGTCAGTGAATGCACGGACAGATTCTCCCACCCGACCTAAAGAGATGAAGAACAGGAGGAAAAAGACGAAGACGCTGGGCTGCTAGCTGCTGATGAAAAAGTCACCCGCTTTCCAGTTACAAGCCAGGACACGCATCACCGACAGCAGGATGACCGGCCTACCCTAACCATCTCCATCGTCCAAAAGATGAGTTACATTTTACGAACATTCATTCCTTGTCAATTCATACATACCTAACAAACATTTTACGGACATTCATTCCTTGTTAAATCGTACATACCTACAAACATTCTACGAACATTTCACTGTAATACAAACTGTCAAATATCTCCATCGGACAATCCATTCTTCGTTAAATCACATTCCATCCTACAAACACTTTGCCTCTTCTAATACAAACTGTTAGTAGCAAATAAAATCGGCTCTCAACCTTCAATATTTGTCTGTCTTTAATTATATGGAGTCAGAATCTACAGACTTCCAACGTTGTTCATTTCATGTATTCTTTGTTGTGACCTCTATGGCATCCTTTCCTACCCCTAATCCCTTTTACAAACACAGAGGCCATAATATCAAATTTCGAGTCTTTAGACTTAAAACTGACAGAGTTATTGCATAGTACTTCACGGGGAACTTCAAGGGGAATATTAGGCTTGTACACAGACAGACAAACAGACAGACACACAAAAGGTACACTTTTATAGATGTAATAGCATGGGTGCACGGCGTTGCCCGGGTGTTTGGAGGTGTATGCTGAGCAAAAAAACAAAACAAAAAAAAACCCTGTCAATTTTTATAACTTTGACCCTTTTTATGACCCCCGGAACATTTATTGTTTTGGGCTCAAATCAAGTTATTAAATTAGATCCATGTTCAAGGAACCTATATCTTAAATTTCAAGTGTTTAGAACCAAAATTGTCGGAGGAGTTTGGTAGAGTTCTCAAAGGTCAAATCGTTGAACTTTGACCTCTTATCAGCGAAATTTCTAGCCAAAACCCGATCGCATAGATGGTAAATTTTTAGTTTACCGACCCCTCGGCATTTCCTTTAAAATTTCCGACCTTTATAGGTTTTCAAGTATACTGAAAACGTATATCGTATTTATTTTTTGCGCAAACAATTAGTTATCCCTTTATAAAGACATTCCGTATCCAACGTAATCACTATCAATTTACTGGCGGCCATCTTGTTTTCCAATACCCCAAAAAACGCCAGAAAAGGTCAACTTTGTCACATATCACTGGACATCTCCTCCCCACCCCTCCATCGGCGTTGACGCAAAAAAAAAAAAATCTTGAGCAGAAGGAAAGGACGTAACACAAGACCACAAATTAAAAAAAGTGTTTAGAGTAATATTTATTAAAATAAATTAAAATTTAGAAACAAAACATTATTATACTGTAGAAAAATGAACATTTTTTTTTAACGAAAACTAAAACGTTTTATCTCAAACGAACATCAAAATTTTTTTTTGTTTTACAAGAAAGTGTTTAGAGTAATATTTATTAAAATAAATTAAACTTTAGAAAGAAAATACGTTTTACTGAAGGAAAATGAAAATTGGTAAATATGACTCATTTCACCCTCGGAAATTCCGTTTTTTTTTGTTTTTTTTTTTTTTTTTTGTTATGAACCCTGCGTAAACGGGTTTGAAGTAGCTACTCCCTGGGGTTTTCTTTCACTTTCTTCGAATATATCTCGCCTCCTCCCGCCTTTTTTTAACGAGCGTGTATTTGATGGTGCCCGGAAAACTCGTCCCGAAAAAAATCGTCTCCGGAAAACCCGTACCCGGAAAACTCCCCCCTTTTTGCTAGGTAGGAAAACGAATTTAGGAAAACTCATCTCCGGAAAACTCGTACCCCTTTTGCTAGGTAGGAAAACTGGTCCCTTATTGAATAAACATCGATTGAAAACACATTTTATGACCGTTCTTCAATGAGATATTGTTTTTCAAAGAGAATACACATCCGATAATATTTTGTTAGAAATTTCAGAATGCAAGGGCGATAACCGCATGATTTGCAATCATGCGATTATTTTGACCAATGGTATTGCGTTGTTCAGTTACTGCGGAGGATTCAGAAGTGGCGGGAATATTATGTTTCAAAAAACAGATTTCAATTTGGCGTCGTGCCAAGCAGACGCGCATAATCTCGCTCCGTGTCTAATGAACTAAGGCAGGGTTCTACCCCATTTATTTCTCGGCTCATTTAAATGCGGATACTAGCCAGAGGCTAAAATGTTCTACGGAATAATTACTTCATTATCATTGCCCGCAAGGGGACATATTATTTTATGAACATCGATCGCAATGTGCGTTGTTCGTATTCGACAGTCTGGAAAGATTTCGAGAACCCTCAACCAATTCAACGAGCGGCCGATTCTACCAGCATCTTCAACAAGAAGAAAACTACCTTCGCCTTTCAAGGCAAGAACTACCCGCCATTTGGCAGAAGCTGAAGAGGGCACTCTTTTGCAATATGGACTCCTTTTTTACCCTTTTGTAAATAAAATTATTCTTGGATTTAAGGTGAGCCTTTGTTGCTTTTCTGTGTCTCTTTCATTCTGTCAAAGGCAAAAACGAGTAAGAGAATTTCTTACACCGTTTTTATTGCAAAAGATATTCCTTCCGCCCCCCTCTCCAATTTTTTCTTTCTTATGAGTAATAACGTTTTATTGCATAAGATTTCGATCCCCCCCCCCACATTATTTTGGATTTTTTCCTTTCATTGTGTCGCCTTTATAAAAAATAATGTATTTAATATTCATTATTATATTTAATTTGTAATGGTCCTTAAAAGACCATGTGCTTTGAAAAAAATATATATTGAATATTCATTCTTATATTAAATTGTAATGGTCCATAAAAGAACATATTCATTGAAAATAAATATTCCTTCAATAAATTGTAACTGAAGTTCATTTGAAGAAAAATAAATATTATTTCATGTAAATTGTAAACTGAAGTTTTAATTCGTAAAAAAAAAAATACCTTTCAAATATTTTACGATAATTGTAACCGTTTAAATAATGTAAAAAAAAAAAATTATATATTGATTCTTGAATTTATAATTGATTGATTGTTGAAATGTGTTGTCGAATGTCGGTCTGAACTTTTCTTATGGGTTTAAATTCCTTGTTAATTGAGAGTTTCTAATTTTGTTGACGTAACCCCCTTCAGATAGTAGTGGTTCTCGTCGGAGAATCCTTTTCGCGCCCTTTGATTTTATTTCCCCACGTGGGAACGCCCATTTTTTTTTCTCGTGACGTGTCCTTCGAACATGGCAAATTCAAATCTTGTTGGTCGAATAGAAGCTAAAAAGTTTCGTATAACGGCTTCTTTGGATTGGATGAACGAGAGAGGAGGTGGGTGTGGTATAAATAATTTTTCTTCCGACATCGAGAAACGATTGTCTGAAGTAGACGATTTATTCGATCAGTTAATTTTCAAGTCCCCAGATGAGGAAATACTAAATATATGTCGAGATTTCGAAATGTTTAAAGCGGGAGTCCACGACAGACTGGCTGAGCTCCAGCTGGAGATTGAGAAATCAAGGGATATTGTTCCCATGAAAATGGAGTTGGAGTGCCCCCCGTTTAGTGGGGATCCAACTCCCAATAACATGCGAACATGAAAAGTGCAGATAAATTATTATTGCTAAAATCCAAATTATCAGGAGAGGCGTTTAATATTATTTCTAGGTTTGATGTGATTCCCGAGAATTAAGAAGCAGCTTTGGAGTGTCTGAAGGAAAAATATTTAAATCCTTCAGCAATTATGAACAAAATATTCGATGACATTATTCCACAACCAGACCATTTTGCATCTTTGAGGGATATCAGAATCCTCGTCCAGCGAGTCAAACTTGAACTGACGGAGATGGATAATTCCTTTGGCACGGATTTTCTTACAGATAAATCCATCTCAGGAAGATTGATAGCTCATATTCTGTTCGCTAAATTTCCGAACAGTGTTCGCAGAGAAATAATGAATAAATCCTGTGAACGGTTTCCTTCTTTAAAGTCTATTTTAACGTATACGTTTGACGTTATAGACATAATAATGGCGTCGCCTTTAAATGCGACGAGGCGGGAAAAATTCCCGCCAAACATGTCGGGTTCGTTGAATGCTGGAACCCTCGTGGCGAAGAATTCGGAGCCAAAACAAATCAAGTCCTTTCAGAGTAATAATAACTCTAAATCTTTCGTCAAAAATGGCGAAAATAAAATTTGTAAATTGTGTCAGGTTGATGGTCACCTGACAAAAGTTTGTTCTAAATTTCCAAATTCGGAATCTAAAATTATTCGAGCGAAAGAATTAAGATTATGTCTCCGGTGCCTCGGTGAGCACTCAGAGTCCAGTTGCAGGGGGGTTAAGGGGTTCCCCTTCCCTTGCAGTAATTGTGGTCTAAAAAACCATTATTCCTTAATGTGTCCAAAAGAATCTAGGTCCTTTGTGGGACGTACTTTCATGGCGGATCAGGACAAGAGTATTAGTCCTGTACTCAAGATATCTATGAAGGTTAAAGGGCACCCGGTTTATTTTTTCTGTCTGATAGATACGGGTAGCCAAAAATCCTTTTTCTCTAAAACAATTCTGGACCGGTTGATTCACAACCGTAATCTAAATCCTGAGACGGTACAAATGTCCATCAATACCCTCGTGGGGAATAAGTCCTTACATCTTTCAGAGCTGGAAGTGTCTATTAAATTGGGACATCAGCGTCCTTTTTATCATTCTGCATTGTTTGCTGAAAATTTAAAATTGAAATTTAACGTAAACAGGTTCGACGAGATTACGTCGAATTTAACTAAAAAGGGGTATAAGTTTTGCCCTGGTTATTCTGAACTAAACGGTTCTAACATTCTCGGTATCATTGGCCTGGATCTTATTCCTAGAATCCATAATCTCAGTTTAATTAAGTGCTTGGGAGGTTCCGCTTGGAAACTCCCCAATTATATCATTCCCTTCGGTGAGGGGTCAAGTTTTTTAAACAAAAATGATAAGGCTGTGGAAAAATTGCCAGCCTTCGATCAAGTTATTAAAACACTCCCTATGTGTCAGTCATATTTAATTGACAGTGTATTAAAGCCAGTAGCATCTTACGATGATGTGCTGCAACCTTTTTTTGATGGTCCTGCTGTTGAACGTGGAGTAGAAAAGTTTTTTTCTCTGGACTCCATAGGTATCGAGGATACCAACCAGTTGTCTTCAATTGATAAGAAAAAAATAAATGCCTTCGAAGAGGCTATAGTTCTCAAGGAAGGAAAATATTACGTCGAGCTGCCTTGGGAGCATGACAAGCTTCTCAAAGTGGAATCCAATTATGTGCCTTCACTGCGAATAATGCATAGGGTGGCCCAGTCCTTGAAAGGAAAAGGACTGTATAACGATTATATACAGGTCTTCAAAGAATACGAAGACTGCGGAATTATCGAACCTTTCTCCGTTCCCCATGGAACTTATGAGAATTATAAATGGATTCCCCATCGGCCAGTAATTAAAGAAGGTCTGGGAATAACTACAAAAATCCACCCTGTTTTCAATTGCTCGTTGAAACGTAAAGGTAGCGTTTCGATTAACGACGCTGCTTATTCGGGTGTTAACATGACTGCATTGTTGCTAGATATTCTACTAGCTTTCCGAAAAGAAAAATATGTGCTTTTGGGCGATTTGCGCAAAGCTTTTTTACAGATCAGGTTAAAATCTATTGAAGATAAAAATAGATTTTGTTTTTTCCTCAAGGTAGATGGCAAATTGTGCGCCTACCGATTTAATACTATTATTTTTGGGTTCAATGCCAGCCCTTTTATATTAAGCTTTATACTTAAGCATCATGCCAAAAAATATGAAGCCGATTTAGCTTCACATTCGATTTCCAATAATTTCTATGTTGACAACTTAGTTACTACTAATAGTGACCGAGATACTCTAACCCACGTGTATAATAAAGTCCGCGACAGACTCGGAGAAGCGAGGTTTGAACTCCAATCCTGCAACTCCAATTGCACGAGCATACAAAATAAAATGATGGAAGACGGTACTATCTCGTCTTCTTCTCCCAACTTTGAAAAGGTGCTGGGGTATCAATATTCTGTTGAAAGGGATACCCGTAAACTCGCTCCATCTGTAATTGATGGCAATGCCAATACCAAACGCAAGATATTATCTCAAGTCTATATGATCCATTATCTTTACTTCTTCCTGTCACCGTGCAGGGGAAGATTATTATTAGTCAACTGTGGAAAAAGGAGTTGTCTTGGGATCAACTGAAGAAGTTAAGGCCATGTGGCAAGCACATGCCAACGAGCTGAATTGTATAGGGAACTTTGAATTTCCTAAATGTACTCTCCTAGCGGAATCCCCTGTTGAAATTATTTGCTTTAGCGATGCTTCTAAGCATGCTTATGGGTTTTCCGTGTATGCGAAACAAAGTGCTCAGTGTTCCTTGATATTCGCCAAGGCAAAAGTGGCACCCATCAAGGGAAAATCACTACCTGTTTTGGAATTATTAGCTATATTTCTAGCGTTTAAAGTTATTCCACAAGTTTTGGGTGCTCTAGCGCCCATCAATATCAAATCCTTTTTTGTCGTGTCTGACGCACAAGTAGCCCTGTCATGGATTTTGAATGGGAAGGCTACGAGAAAAAATATATTCATTGAAAATCGTGTGTCAGACATTAATAAGTTCATTGAAAACATCAAACTTAAATATGGGATAAACCCTAAATTTAGATATGTTCCTTCGTCAGATAATCCGGCTGATCTTTTAACCAGAGGTATTACTGCCTCTAAGTTCAAACAATTTTTCAAATTTTGGACCAGCGGACCAGATTGGCTTAATCAAGTTGAAATCAGTTGGCCCACGTCCCCCTTACTTTGTCTTAACAATGTTAACAGGAAGATGGTAACATGTATGTTCTCGGATGAAACTACTTCTAACGAGAATCACTTGCCAATTAAAATATCTGATTTTTCCTCATTAACTAAGGCTATTAATGTCTTAGAAAAAGTTGTGAGATTCGGTGATAAATTATGTCACCGAAAGACTGACACCGTCAAGAGAGCTAAATTGTTGCTCTTCTCTCATTTACAAAGGGAAGCCTTTCCCACAGAACTTGCTTATTTGCAGCAACCCTCTAATAGGGCTGCTCTCCCAAGAGTTACGGCCCTTGGGTTATTCCTAGATAGGGAGGGACTGATACGGACTCAAGGACGTATTCAGAACTCCGAGGTTTTTCCATATGAAGTGAAATTTCCTATATTGTTAGGAAAAAATACCCACCTGACCAAATTGGTCATTATTGAAGCTCACCAGAATTGTTGTCATATGGGAGCAAATTCAACCCTTAGTAAGGTGAGGCTATCGGGTTTTTGAATCCCCCAAGGGAGACAGGCGGTGAAGTCGGTTCTCCGTGGCTGTGTTAAATGTAAGAGAATTAATTCTCTACCGTACAAAGGACCCTCTGGGTCTCAACTGTGTTCTGTAAATTTTGTCCGGCCCTTCAAATGTGTAGGGGTGGATTTTACTGGACATTTTTTTGTCAAAAACAATAATGAGGATGTCAAAATGTACATCCTATTGTTTACTTGCATGAGTTTACGTGCCATACACTTGGAATTGGTACCGGACATGAGCGCAAGATCCTTCTTGTTAGCGTTCGTTAGGTTCACCAACTTATTTGGTGTAGCAACTCATATGTATTCCGACAATGCTAAATCTTTCATAGCGTCGGGTATTATATTATCAGACATATTTGTGTCTGATGAATTTAGAGAATATTTCAAATCCACTACTATTGTTCATTATACAATTCCCCTGTACTCTGCATGGCATGGTGGAGTATGGGAGAGATTAATTAAAACTGTGAAACAGTGTCTTTCCAAGTTGTTGAGTAGGAGGAGGGTCGGTTATTTCGAGTTCCTAACCGCCCTTTCAGATGTTCAAAAGGCCATAAATGATAGGCCACTAACATTTATTTCAGCTTCTGATAGAGGCCTTGTTGGGTTGACTCCCAACCATTTTTTGCTGACAGGATATCATCCCCGCCTGCTTATCAATCTTAGCGGTTCAGAGGACCCTTGTCCAGAACCTCCAAATAGAAATTCGCTCTTACATTCCCTTGAAATTAGGGATGAATTTGTCAGTAAATTCAAACGTATTTGGCATAATGACTACTTGTTCTCAATTAGAGAAGTAGACGCCCACATTACAGAAAATGAAACCTCTAAAATATCAGAGGGTGAAATTGTTCTTATCAAAGCTCCTAAGTCCCGGCCCTTCTGGGGGTTGAGTAAGGTAGTAAAATTATTGGTCGGAAAGGACAACAAGGTTCGTTCAGCCTCAGTGCTGAAAGACGGGTGTGTCCAAATTCATTCCTTAAAAAATATTTATCCTTTAGAGATAAAACATAATCCTGAACCTGCATTAGCAGAATTTGTGGAAAAAGGAAGCCCCTTCTTTTGCCCTACATGTTCAGTTGCCAACGACGGAACAACACCTATGGTGTGTTGCGACTCGTGCAATGAGTGGTACCATTTTGGTTGTGTCGGGGTCGACCAACAAGTTACCGTTGAAGATTGGGTGTGTCCGGATTGTGCGGACCAAACATCAAGTTAATAATTGTATATTCCTTTTATAGACTCATCAGTAGAGTCATTCATTTTATTACTAATAAATTCTCTGTTTGCCATAGAGAGATCGTTATAAGTTCAGATTGACAACAGACACACATTGAATTTAATTGCTATTATTATGTTAATATTAAGTCCTTTGGGACAGAATTTCATTGTTAACAACTTATAGGCGACAATCCTTAATTTCCCGATAAAAAAGAAAGAAATGAGTATCCATTTCTTTCTCTTCCTTCCTTTGGCAGTGTGTTAGAAATTTCAGAATGCAAGGGCGATAACCGCATGATTTGCAATCACGCGATTATTTCGACCAATAGTATTGCGTTGTTCAGTTACTGCAGAGGATTCAGAAGTGGCGGGAATATTATGTTTCAAAAAACAGATTTCAATTTGGCGTTGTGCCAAGCAGACGCGCGTAATCTCGCTCCGTGCGTAATGAACTAAGGCAGGGTTCTACCCCATTTATTTCTCGGCTCATTTAAATGCGGATACTAGCCAGAGGCTAAAATGTTCTACGGAATAATTACCTCATTATCATTGCCCGCAAGTGGGCATATTATTTTATGAACATCGATCGCAATGTGCGTTGTTTGTATTCGACAGTCTGGAAAGATTTCGAGAACCCTCAACCAATTCAACGAGCGGCCGATTCTACCAGCATCTTCAACAAGAAGAAAACTACCTTCGCCTTTCAAGGCAAGAACTACCCGCCATTTGGCAGAAGCTGAAGAGAGCACTCTTTTGCAATATGGACTCCTTTTTTACCCTTTTGTAAATAAAATTATTCTTGGATTTAAGGTGAGCCTTTGTTGCTTTTCTGTGTCTCTTTCATTCTGTCAAAGGCAAAAACGAGTAAGAGAATTTCTTACAATTTAAAACAAATATTTTTACTTGTTTACTCTTTTTTTTTTTTAAATTAAATTAATTTTTCTAAGTTTTCGTTTTCTACCTAGCTTTGAAAGTTTTTGGTGTTTCAACTTATTTTAAAGAGTTTATTTAGTTAAAAAAAAAAAAAAAAGTAATGTCGAGTGTTACTTATGAACAAAACATGTTCGACATAAGAGGATCTAGGTGTATCAGAATTTTAGTCAACCCGCCATAACAAACGACTGTTTGAATAGACCCCCAATGTATACAAGCTTATAACAAAATGAAAATGTAATTTCAAACCACAATTATTATTTCAATAAAATGAGGAAATATCAAAATTTAATATCATAAAAGGTTTCACCGAAAAAAATATACAATTTTTTTTTTTCATCGGTTTTATTAAAAAAAAAAGTTCACGAAAAACAAAAAACGTAACTCGTGTGGATGTAATTATGAATTTAGGAAAACTCGTCCCCTTTCGCTAGGTAGGAAAACTCGTCCCTTATTGAATAAATATCGATTGAAAACACATTTTATGATCATTCTTGAAGGAGATATTGTTTTTTAAAATAAACTATAGCCCCCCCCCCCCCATAATATTTAAAAAAAAAAATTTTTTACTTGTTTAATGTTTTTTTTTTTTTTTTTTTTTAAATAAAATCGAGGGTTAGTATTACTGTACACATAGATTCGAAAAAGTTGTCAAAAAACAAATATAGAACAAATAAATGTTATCAAAGGCAAGATAAGTTACTTTTCTACCTAACTGGATATAATTCACGTGTTTTTATTCAGTGTAACAACACTGTAACATGTTTATTCAGCTCGAAAAACATGCAATGTTTACCGATGTATTGGAAAATTCAAAATGGCAGCCGACTGTCTCTCGGAGAGGGTACGTTTGGGAAAAGGTATTATAAATAATAAACTAGACAAAATACTGTTAGAAAACAACCGAATACATGTCAACTGATGTCACGGTAACATATATTGAGCGAATTTCTAACAGTATTTTGTCTAGTTTATTATTTATAATACCTTTTCCCAAACGTACCCTCTCCGAGAGACAGTCGGCTGCCATTTTGAATTTTCCAATACATCGGTAAACATTGCATGTTTTTCGAGCTGAATAAACATGTTACACTGAATAAAAACACGTGAATTATATCCAGTTAGGTAGAAAAGTAACTTATCTTGCCTTTGATAACATTTATTTGTTCTATATTTGTTTTTTGACAACTTTTTCGAATCTATGTGTTGTACAGTAATACAAACCCTAAAATCGATTTTCTAAGTGTTCGTTTTCTACCTAACTGGCTAAGTTCTTAGTGGTTTAACTTATTTTAAAGCGTTTATTATGTTCATACAAAGTTAATTATAAATTTTTTTTTGTTCTTATTTTAACGATGTTTTTTGGAGTCATAAAAACAATAAAAAAAACAAAACCCCAAAATTAAAAAACAGGGAGCGATTCGATTCTTAGTTACGCATTTGGTTTTGGTACTTATGCAGAGAGTGATCCGGACGTAACTCACCGGACGCTCGGCTTGCCCCGTAAAACGACGTCAACAGCCGGAGTTAGCCGAGCGTCGGCGAGGAAAAGCAAGCCGAGCGTCGGCGCTGAAAACATAAGAAAAGAGAAACCTACCTTAATGTAAAATTTGTTAAAACTTTTATTTACTGTAACGGAAAACAAATTTTTTTTTGTATTTTTTTTTTTTTTTTTTTTTGTAAATGTAAAATGTTTTTATATAATATATAAGAAAGTTATGTTTTTTTTTTTTTTGAAGAAGAAGAAACAGCGAAAAAAAGGTAATAAGCAAAATTTGTTTTTTTTTACAAAACATGTTTTTTTTTTAGGGTTAGGGTTAGGGTTATTTTTTTTATTTTTTTAAGAATAAACAGCGAAAAAAAAAAGGTAACAAGCAAACTGTTTTTTTTTTTTTTGTACAAAACATGTTTTTTTTTTTTTTGTTGGGTGGTTAGGGTTAAGGAAAAACCTGGTAAAAGAAAAATGCGAGGAATATTTACTGTTGGTATTTCCTCAGACTGTTGGAGGGCATCACACGACACGACTATGAGGGACAGGTTTTCTTTTTTGCAAGCAAACTCCTTTCCTGACAAAATTCCAGGACACCCGCTGAGCGCTGCCGCTGCTGTTTGCAATTTTTTCCGACAAATATGTTAAGTTCATATTTCCTTCCATAGGTACGCGATTTTAAGGGTTGTTAAATAAATCTGAAATTGTAACGGTTGTTGTTAAATAAATCTGATTCTGTACTGTTTTACTTTCTTTTCTTCTTTTTCCTTATTGTCGTCTGCTGCTTTGAATTTTTTTTCTTGCGTCGCGTACGCGCGTAGCGTTGACGGTAATCGTGAAGAAAGAGAGAGCCTGTTTCCTCCGTTTGACTATAGGTGGCGTTACTGTCTGTCCACCCAGTTACGGAAGCACAAAATGTATATAATGCCACCCTTGAAATAAAAATAAATGTTTTTGTTATATTTTAATTTTAAACATGGTTTTTTTTTGGGGGGGGGGGTGCAAACATATTTAAGTTTTGTTTTTTGTTTTTTCAAACATATTTACGTTTTGTTTTGTTTGTTTTTGCAAGCATATTTAAGTTTTATTTTTCCAAACATTTACGTGTTGTTGCTTGTTTATTTTAAAACATTTACGGTTTTTTTTTTGTTTTTTTTGTTTTTTTTTGCAAGCATAAACTAAATATTTTTGAAATATTTTTCTTTTTGAAAAGTTTGCTTATGCACTTATTGGTACCGCGCTATTTTTTAATAGTAGTTTCAAGTAAGATTCAGGTTTTATAATATCCTTTTTCATATATATATATATATATATATATATATATATATATATATATATATAAATACTTGGGGAAAAGGTAAAATAAGTGCAGAAAAATTAAGAAAAAAGGGAGGGTCCATAAAAAAGATAAAAGAAAAAACGTTGATTTTTTTTTTTATTATTATCATAAGAGCGTAAAAAATACTCGCGGAAAAACGGTTGTACCCATAAATATGTTTAAAAGAAAAATATAGCAAAAACATTTAGTTTATGCTTGCAAAAAAAAAAAAAAAAAACGTAAATGTTTAAAAATAAACAAGCATCAAAACGTAAATGTTTGGAAAAATAAAACTTAAATATGTTTGCAAAAAAATAAAACTTAAATATGTTTGCACAAAAAAAAAAAAGAAACATGTTTAAAATTAAAATATAACAAAAACATTTATTTTTATTTCAAGGGTGGCATTATATACATTTTGTACTTCCGTAACTGGGTGGACAGACAGTAACGCCACCTATAGTCGAACGGAGGAAACAGGCTCTCTCTTTCTTCACGATTACCGCGTTGACAACCGTCGAACTACATCGGCGACGCTCGTTGAAAACCGTCGAACTACATCGCCGACGCTCGGCTAACTCCGGCTGTTGACATCGTGTTACGGGGCTAGCCGAGCGTCCGGTGAGTTACGTCCGGATCACTCTCTGCATAAGTACCTTGTTTTTTTAATTATGATAGTTTTTTGTCATACCAAATGCACTCATGCGTTACTTAAAATTATGATTTTATCAATTATCAACATTTATTGTCGTCCTGTCAAATTTTGCAAAAATTAACTAATAAATTAAAAGCGAAATATTTTTTTGGCGCGAGAGATGCCATGTGCTAACAATCTCTCGTTAACTCTTTATTTTTTTTAATTTTTACTTCAAAATTCTAAAATCAATCATTAAGAGAGAAAGTAATCACTAAATAAATTTATTAATCAATTTTATTGAAAACTCCACTATCGTTTATCAAGAATCTTTTTAATTTAATTTTTTGTTGGTTGCTTTTCGAAGGGAGATATAGGTTTTATCCCCCCCCTCTCTCTCTAAATTATATTTTAAAAAATATTAAAATTTATTATTTTCTTTTTAAAACCAAATCTCCCTCAGTAATTTCTTTAATTTTCTATTTTTTAGCGATTATCAAGACCCCCTAAGATGTGATATACCGGGCATTATTTCTCGTTCTCCCGTAACAGTAACACTCGACATGTTTTTTGTTTGTTTGTTTTTTTCTTTACCAAATAAACGATTCCAAATAAATTAAATAAACAACATAGTCGGCGAGGTAGAAAAATCGATTTTACCCTTTTATAAACAACAGTATATAAGTAAATTCTTTTTATATTAATATAAAAAAAATATGCGGTCTCATTTATGAACATAATAAACGCTTTTATTAAAAATACAAAAAAAACATTAAACAAGTAAAAATATTTTTTAAAAAATATTATGGGGGGGGGCTATAGTTTATTTTAAAAAACAATATCTCCTTCAAGAACGATCATAAAATGTGTTTTCAATCGATATTTATTCAATAAGGGACCACCTAGCGAAAGGGGACGAGTTTTCCGGAGACGAGTTTTCCCCGAGACGAGTTTTCCGGGCACCCGCTAAATTATTATAGAAAAGTGACCCCTACTTTTTGACCACTAACATTTCTTCATAACTTGGAAACTACTCGTTTGCCCTAATTTTAAAGGCTATTTCCGTTTTCAGCGTCCCCGAAAACCTTTAAAAGTGGAAATTTTGAAGGAATTTTCGAGGGTGGAGTAATTCTTCATATTTACCCTAAACGAACATTTAATGTAATTGTAATAATAACGAACAAAAACACGTTGTTTTTTTTTTAATATGTTTTTTTTTATTCAGTTGTGTATAAAATAAATGAATGTTATATATAATATTAAAAAAAAAAAAAACTTTTGAAAATGTCTTTAAAAAAATAAAATATTCCAGCGTACAGTTTGAATTCAGAATAAAAGTATAAATGTTTTTATTTAAACAAGAAAATAAGAAAATATAAATTTTCTTGGACAGATTTAAATTCCAAAATAAAAAGTTTTCAATATTTTTTTTAACAAGAAAATAAATAAATTTTTCCAGCAGATATTTGGAATTTGGAATAAAAGGTTTGCATTAAATTTTATTAATCAAAAAAAGAAAATATAAATTTTCTTGGACAGATTTATATTTTATTCGCAGTTTCGTGTTAAGTCAAAAATTCCTACAAAAATTCTGACAGTGTCGCCCGACTCTACTCTCTCTTTCACACTTACCAGTTTGGGAAAAGGAGTTAAAAATAAAAAAACTAGACAAAATACTGTTAGAAACTCGCTCAATATATGTTACCGTGACATAGGCTGACATATATTCGGTGGGTTTTAATAGCATTTTGTCTAGTTTCCCAAATTTATCGCGTTAAAGAGAGATTCGACCGCCATTTTAAATTGTCCAATACATCGGTAAACACTGTATGTTTTTCGAGCTGAATGAACATGTTACATTGAATAAAAACACAAAAATATATCTAGTTTGGTAGAAAAATAACTTATCTTGCCTTTGATAACATTTGTTATATATTTGTGTTTTTTTTTACAACTTTTTCGAATCTATGTGTACAGTAATATAAACCGTAAATTTTACATCGGTAAACACAGTATGTTTTTCGAGCTGAATAAACATGCTACATTACCAAAAAACACTAGAAAATTATCCAGTTAGGTAGAAAAGTAACTTATGTTGCCTTTGATAACATTTATTTGTTATATATTTGGTTTTTGACAACTTCTTTGAATGTGTAATACAAACACAACCCACTACTTTATCGTCGAAACTAGAGACGTAATTTTATTTCAATTTCTGCGATAAAGTCTGTAGAATTACCTTAAAAATTAATACTTTTTTTTACTCAAATAAAGTTTCAAATATCAAAATAAAATTACAGTACAACTTCCTCATAAGTGAAAGGTGAGTGAGGTAAAAAAAAAAAAAAAAAAAAGAACTCACCATTTTCGGCACAAAACTCCAAAAAGTCCCGGCTAGCCAAAAGGATTAAATATAAAAACACGAAATAGTTCTGTCGACGTGACAGGAGTAAAATTATATTGAATGAATGAATAACTTTTTATTTTGGAATTTAAATTATATCCCTTTAAGAAATTCGTTTCTTATCGTTGAGCACTTTCAGTTGAATTAAAAGTCGGTCAATTTAGCTCTTATGCGTAGATCATCGTATAACGATTAGATCACTGTCTGTCTGGCGTAAATGAACACTTAAAATTAAGATGTTTAAAATACAACGTTATTTCAAGCGGTTAATGGTAGCCGAATGGATTAGGTCTCCGTCTCCGCTAATCGAGCCAGAGATGTCTCGTGATACGGGGTTCGAATCGTTCGACTGGTAGTAATCGTGACACCCTGCACTGAAGATTCCCGAAAGGATGAAACACTAGTGTATGTAGGTATTTAATTATTATAGTAAAAAATAATGGAGCTCCGACGGGATTTGCCTCCGCGCTAGCAGACGAATTCCATTCTAATCACGTGATCTTATTTCGTGCGGTAACTACCAAAAAATGAATTGGAAATAAAGAAACGAAATAAATATAAGAAATGACGCGCTTTTCTTGAATTTTATTTGAGTTTTTACGTAATATATTGTTTTTACGCGTGTAATTATGATTTTAGTTACTTTTATATTTACCTGGCTCATTTTTTTTACGATATATGTATTTTTTATGAAGTCAGGTGGCTACTCGAGGCGGGAAAAGGGCATATCGCACAGAATTGGTTACTCAGAACTCGACTCGATATGGATGTAACAAGCATGGGTAAGATTTGGGGAACGCATGACGATGCTAAGTCATTTTTAAGAGACAAGGGCATATTAAAAAGGGAACCACCGACGTGTTCCAATTGTCAAAGACAAATGACCGAAATAAAACGGTCAAACCAGCAAATAAAATCCTGGAGATGTCCTTCAGATAAAGGGAAATTAATTTCCCTCAAAAGAGGAAGTTTTCTAGAAGGATCAAACCTACCCCTAGAGACCTTCGTCCAACTACTATATTTTTGGGCGTATCAGACCCCCGTTATGAAATGTTCTATACTGACGAAGGTCTCCCAAAGTACAGCAGTGATATGGTATGGGTATTTCCGGGACATTTGCTCAAAGCAATTATTAAAAAAACCCTATCAAATTAGGGGGAAGTGGTGTAGTCGTAGAGATTGACGAAAGTGTAATTTCAAAAATTGAAGCATCATCGAGGACGCAGGATACCACAGAGGTGGGTTTTTGGAGGTATCGACACTGCCTCCAAAATTGGGTTTTTAACATTTGTGTCGGATAGAAAAAAAGAGACATTGTTTCCTATTATTACGGAAATGGTACTGCCCGGCAGTATCATCTATTCAGATGGATGGAAAGCCTATGACGGAATCGCTGGTATATCCGTAACCCCTCCATATGTCCATAAGACAGTCGATCACTCCAAACATTATGTGGACCCGGTGACGAAAGTACACACAAACAATATTGAAAATATGTGGATGCTATGTAAAAGCAAATTAAAAGCCATGCATGGTAGTTCATCCACAACATTGCCTTCTCATTTGGATGAATTTATGTGGCGACAACGCTACGGTCGTTCAGAGATTGATTCATTCAACAATATGCTGCTACAAATTTCTCAATTTTATCAAGTAATTCAATATGTGTTCCTTTTTGCTTAATTGCTGTTTTTTTTTTTGATAAATAAATTGTTCGTTGAAAAATAATTTGACTCCTGTAACTTGTTTCACTAATGATAATATTGCTGCAAATAAACGGATTTGAGGTATGTTTTACAATCCACAGTGAGTCGGAAAAAGTCGTTAAAAACAACTATACAATAATTAAATATTATCTTTGTCAATAAAAAGTTACTTTGATACTTCCCTACATCATTTGTTGGTATTTTAAGTAGTTTAGTTTTAAATACTTTTTATTTGTACAACATATCTATTTTGGTTTTGAAAAAGAGGGGAGAGAGAGTAACGAATTAAAAAAGGATTAATATTTGATATGAAACAAACATTTTAAAACTACTTTAAAATACCATGCAGGTAGGTTACAAACTAATTTTTATAGACAAGACATTTATCTGTTGTATATTTGCTTTTAATTTGATTTTATTGTAAATTTGAATGGGAAAATTTTCTTTTGGTTTTCTAGTTAGCCAATAAACGAAATAAAATAAAACTACGTAAACACTAAAAAAAGTTTGAAACTACGTAAAAACTCAAATAAATGAGCCAACGTTATTATTTAGAAAACTATTACTTAACATTGGAAGGTGAGGGTGTTTTGTAACTATTCTGTACTTTCACCGAACAATTCAATAAAAAATATATCATAAAACTCGAAAATGCTATAAAAGTAACTAAAATCATAATTACACGCGTAATTAGCCATAGGTACACGCGCAATTATTTCAAATTGAACAAAAGCTGGAGAACCCATTTATTTGATATATATTTAAGATAAATGTTTAAAAAAAACAACAACATAATTACAAGCGCAACAAACTACGTAAACACTGAAATAAATGAGCCATAAGTACATAAGTAGATTGCGTTTCATATTATTACCCTTTCACTTTTTTGCAGTCGCCGCACGAGACCACGTGATTAGAACGGAATTCGTCTGCTAGCGCGGAGGCAAATCCCGTCGGAGCTCCTATATATATATTAAATGAATATATATATATTTTATAAAAGCTCCCCTCTTCGGTAGAGCACTCTCGTAAATTATCTTACTCGCTACTTAATTTAGCTGAAATAATGCGAAGCTCGCGATTTGTTTACAAAAAAACGTTTGAGCCCTCTACGAGTAGCGAACGGATGTTTATTTAAATAGACGTTCGGACAGTTTAATTTCGGCCACCGATTCCGTAGTCAGGGGGTAGGACTGCCGACTGTCATCACGACGGTTCTAGGTTCGATCCTCGGCTTGGGAGAGGTGTTAGTCTAGCGGCACTGATGAGTTGTGAAACAACGAAACAGGTCTGTATGTCAATGACTAAAATATATTTTATATATATATATATATATATATATATATATATATATATATATTAAATGAATATATATATATTAAATGAATATATATATATTAAATGAATATATATATATATATTAAATGAATATATATATATATATTAAATGAATATATATATATATATTAAATGAATATATATATATATATTAAATGAATATATATATATATATATTAAATGAATATATATATATATATATATTAAATGAATATATATATATTAAATGAATATATATATATATATTAAATGAATATATATATATGCATATATATATTAAATGAATATATATATATATATATATTAAATGAATATATATATATATATTAAATGAATATATATATATATATTAAATGAATATATATATATATATATTAAATGAATATATATATATATTAAATGAATATATATATATATTAAATGAATATATATATTTATATATATATTAAATGAATATATATATATATTAAATGAATATATATATATATATTAAATGAATATATATATATATATTAAATGAATATATATATATATTAAATGAATATATATATATATATTAAATGAATATATATATATATATATTAAATGAATATATATATATATATTAAATGAATATATATATATATATTAAATGCATATATATATATTAAATGAATATATATATATATATATATATATTTATTAAATGAATATATATATATATATATATGTATATTAAATGAATACATATATATATATATATTTATTAAATGAATATATATATATATATGTATATTAAATGAATACATATATATATATATTTATTAAATGAATATATATATATATATGTATATTAAATGAATATATATATATATATATATATATTTATTAAATGAATATATATATATATATATTTATTAAATGAATATATATATATATATATATATATATATATATATCAGAGAGGCGGTAGCACTCTCTATATAGGGATGGCCCGTACACGCCTATATACGCCTACAAAACAAAACTATCCAAATCTCAACTAAAATCAACTTATAAGTTTCAAAAAGCACATATTCTTACAGAGAAGTGTCTTACGAATCCAGCGAGTGTCAGAACGTCGGTTAAAATGTCAAAAGAGAGCAAAAAAAAAGGGTACAAAATGGCCAATTGTTCTTCTTTCTTCTTTCTTCTTCTTTCGAGACGATGTATCTCAGTGTACGAACGGTCTCTGACAACAGTTCAAGCATCAATCGACTGCTCTTTACACGGAGAAGTGCAGTGACCCATCGCTTTTTAGCTAACTCCATAATTAAATAAGATTACGTGTAATAACAAGTTTTAAACACTATATACCCAATGTAGACAGACCACTTCGAACACGGAACTTCTCTCAAAAGGGACAGCTCCAAATAATACACCGGATGCTCACAGACGTTCCAGTTTGCCAGTGGCCTATATTTCTTGGACGCTGAATATTTGAGGTTAACGTTAAGGTTTTTTCTTTAAACAGTAACCCACTAGCGTTAATGAAACCACGAAATCTTTATCTCAGTTGATCAAAATTGTTATAAGAGTAACCTATCAGCAAGTGCGACGTCAAAAAACAATGTTATAAAAACAAATAATTCTTCAGATTTTGGACTGTAAAATATATATAAAATGTCAATGCTGTGACCAGGATTTGAACCTAAGTTAGCACGGCCACAACGTGGGGTCCTAACCTCTAGACGATCACGGCTAACACTGACGTCTGTCGCTCTTGGCAGAAAGACACATGACTACTGTCAAACTATTGAAAAATAAGGAGGAAACTTGAAATTCTCACGCATGCGCAAAAATACACTATAGCAACCATTGTTAAATGCAGCTGAATCTCTTCGCTCGCTAAGAAAAGTAGATCAGACCAGTTCTTCTAAGAACTCACCAAACGCCAAAGGAAATAAGTTAAATTAACCGCAAAAGAAACTGCAAGAAAGTCAAGAAAAATTTAATAGTGAAGGTATGAACATTTTAGAACTTTATAATACTCTAACTGTTTTATCAGAGAGGTGGTAGCACTCTCTATGTAATATAGAACCGATGGAGGACCAAGAGGCAACTCCTAAGGCCCAAAACCCAAAGACCTAAAACCCAGCAGGAAGCGACCTGCTACTAATGGAGGCGGCAATGAGCCGCCTCCTAAAAAAGACAATACTATCATGAATGTAAGTTTAAAAATAAGACTAAGTAAAAATACTAATTAACAAGAATAAAAAAGCATTGGAAATGCAAAAGGATATAGGGATGGTATGCCAAAAAGTATACAAACAAGATAGCTATGAATGGCTAGGCACATGGAAATAGAATTGCATCCAAAGTATAGCCCTATAGCTTTTTACAACTGTAATGATGGCACAGAATGAAGATTGGAGAAAAGCTATAGGGCTATACTTTGGATGCAATTCTATTTCCATGTGCCTAGTCATTCATAGCTATCTTGTTTGTATACTTTTTGGCATACCATCCCTATATCCTTTTGCATTTCCAATGCTTTTTTATTCTTGTATATATATATATATATATATATATATATATATATATATATATATATATATATATTAAATGAATATATATATGTATATATGAAACTGCGCCGGTACATCGCGTCACCCAGTAAGCCCTTCTTCAGTGCGTTGGTGGAATCGTCTTTGCTGCAATGTCCACAAGGCCGGATCTTCTGTGATCGTCTAAAGATTTCGTCTTCGGAGATACTGGGTACTCGTTGACGGAAGCAGTTTCACAAGTAAAAAACATAATAATGAAAACATCAGCACATCAAAGAATTTTGAATAACAAAGACTCCGGAGATTGGGTTATATATAATGTATTAAAAGAAAACCATAAAAGCAATATATACAAACGTATGTACAGTTTGGAGTATGAATTTGTAAGCAAGCCTTAACTTTGTAACTTAACCCTTTTTAGTTATCGGGCAATAGGCGAGGGAGGAGAGAGAGAGGAGAGGTGAGGTGAGGTGGCTGGACTCTCGGACTTGCTCTGTTTTTCTCCGAGTTCCCAGACTCTTTCTTCTGCTTCTAAATCTGAATCTGTTTTTAATTCTGACTTTCTTGGTCTTTATATAGTAGAGTACTGGGCGGGGCGACAATTACCAATTCCTTCCCGACCAATCAGAATGCTCAATCACCAAATCGTCTGATTCTCTCTCATTGGATAATTTGACTGATGACAAAAATTGGCCACCTCCCACAATCCAAGAATAATTCTAACACCTCCCCGATCAATCAAAAACGCCCGATGGAAAATAACCAGTTTTTTCTCATTGGATAATTCGGAAACTGCGTAATACGCGATAACCACGTAAGTAAGAAAACTGCGTCCAGAAAAAAAAAATGCTTCGTGAATTCTGCCCTTAGATGAAAAAAAATATCAACAATCGAAAAAAAAATAATCAACAATCGAATCATGCTTTGAAGAAGAAAGGGAGAAAAAATACTCTGGCAGAATTGAAATTCTTTCTTTTTCGATGTCGGCCCGGGACAAAAAATATTAACATATATCTTTTAGTTAACCGGTGTTGCCCGGAATAAGATCTTAACATCTATCTTTCAATTACCCGATATTGTCTGGATAGAATATTAACGTTAAATAAAAGCGTCACATCGACCCTAATGGTCTGATGCTGCCTCTCTTTGGTGTTACATTCGCCCCCACATGGGGTGGCGATTCTCAATATGAGGACGACGCCCCATGTCCTCAACAACCAAAGAAGTTCTCCCAACTAATACTACTGCGTCTTAACTAAAAGTTAATAGTCACTGACGATTTCACGCTGCCTCTCTTTGGTGTTACATATATATATTAAATGAATATATATATATATATATATAGCAAATGATTTTATTTCAACGACAGATTTTGTTTGCGTGAACGTAACGTCGTGACTTGACTCGCGCTCGCTTGTACTTTTGGTAAGCTTTGATTCTTTCCCTTTGTACATTACATTCAACATTTAATTTGTTTTCATTTCGACTTTAACTCGATAGAATGTTCTCTTAACAAGCGTACTTGGCCTTCGGGACAAGATCAAAGTCCGGGTCTCCAGCTTGACAAAAATTGGTTGGAGGTACGGTCAAAGGTGGAGGCTGCAGTCAATTCGTGGTTTCTTAGGAAACTTTCCTTAAAGGGTAGAGCTGAGGCGTGCGCCACTTACGTCTTTCCTCTCATCCTTTACCAACTGGCTGTACTTCCCCTGCCTGCACAACACCTAAAAGCTCTTGTCGAACTCTTGTCCTCGCTCCTCTGGGACAGAGGAAGACACTGGGTGAGCAGACAGGTCTGTATTCAACATCCGTGTGAGGGAGGCTTGGGAATGCCGGACTTGAAGTGTCATCGAGATGCTGAGAGGCTCGCCTTCCTGAGCCACTATATGCAAGATGACCAACCGTGGCACCCCGTGGTTACTGCCACCTTCCCCGACCTCGTTCTCGACCCTTCCATCGAGAGCTGTCACAGGCCGCGGGGAGAATCTGCCTACATGAAAGAGTGCCGAGCCGCGCTAAAACGACTACCAAGGTCCAGTGACCTTGTGACTGCTACCCGTAAGGAACTCCACAGGGATCTAGTGAAGGAGGGGGCCGCTGACGACCCGCTATGCATGTGTTTGGGTTGGCAGCAGAGTGAGATCTGCTCCGCGTGGAGCTGGGCGCCAGGTTCGAGTCATCTGAACAATTTGGAGTTCTCTCTGACCTGGCGATTGTCCCGAAATGCACTTCCACTCAACAACATACAATGCAGTTCTGGGTTTTTGGAGTCGCCTAATTGTTCCCGTTGTGGGACAACGGCCGTAGAAACTACTGATCACGTTTTCTTTGATTGCCGCAAACTCCGCCAGTACTGGTCGTATGTCAGCGAGGTGACGGCTTGCATTGATCCTGAGCATCCTCGCCCAGTTACCGTATCCAATGTTGTGGACAACGTGAGGCCGCCGTGGGACCGAGAAAGACAAATGGTCTACGTTACGATCCTGGCCGTGGCGAGAATGGTGATTTGGACGTCGCGTTTGCAAGGTTGCCGGGGGGTGTTGTCTTTTTCTGATCAAGATCTGATTGCTTTCTTTAAACACCAACTACGGGTGAAGATCAGATGTGACAGAAGAAGGCTGCATTTGACAGAAGATGGATACATTTGGCAAGTCTGTGTGTACGAAGAGGAGCCAAATTTGAATACGTGTTCCCCGCCTAGGTGTGGAACGCGCAGTTCTGTAAAGTAAAATTAAACAAGTAGCCTCTCAGCTAGCTGAGTGTGTGTTCCATCCCTCTCCGATTAGGAAGCCTCCAAGATCCCCATCTCCTCTTACCTGCAATTTTTGTTTTAACACCTTCCTCTAAATTTTACCCATCTTGGAGAGAAAGAAATGCAAACTAACCCCCATCCCTTACCCACAAAATTTTCTTTTCTCCATTCACCCCCATCTAGAGGGCATCCCCACCTAGAGACTGACCCACAGAAGCGAGGTTCCTTTTCAAACCTAGTGGAACGGGCAGCCTATCAACTAGACGGGGTTGAGAGGGTCCTACTAATCACCTTTTGTTTTTTCTTCCCCCGCCCTCGACACAAATGAATTATTGTACCATTTTATTGTTATCTTTTTTGTTTTTACACGTCAATAAAAAATGTTTTAAAAATTGGGAGTTAAGTAGGACGTCCCCCAATATGAAAGGGTGAATGCGGTATTATGCTGGGAGAAACTTTTGACTTTGTTTAGTTCTGGAGTGACAAGGATGACAAACGACCCCCATAATCCCCCCTTTTGAGTTGGCCATGTGCCTAAGTTTTTTGTTCATCGTTGATTTTGTACTGTATTTTTAACATGAATAAAAAATTTAATATCTCAAAGTGTAGTATCTGTTCTCTCAGTTACGAAACCTGATCCACCACCGGGCTTTCGGGCTAGGTTAAGGTGTTTTTTCATACTAACTTTTGTTAGCAAGGACCGACCCCCTCCTTTGGGGAGTCAGGACCTAAAGGACCGACTCCACATTTGTGGGAGCTTGGATCCGAAAACCGATCCCCTCTTTTAGGAGACTGGAATCTCGGGACCAACACCACTAGCTGGTAGTTGAGACCTGCCTTTGTTGTTTTTTGCATGTTTTTCTTCGTTCCAGTCTCTTCCCTCTAGAGACAGGGGATGGTCTACTTTCTCACCACTTAATTGCCTGAGCAGCACTCTGACCTGCCAGGCCAAAACTTAGTCTATTTTCGCTGCTCTTCCGTTGGATCGAGCAGACAGGGTTCTCTTTCTCGCTTCCGTTGGGTAGTTAGTGGGTAGGGTGACATGGGGGTAGGGCGGTTGCTTTGTTTCTGCTCCCCTCTGTGGGCAGAGATGTCTATCCCCTCTCTGTCTTAATTGCGACGTGGCACTCTGACCCGCTAGCACCGAGGTCAAAAACACTAATCTCTTCTCAGCCCGCTCCTCCCCCTCCACCCCTCCATTCCCCTGGGTTTTCTTTTCTCCCCGCTACACTTTGGTCCGCGTCAGCGGCCAGTGCTGCCACCACGATGCTAGGCAGGAGGGGCACATCACCCCAAATATGCAACACCATCCCCGCAGAGGACTCCCCATGTGAGGGAGCAAGTGCACCTTCCGACGACACGGAACCTGCAAGCAAGGTAGGGCCGCAGCCCGCGGCGACCTTGGGAAAGAAGGGAGGGGTAGGGCCGCAGCCTGCGGCGACCCCCGGCATACCACCTGCAACTACTCCCCACAAGGGCGACCCGGCGGAAAATGCTGATGCAAGAACTGCAGTCGAGGAGTATGCAGAAGGAGCTACACCAGCTGCACTCCTGGACACCAATCCCACGGGAAGTAAGGCAGGAAATCAATCCCCCGCTCCCCAAAAGGGCAACACCCCAGTTGCAGCAGAGCATATGGAAAAAGGCTCCGACGACAAAACTGAGGAGCTATTTAATGCCGCACTAGCCTCTCTGCAATCACTTTTTGATGAAGAGACCAGCGTTCCGCCCTCTAGTACTCCCCAAGAGGGCAAGAACGAGAAAAAGGAAGCCCGGGAAGGGGACAAGAAGCCAACCAGTAGCAACCAAACCACACTGGTGGGAACGGCTCCCCGGACCACAGCACCTGCTATGCCAACGCCAGCAGTTGGGAATATAACCCCAGGAGGGGAGACACCACCTTCTCCCCAAGAGACGGCCACCCAGCAGCCAAGGAAGAAAAAGAGAAAAGGGAATGATCCGGAAAGCAGAGAAAGCCAGCACGCAATATCCAACGCGGATTGGCCAACTCTGACTGGTAAAGGTCAGACCCCCGAGCCAGCAACTCCCACAACGGCAGTTAGCAGAGAGGTGCCAGCTACGCCCCCCCCGTCCCTGGACCAGCAGACTCCCAACAGGAGGGTGGATCAGCATGGGGCCCCAAAGAGCAGCAGAGCAAATTGACACCCGAGGACTATCGGAAGCTGTTCGACTCCACGTACAAGGAGTACACCAAAGGGAATGACATTCAACCCCTTCCAGGACAGGTCGAGGGCTTACAGAAGAGGGTCCTGTCACTGATTACATCCGATGTCAAGACGAGGAGCCTCACGGGTGTTAACAAAGACACGATGGTAAACGTGCTGTTGGAGCAGAACATCCCGGCCAACTACATCTGCAGAAGAAGCTACGCGCAGTGGGATGTTCTGCTTCCCACCCCCGAACAAGCTGTCCAGGACCAGTCACCAGAGCAGAAACATAAAGCTACAGCCCATTTACATGAACAGGAGGAGGGCTAATGTTTCTGCTCTGAACGTCCCCTGCTATATGGAAGCCCAACAACTGGGGGCCATCCTCAGTCAATACGGGGACGTGGAGGAAGTCACGCCAGTCCGCGGTCTAAGAAACATCATGACTGGGGCTATAAAATCCAGATGGTCTTGGACAAAGCGGGATTCTACGGCATTCCGGCCACTTTGAAATTCGGGGAGTGGACACTCTCCCTAATAGTGGAGGGGAGGAAGCCCCATTGCTGGCATTGCCAGCTACAAGGCCACATGGCCAAAGACTGCCCGAAAAAGAGTGGGAACAAGAACCCAACAAAAACGCAAAGCAAAGTTGCAGGGCCAGTCAAAACTATACCACAAGTCTCCATGCCCGCGCCAGCCACAAGCCTCCCAGAAGCACAGGAAGGTTGGTCGACGGTCACTAAAAAAGGGAAGACAGTTAAAAAACCACCCCCTCCAATAGTGACCAGAGACCAGCCAGAAAACAAGCAAGAAGGCACGGAAAATATGGACACGCAGGCACCCTCCTCCTTAAACAAGAGGAAGTTACAAGAGTCTGAGAAGGAGGTCGCATTAGAGGAAGAGGAGGAATCACCAGCAACAGCAACACTGAGCGCGTCAGAGATCAGGAGGGCCAGGAGGAGGAAAAGCCGGAAGATGCGAGCTAACCCCCCTACCCCTACTGAGGAAGACACTTTCAACAAAACACAGGCTGATCCCGCCGTCATCCCACCACCCCAGCAACCTGAACAACTCTCCCACTCCCTCCCCAAGGCCCCCAAAAACTCTATATGCCCCCATCCTGTGATAAATCACCCCATCAAGAGACTGTGAAAGCTACCCCGACCCCACCCCTCTCCTCCCTCCCTCAACCTAAAGAGCCCCCTCCCCCAACAACTGCGGTTCGCAATGAGCGAACGAAAAAACTCCCATTCCTGCCAGGAGGTAGGATCTGCGAACTAGACCCACACCAAACAATACCGGACCTTAAAGGACAACAAAAGGTCCGGTATAACAAGCTGAGGAGTCTCGCTTATGTCGGTGGGGACAGCATCGCAGACCCGACCAAATTTAAAGATGCTCCCTTGTTGACCACTTTCGTTAGAGTCAACAAGGACGCAAGGACTCAAGCCCTCTGGGCTATGATAGATGCAGCGAAGGATGCGATCCCGGGCCAGCAGCTGGTGGACAGGGACCATCCTTCATTGAACAATTTTTTCTACAAATGTGAGAGCAGAGTCCCCGTGTACATCAACCTCTCTTTCTATAGGGCACTTAAACTAACCTTTCCCCTGGACGTGGGGGTGTGTGGCCAAGGACGGAGTACCCTCATCAGACCTACTTACCGGCAGCCTCGGCCAGGCCTGCCACGTCCTCACTACCAAGAATTTCAGACCCGTCTGTGACACTGAATAAGGTAAGTAAACATGGCTTTGAACTTGGCTACATTGAATGTGAGGGGCATCAGGTGTCGAAGCAAGGCCTCGCGTGTTGTAAGAGACTTGGTGTCCCTTAAGGTAGATATTGCCGCTATCCAGGAGACCCACTTTATTTGTGACGAGGATTGTCAGGTGCTGGTGAACGATTACGATGTTTACTCAGCATATGGCAATACTTATAGTCGTGGCATCTCCTTGCTAGTGAGTCGCACCCTGTCAGCGTCGGTGAATGTTGTTCACGCAGGCGAGGACGGCGGCTAGTCGTTGTTGATGTTGCCGTTAATAGTAGTGTTTTTCGGATTGTTGCTGTTAATGCTCCCAATTCTGCTGTAGAGAGGGCATCCTTTTTTCGACGGTTGGAGGGCTTCTTAGTGGATCCAGAACGGTTAGTTTTAATGGGTGATTGGAATGCAATCCTTGATCCCAAAATAGATAAGGTCAGGGGGGCTAGTGACAGCACTCTGTTCGACCTGATGGCTTCGTGCGATCTCGTCTACAGATTCCCTCTGGATCATCCGGGGCAGGAGATGTGGACGTGGCATCCTGTAGTGCCTTCCCATCCGAGTACTTACTTGGATCGGATTCTAGTTAGAAGAGGTGACGTAGACTTTCTATCGTGCCCCACGTTCCACTTGTTAGGACACTTGGACCATAAACTCGTTATGACCCATTTGAACTTAAGTACTATGCCTAAACTAGCTGGATACTGGAAGTTCAACAGCACCTTGTTGGAGTTGGAGGACTACCGGTTGAAGGTTACCGAATTAATTCAGCGGGCTTTAGTGGGGGCGGTTACAGGGAGTAAGTGGTGGGTTAGTCTTAAGGCCAAAATTAGGCGCTTCTCAGTCCAATACAGCCAACACCTTGTGTTAGATAAGGCTAAGGCAAAGAAGCGCTTAGAGGATAAGCTGACCCGGGCGGTGGAGGGGGGGGGATCCCCTAGAGGTAGCACTAGCTAAACAAGACCTGAGCCGCTTGGCTAGCGAGCGGTATGAAGGTCAAGTAGTTAGGGCTAGATTAATGAAAGTTTCCAACGAGGCTGTTAATGTTGACGCTGTTGAGCGTAAGGCTGCTTTAAGGCACGGTTCGGACGGGTACATTCGTAAAGTACATAACCTGGAAGGACACGCCCTAGTTTCGACTTGGGAGATCTGCGAGGGGTTTCGGGAGCATCTATCGGAGCGCTTCACCCAACTACCCGGACTCAGGGTCGAGGAGTTTGGCAGCTATTTGGCTGACTCGCCCCGCCTCACGGCGGCTCAGGCGGCTAGCTGTGATGGTCTTGTTACTGCGTTGAAGCAGGTCGGCTACAACAAATCCCCGGGGCTTGATGGTTTACCCTATGAGTTCTACTTGAGGCTGTCGCCCAAGTTGGTCCCTATTCTGAAGGATATGTTCAACCATTGGTTTGCTCAGGGTTCCATCCCTGGACAGGTGACCAAGGGAGTGATCACATTGCTGAGGAAAGGTCAACGGCATGGTGAGGTGGAATATTTTGACGATTTTAGGCCCTTGACTCTGCTAAACACAGAGTTAAAGATTTTGGCAAAGATTCTTGTGAATCGTTTGCAGGTTGTCATCACTGACTTGATCGAACCCGACCAGACTTATGCTGTGAAGGGGAGATCGATTCAAGACAATTTGCATTTGATACGCTCGATCATAGAGGGGACAGAAGACGACGCTGAAGCCGCGCTGATCAGTTTAGATCAGTCCAAGGCATTCGATAGGGTCGACCATCGGTTCCTGGGAGCTGTACTAGAGGCCGCCGGATTTAATCCGGACTTCTGCAAGTGGATCTTTGTCCTGTATGATAGGCCGACGGTAGCGGTGCAGATCAACGGTAAGCTGTCGGAGTCATTTGCTGTCTCTCGGTCGGTGCGTCAGGGTTGTCCGCTGTCGCCTCTGTTGTACGTCCTGGCGTTGGAACCCCTCCTTCGCAAGTTAAGGGATGAGGCAGCTACACCAGTTGCGGTTGGGGGCCTGGACCGGGGTAAACTTGCTTCCAGGTATTTTCAGCTGGACCGATGGACCGGTCCGTATTCTCGGTGTCTGGTTTGGACCGGGACTTCAGCTGGAAAAGAATTGGTCGGAAGTATATGGCAAGGTCAAATCGTCGGTGAAGACTTGGATTGGAAGGAAATTATCCTTGAAGGGTCGGGCGGAGGCGTGTGCTACATACGTCTTTCCGCTCATCCTTTACCGATTGTCTGTACTTCCTCTCCCTGCAGAACGACTAACCCGCTTGCAAGGGCACCTCGATTCACTATTGTGGAACAATGGTAAGCATTATGTCTGCAGAGAGGTCTGTGTCCACAGTCCGAGCGAGGGAGGCCTGGGTCAGCCCAGTCTCTTGTGTCATAGAAATGCCGAGAGATTGGCTTTCCTGGGTCGTTTGCTTGAAGAAGACGCTCCTTGAGTCCCTGTGGTTGAGAACTCGTTTCCCAATCTCAAATCCAATCCCTCGGTAGAAGGTCGTCGTAGACTGAGGGGGGAGTCTAAGCTCTTCTCTGAATGCCGGACCGCTCTTAGAGCTTTGCCGGGGACCAGTGTCCTCGATCAGCCAAGAAAGAAACTTTATCGGGAGCTAGTGGAGGGGACCGCGAAGGATCCACTTTGTAGGCAGATGGGATGGTCGATGGACATTGTCCGTTCTCATTGGAGTTGGGCGCCGGGACGGGAGATTCTGAACAACTCGGAATTTTCCCTCACCTGGCGACTGGTCCGTAACGCGCTGCTCCTTCTCGACGAACTCTGCCGGTATAAAGAACATACGAGGGGCTTCTGTCCGCGCTGTGACGAACGCGAGCCCGAAACGATTGGGCACGCGTTTTTTAGTTGCAGTACGTCGATCTCGACAAAGGTTATTTTGTGTACAACATGGAGCCGCCGTTCCCCAGGGAGGAAAGAATGGTTTTCTTGGCGATCCTGGCAGTAGCGCGCATGGTGATTTGGATCACGCGCCTCCAGTTGGTCCGCGAAGGGACATCTGTTCCGGATCGGGATCTGATCGTTTACTTTAAACATTTGCTTAAAGTAAAGATCAGATGCGATTGGAGGAGGTTGCCTAGAGTGGAATTTGACAAGAGGTGGGTGCACAGCACTAGTTTGTGCATCCGTCAAGGAGCCAAGTTTCAATACGTGTTCCCTCCTTAAGCATGGCACGGGCGGTGCTGGGGCCTTCCGAACCCATCCCGCTTAGGTTCTAGCTAAGAAAAACTTAATAAGACTGGTGATATAAATGAGATCCTGTTCCTGATTTTATTTTTTGGTACTAGAGAACCTCTGAGTCTGCCCATCCCCTTTGTGCCACATCCTTGCTTTTTCAACATCCCCGGTCACTCCCCTACTCAGAGGTCACCTTCCAACCCCCCTCCACCCGTTGCTTTGTTTTCTCCACTTCCATTAAGATATTTTCCCCAATCCCCATTAGGGATCGCCCTGCTTGTTTTCGGTTCCCCGGAAAACAGTGGGGAGTCTAGTCACCTAGATTAGTACAGGGGGGTCTCACTAACAACCCAGTAGGATTTATTTTTTGTTTTTGATATGAACACTTTTAATTAGTTTTCCCCTCTCCACGAACAATCTTTCTCTTAATTCAAAAACTTTTTATTTTCTAATGAAATTGAACTTTATTTTTTCACACACGCACACACACACACACACACACACACACACACACACACACACACACAAAATTAATATAAAAAAAAAAAAGAAAAAAAAAAGATGCATACACAAACACACAGACAACTGTTTATAAATTGTAAATATGGTTTTGATTCTTAAACGCTGGGGATTTATTAGTTAGATTAAGATCCATAGAGTGAATGAGGTATTTTGGTAAATGTTGCCAGTCAAGAGTAAGACTCCCAAGTCTACATTTATTACTTTTAATCACATTAGTCACAAAGACCCTGAACCCTTCCCCTCCCCAATTTCTTGTAGGGCCTTGTGCCTAATTTTGTTGTTTAAAAATCTTTTGTTTTTTACTTAATTGTATTGTCAAAGATCAAAGTGTAGTATTCTGTTCTGATACATACACCGCGCGAGGCAGTGCTGTTCTGGCGACACATCCTCGTGCCCGGAACACCTGACGAACTTGTTGGGTAGCGTTCTGTCCGCACCCCCACTTTGTCTGTCTTTCTCTGCTCTCCCCCCTCCCCCACGGGGGGATGGGGGGGATCCGAGCTGATAATTTACGACCTTCCCGCGAGGGAGGGTCGGAAACACCTTCTCTCTTCCCTCCACTAACTTCCCACTCCCTCTCTCAGTTCTATCTCCCCTCTTGCCACATTTTGGCGCCACAGTCGGCTCCCCACTTTGGACGCTGATTCCACGTCACTTTTTTCAGTGAATTTTTTAAAAGAGGGACCCAAAACGGACACCCCCAGCCCGGGGGCCACCGATATGGATACCCTCAGCCAGGGGCCCACCAATATGGATACCCCCAGCCAGGGGGCTACTGCTCCCCAAGAGGACAACTCCCCAACAGGAGAAAAAACAACCGCTGACGGGGCGTACCGCCCGGGTATGACACCATTGGATGCTCCCCAGAAGGGGGAAAATTTAACAACAGCTCCCCCCGAGGGCGACACTCCCCAAAGGGGAGCAAAACCAAAATCGGTCGTAGCATCTCACTCCAACCACAAAAAGGAGGAGGTGCCAGACCAAAACGACAATAAAGGGGACAGCGCTCCCCAGGAGGGCTGCTCTCCCAAAAGGGGAGCAGATCAAGAAAATGAGGGGGCATACCGCCTGGACCTCACAAACGAGGAAGGGGCAGATTGCCTCAAAGTAAATAAAAAAGATCATGCTCCCCAAGAGGCCGACTCCCCAAAACGGGAAGCTGCTCCCGAAAAAGACACTAAAAAAGGAGCCGCCGCCCAAAAATGTGACACTCCCACAAAAGGACTGACCAAGAAATTTGGGGAGGCAGGAAGCGTTGCCAATAAACAGGCAGGGGCAACCTCCATAAAAGACCAAAAACGGTCTAACCCCACCAAAGACCCCATACCAACACCAACACCACCAAGAGGGTCTGCGTGGGGGAAGACTGTAGAAAAACAACTGTCCCCTCAAGAGTATAGAGACCTGTACCTGGCAAAGTACAGACAATACATAGAGGGGGCAGATGTAAAACCCATACCAGGTGCCTGGGAGGCGATTGAGGGCAGAGTCCTGTCCTTTGCCATTTCCGATATACCGGAAAACCGCCTCCTAGGGATGAAGAAGGAAGACATGGCGGCCTCCTCCACAAACTTAACATCCCGGTACTATACCTGTACCAGAAGAGCTTCGCCGTGTGGGACATCCTCCTACCCACCAAGGACGATGCGGAGAGACTCTCCCTCCAAGAAATAAAGCATGGAAGAGTCAAACTAATACCTGAATACCAGGGCAAGAGAAGGACTCGGGTGCAGGTATTTAATGTGCCAACCCAAATACCTGCGGAAGTGTTAGGATGCCTCTTCAGCCAGTACGGTGAGGTGGAACAGGTGACCCCAGTACGGTCAAAAACTGGGACTCACCTGGGCTGCTACACAATAGCAATGAGGCTGAAGAGGGAGGGTGTTCGAGCGATCCCACCGCAGCTGACATACAAAGACACCAGCATAACGGTAGTGGTGGAGGGCTGTCGTCCACACTGCTGGTTCTGCCACAAACAGGGCCACATGGCTAGGAGTTATCCCCAAAGGGTAACCCCTAATCAAACAACCCAAAAGGCGGTCACAACCACTGAGACAGCGCCCGCACCAAAACAGGCGGCAACAATCCCTGCAACTGCAGCACCAACTCCAGCTCCAAGGAAAACCCAAACCACCCAGGAGGCCAAGGGGGAAGAATGGAGCACGGTAGTGAGACAAAAACGGAAGCACATAATCCCTTCTGCCACCGTCCCACCACCAGCCCAAAAATCGAGGCAGCAGCCTCTGCAAATGCAGCAACAACAACAGCCACCGCAGCCAATGCCGCGGAAACAACTGCAGCAACAACTACCGCAGCAGCAAAAGCAGCAAGTGCAGCAGAAGCAGCAGCAGCAACAACACCAGCGAGAGCAGCAACAACAAAAACAGCTGCAGCAGAAACTAGAGGAGCAGACACAATCAACAGTCCCCATACCAATCGAGACGGGGATCAAGCAGAGAAAAGACTGCTCCTCTGAGGATGAATCCGCAAGTGAGAGGGAGAGGAACTCAACCTCACCTCTCACCGGTTCATTCAAAAGAATAAAACAGAAAAACAAAAGAAGAGGAAGAAAAGGTGGCCCCCACTCCCTGTGAACATACACCACCTCTAACAACAAAATCCACTTCCACCCCCAAACCACACACTGCACCAACACCAGACATCGCACCAACACCAGACACCACACCAACACCAGACACCACACCAAGGCAAACTGAGCCACTACCCCAAAAAGAAAAGAATGAACCGAGGGAGGGGAGAGACTCCTCTGCCTCTCGCAGACCAACCAGATTAAAAGTCCTAGCCCCTGAGGAACTATGTTATGTAGACCCTCTATCTGTGGCCACAGACATTTCCCATTGGCAGAGGAAAAACTTAAAACCTCTGCTCGATTACAAACAGATAGAGGGGAAAGATGTAAATATCCCCTCAAATTTCCTAGACGCCCCACTCCTAATAACTTTTGTCAGAACTCCAGAGGCCTGCAAGACCAACTTGTGGACAAGGCTGCAGGCCGCTGAAGGGGCGTTTCCGGGAATTGAACTGGTGAAAAAAAATGACCCTCTGTATGAACTATCAAAATAATGCAAGGGAAGGGTCCCAGTGTTGGTCCATCCGACCATAAAATTAATTTATCCTTTGGACGTCGGCGGCATCCAGAGCCATAAAATTAATTTATCCTTTGGATGTCGGCGGCATTGCGAGAGAAGGTCAGGATATGAAAAACCTGACCACCTTGAGCATGGCACATAACGTCGGCATCCTCTCCCCAGCTGACTTCGGAGCTGAGTGTGACACACCCTAAGATAGGTACCATGGCTTTGAATTTGGCTAGTTTGAATGCGAGGGGCTTGAGATCATCGGGCCGGGCGGCTTGCCTCCGGCACAACCTCTTGTCCCTGGGAATGGATGTGGCTGCGATTCAGGAGACACATTTCGTTTCCTCTGTGGACTGCCCGAGATTTTGAGGTTTTCTCAGAATATGGCAGCCCGCGGGGGAAGGGAGTTTCCGTGCTGGTTAAACGTACCCTGTCGGCGACGGTCGACGTTGTCCATAGAGATGCGGTGGGCAGGCTGGTTGTGGCCGATGTTGCCGTAAAAGATTCTGTGTTTCGGGTGATCGCGGTTCATGCGCCCAGCACCGCTCATGAGAGGGTCTCATTCTTCAGTCAGCTTGACGCGTTTGTAGATTGTCGGAAGCAGGTAGTGCTAATGGGAGATTGGAACGCCATCTTAGACCCCAAGATAGATAAGGTAGGAGGCGATGCTAGAGGATCGGAGAGGTGCGAATCCAGCCTGGCTGATCTGATGGCTAGATGCGGTCTGGTCGACAGGTTTCGGTTCGAGCATCCGGGGCGGGAGATGTGGACGTGGACCAATAGTGTTTCCTCCTATCCAAACACTTACTTGGACAGGATGTTAGTTAGGCGAAGTAGACTTCTTATCTTGTCCCACGTTCACTTGGCTAGGCCAGACGGATCATAAACTAGTTATGGCCCAGCTGAAGCTACGAAATAGGCCAAAGTTAGTGGCTCACTGGAAGTTAAACACTTCCCTTCTGGAGATACAAGACTTCCAAGAGAAGCTAATAGAATTAATTCAAAAAGCACTAGTGGGGGCGGTTACCGGGAATAAGTGGTGGGTAGGTCTAAAAGCCAAAATTAGAACCTTCTCCATCAAGTATGCCCAGCGCCTCGCACTAGATAAGGCCAAGACGAAGAAGCTAGAGCAGAAAATAGCCCGGGCTACAGGGGAGGGTGATAGGGTTAGTCAGGAACTAGCTAAGCAGGACCTTCTATGTGAGAATAGCGAGCGTTATGAAGGTCAAGTAGTCAGAGCAAGGCTTAGAAAGGTAGGCAATGAAGCAGTCAATTCCAACAGACATGCGTTGTGAAATTTCTAGGCATGGCTCGGACAAGTACATTGCAAAGGTAAGACATCCAGATGGACGCATCCTTGAATCAACTCGGGAGATCTGCGAGGGGTTTTGAGAACATTTCGAGGAGCGTATTACGCAGCAGTCCGATCTTCCGGTCCTTGAGTTTAGTGACTATTTGGCCGACTCCCCCTGCCTCGAGGCGGCTAGAGCGACTAGTTGCGAGGGCCGGGTGACAAAGCGGGAGGTTTTTACTGTGCTGAATCAGGTCAGCTGTGACAGATCGCCAGGACTCAATGGTCTGCCATACGAACTGTATTTGAGGCTGTCGCCCATGTTTCTGCCTCTTCTGACGGATGTGTTCAACCATTGGTTTGCTCAGGGATCCATCCCGGGGCAAGTCACCAAGGGAGTAATCACATTGCTGAGGAAAGGTGACGGGCATGGTGGGGAAGAGTTAGACGATTACAGGCCCATAACTCTGCTAAACACAGAGTTGAAGATTTTGGCCAAGGTCCTGTCGAATCGGCTGCAGGTTGTTATCGGCGAGTTGGTTGAACCAGAACAGAACTACGCTGTGAAGGGGAGATCGATTCAGAACCACTTGCACCTGATCCGCACGATCCTAGAGGGAGGGATAGATGACGACACGGAAACAGCGCTGATCAACTTAGATCAGTCCAAAGCTTTCGATAGGGTCGACCATCGTTTCTTGGCATCTGTCTTAGAGGCAACCGGTTTTAAACCGGACTTCTGCAAGTGGATCTCCATGATGTATCGACAGCCCACAGCCATCGTGCAAGTCAACGGAAAGCGCTCGAAACCATTTGCTATCTCTCGGTCGGTTTGTCAGGGTTGTTCGCTGTTGCCCCTGCTCTATGTCCTGGCTTTGGAGCCCCTGCTCCGCAAGCTGAGATGTGGGGAGACAAATTCGGCCCTGCGCGGAATTGCAATACCCGGTAGCTCAGCTGCCAAGGTATCCGCGTTCGCAGATGATGTCACGGTCTTTGTGTCGAGCTTCAGAGACATCGAGATTGTGTCGGAGGCACTCACTCAGTATGAAAGAATTACAGGGACCCAGATAAACCGCAGCAAGTCGGTAGGACTGCGGTTGGGTGCCTGGAGTGGCAACGCCAACCTCCTGGCGCCCTTCAGCTGGACAGATGGCCCGGTTCGGATCCTCGGCGTGTGGTTCGGACCGGGTCTCCAGCTTGACAAAAATTGGTGGAGGCTGCAGTCAATTCGTGGCTTCCTAGGAAACTTTCCTTAAAGGGTACGAGCTGAGGCGTGCGCCACTTATATCTTTCCTCTCATCCTTTACCGACTGGCCATACTTCCCCTGCCTGCACAACACCTAACAGCTTTTGTCGAACTCTTGTCGTCCCTCCTTTGGGACAAAGGAAGACACTGGGTGAGCAGACAGGTCTGTATTCAACGTCCGTGTGAGGGAGGCTTGGGAATGCCGGACTTGCAGTGTCATCAAGACGCTGAGAGGCTGGCCTTCTTGAGCCACTATATGCAAGATGACCAACCGTGGCACCCCGTGGTTACTGCCGCCTTCCCCGACCTCGTTCTTGACCCTTCTATTGAGAGCCGTCCCAAGCCGCGAGGAGAATCTGCCTACATGAAAGAGTGCCGAGCCGCGCTAAAACGACTACTAAGGTCCAGCGACCTTGTGACTGCTACCCGTAGGGAACTCCATAGGGATCTAGTGAAGGGGGCTGCTGACGACCCACTATGCATGCATTTGGGTTGGCAGCAGAGTGAGATCCACTCCGCGTGGATCTGGGCGCCAGGTTAGAGTCATCTGAACAATTCGGAGTTCTCTCTTACCTGGCGATTGGCCCGAAATGCACTTCCCCTCAACAACGTACAATGCAGTTCTGGGTTTTTGGAGTCACCTGATTGTCCTCGTTGTGGGACAACGGCCGTAGAAACTACTGATCATGCTTTCTTCGATTGCTGCGAACTCCGCCGGTACTGGTCGTATGTCAGTGAGGTGACGGCTCGCATCGATCCTGAGCATCTTCGCCCAATTACTGTATCCAATGTCGTGGACAATGTGAGGCCACCGTGGGAACGGGAAAGACAAATGGTCTATATTACAATCCTGGCCGTGGCGAGGATGGTGATTTGGACGTCACGTCTGCAAGGTTGCGGGGGGGGGGTTGTCTTTTTCTGATCAGGATCTGATCGCTTTCTTTAAACACCAACTACGAGTGAAGATCAGATGTGACAGAAGAAGGCTGCATCGCGTGGCATTTGACAGAAGATGGATACATGTAGCAAGTCTGTGTGTACGAAGAGGAGCCAAATTTGAATATGTGTTCCCCGCCTAGGTGTGGAACGCGCAGTTCCGTAAAGTAAAATTTAACAAATAGCCTCTCAGCTAGTTGAGTGTGTGTTCCATCCCTCCCTGATTAGGAAGCCTCCAAGATCCCCACCCCCTCTTTCTTGCAATTTTTGTTTTCACCCCTTCCTCTAAATTTCACTCATCTTGGAGAGAAAGAAATACAAACTAACCCCCATTCCTTAATCACAAAATTTTCTTTTCTCCATTCACCCCCATCTAGAGGGCATCCCCACCTAGAGACTGACCCGCAGAAGCCAGGTTCCTTTTACAAACCTAGTGGAACAGCCAGTCTATCAACTAGATGGGGTTGGGAGGGTCCTACTAATCTCCCCCTCCTTTTTCTTTTTTTTTTTTTCCCCCCCCCGCTCTCGACACGAATGAATTATTGTACCATTTTTATTGTTATCTTTTTTTGTTTTTACACGTCAATAAAAAATATTTTAAAAATTGGGAGTTAAGTAGGATGCCCCCCAGTATGAAAGGGTGAATGTGGTATTATGGTGAAAGGTACTAGCTGGGAGAAACTTTTGATTTTGTTTAGTTCTGGAGTGACAAGGATGACCAACGACACCCACAATCCCCCCCCCTTTTGAGTTGGCCATGTGCCTAAGTTTTTTGTTCATTGTTGATTTTCAATGTATTTTTAACATGAATAAAGGATTTAATATCTCAAAGTGTAGTATCTGTTCTTCAGATGCTGCACTTCAATTTCTTGTTCTCTGTCAGTGGAGGAGAAATCCTTCACGACTGAGACAATTTTTATTTTTGTTTCTTTTCTCCACGTTAAAAAATGACCCTGGTGTCTACTTCTGTCCCGTGGGGAGGCATTGTAAATAGGAACAAGGTATCGACGATAAGGTGCTACCGTACATACAAAATACACACATTTCATTCATGGATTTTGACCACTCACAGCTCCATGGATCAACAACTTTTCCATTTTTTTTTTAATCTCTTAAAGAAATACATGAATTTTTGATTTAATATGTTGAAATTCTTATTTAGCGACTGGAAATTTTGTTTTTTAATATCGAAAAAAAAAAACATTGGATAAAATAGGAAAAAAATGTTGTCATCGGTCAATATTAATTAAGTCAATTATGTAAACATAAAATAAGTTTACACACACACAAAAAACCCCCGAGAAAATCAACGTGGTTTTTGAAATAACAAAGTTTTAAAATTTGAACTTTACAGGTAAATTTCTAAAAAACACTACTTTTTTTGTTTTAAATTTAAATATTTTATTTATTGATCTTTTATCTTCAATTTGTGATGTATAAAACTTTGGTGAGTCAATTAATTATATGAATTTTAATAGACATTTCAAAATGGGGGGGGCGGTGAATTTCACAAAAAAACGTTTGTCTAAAATATTAAATTTGGTTTATTGGGAAGAGCATAAAATTTTACATTGACCCTGAAAATATCGTAAAAATTGAACCATTAGAAAAATTTTGATAGATTTTTAAAATTTAAAAATTGAGAAAAATTTAACTTGTAAATTTCAATTGATTTCATTACGTAAAAAAATGGCGTCATTGAAGGCGCGCGTCGCCTGTACCTGTACTTTGTAAACATTGTTTTATAAATAATAAAAAAAATATTTCTATTACTTTTTAAACAACTTTAGTAGTTTATTTTGGAAGTATATTCCTTAAAGAAAATAAACAACCCACTCACCACAAACAAACAGAACTCCAGTTTATAACAGTAACAAACTATTTATTGTTCATAACAGCTACTGTCTAATTTGAGGTGACTGACTATAGCAGTGAAACGATGTAAGACCAGACCAGTAAAGTCACCTCGCTGCATGCATTCATGACACCAATTGGTGTCATAAAAATTCATGATCACTATTCAAAATTCATAATGATTATTTGAAATTCATTACCATAATTTTGTAAATCATGACCATTACGAAAAATTTATGATAGTTATTTGAAATTTATGATCATTATTTTTATTTCATGATAATTATTTTGAATTTATTATCATTATTAAAAAAGTATGATCATTATTCCAAATTGCTGATTATGATTTAAAATTCCTGATCATTTTTTAAAAAATCATGATAATTATTAAAAATTCATGATTATTATTTAAAATTCAGGATTCTTATTAAATATTCATGATCATTATTTTAAATTCATGATCATTATATAAACTTCATTATTATTATGTAAAATTCATGAACATTATTTAAAATTAATGATAATTATTTAAAATTCATGATTATGATTAAAAATCATAACCATTATTATAAATTCATGATCAGTATTTTGAATTCATAATCATTATTAACAATTCAAAATCATTATTTTAAATTCAAAATCATTATTTTAAATTCATGATCATTATTGAAAATTCATGATCATTATTTGGAATTCATGATCATTATTTACAATTCATGATCAGTAATTAAAATTTGTGACATTCATGGGCATAATTTGAATTAATGATTATTATTGGAAATTAATGATCATTATTTGAAATTAATGATCATTATTTAAAACTATTGATCATTATTTGAAATTCTTGATCATTATTTGAAATTCATGATCATTATTTACAATTCATTACCATTATTTAAACTTCATTAGCATTATTTTGGAAATCATGATCATTACGAAAAATTTGAAATTAATGATCATTGTTTTATTTCATGATAATTATTTTGAATTGCTTATCATTATTAAAAATTTATGATCATTATTTCAAACTCATGATTATGATTTAAAATTCCTGATCATTTTTTGAAATTCATGATCATTATTTAAAATTCATGATTTCATTTGAAATTTATGATCATTATAAAAATGATTATTTAAAATTAAGATAATTGTTTAATATTCATGATCATTATTTTGAATTCATTGTCATTTTTTGAAATTCATGATCATTATTTTGAATTCATGATCATTATTTGAAATTTATTATCATTATTTAAAATTCATGATTATTATTAAAAATTCATGATCATTGTAATTGTCTTTATTTTTGAGATGAGGTGTTTTCAGTTATTGAGATTGTCAGACTGACTTCCTCATCTTGGTTGTTATAGTCACAACGTTTCGGCCGTTTTGCCCTCCGGCCGTCATCAGGTTTTTTGTAAATAAAGATCATGGGTTCAAATGATGTTCATGAATTTTTAATAATGATGATCAATTTTAAATAATTATGATTAATTTTAAATAATTATGATTAATTTTAAATAATGATCATGAATGTAAAATAATGATCATAATATTTAAACAAATAAAGATTATGAATTTCAAATAATGTTCAAGAATTTTAAATAATTGTCGTGAATTTTAAATAATGATCAGCAATTTAAAATCATTAATTTTAAATAATGATCATGAATTTTTAATAATAAAGAACATGAATTCTGTTTATAATAATCATCAATTTAAAATAAAGTTACTCACTTTCAAATAATAATCATCGATTTACAAATAATGATCAAGAATTTCAAATAATGTTAATGAATTTTAAATAATGACTTTGAATTTTAAATAATGATCATAATTTCCCAATAAAGATCATAAATTTTATATAATGATCATGAATTTAAAATAATGATAATAAATTCCAAATAATGATAATGAATTAAAAAAATGATTATAAATTAAAAAAAAAATGATTATAAATTTCAAAATAATAATAATGAATTTTAAACAATGATAAGAAATTTTAAATTAAGATAATGAATTTTAAATTATGATAATGAATTCAAAATATTGATCATAAATTCCAAAAAAATGATCATAAATTTTAAATAAGTTCAATGTATATTAAATAATAATCATGAATTTTAAATAATGATCATAACTGTTAAACAGTTATCATAAATTTTAAATAATGATCATAAATTTCAAATATTGATCAGGAATTCCAAATAATGAACACAAATTTTTAAAAAAATAATCATGAATTTTTAATAATGATAAGGAATTTTCAATAAAAATGAGGAATTTAAAATAATGATCTTGAATTGTAAATGATCATGAATTTCAAATAATGTTCAAGAATTTTAAATAATGATTATGAATTTTTAACAATGATTATAAATTCCAAATAAAAGATCATGGATTCCGAATAATGGTCATGAATTTTAAATAAGGACCATGAATTTTAAATACTGACTATAATTTTAAATAATGATCATAAACTTTAAATAATGATCATAAATTTTATATAATAATGATGAATTTCAAATAATGTTTATGAATTTTAAATAATGATCATGAATTTTAAATAATGATTATGAATTTAAAATAATATCATGAATTTCAAATAATGATCATGAATTTCAAATAATGATCATGAATTCAAAATAATGAATATGATTTTAAAACAATGATCGTAAATTTAAAATAATGATAAAAAATTCCAAATAAAGATCCGGAATTCAAATAATGTTCATGAATTTTAAATAATGCTCGTGAATTTTAAATAATGATGATCAGTTTTAAATAATTATCATTAATTTAAAATAATGATCATGAATATCAAATAATATTCATGAATTTTACATAAAGATCATGAATTTTTTCATCAATTTTAAAAAAAAGTTACTCAATTTCAAATATTGATCATCAATTTCCAAATAATGATCCTGAAGTTCAAATAATGTTTATAAATTTATTTGAATTTTAAATAATGATCATAATTTCCCAATAAAGATCATAAATTTTATATAATTATCATTAATTTAAAATAATGATAATAAATTTCAAATAATGATAATGAATTTAAAATAATGATCATAAATTCCAAAAAAAATAATTATAAATTTCAAAAAAGTTTAATGAATTTTAAATAATGATCATGAATTTTAAATAATGATCATAAATGTTAAATAGTGATCATAAACTTTAAATAATGATCCTAAATTTCAAATATTGATCATGAATTCCAAATAATGAATTTTAAAAAATGATCAGGAATTTTCAATAAAAATGAGGAATTTAAAATAATGATCTTGAATTCTAAATGATGATGAATTTCAAATCATGTTCATGAATTTTAAATAATGATTAAGAACTTTTAACGATGATTATAAATTCCAAAAAGATCATGAATTCCGAATAATGTTCATGAATTTTAAATAATGATCATCAATTTTAAATAATGATCATGAATTTGTGAGACTGATTATGAATTTTAAAAGTTCATAAATTTCAAATCATGATCATGAGTTTGAATAATGATCATCAATTTTAAATAATTCTCATGAATTCTAAAAGACATAATGAATTTCAAATAATGATTTTAATTTTAAATAATGATCATAAATTAAAAAAAAATGTTCATCAATCTTTATGATCATTATTTCAAATTCATAGTCATTATTTGAAAAACATGAACTTCATTTGAAATTTATGATCATTCTTAAAAAATTAATGATCTTTATTTAATAATGATTCGGTAATTCATGATCATTTGTTAAAATTCATGGTAATTATTTAAAATTATTGATCATTATTTGGAATTCATGATCATTTTTAAAATTCAGGATTCTTATTAAAATTCATGATCATTATTTTAAATTCATGATTATTATTTTAAATGCATGATCATTATGTAAAAGAAATGATGCTTATTAAAAATTTATGATCATTATTTAAAATTAATCAACATTATTTGAAATTTATGATCATTATTTTGTAATTTATAAGAATTATTTGCAATTCATTATAATTATTTTAAATTCATGATCATTATTTGCAATTCATGGTTATTATTTAAAATTCATGATCATTGTTGAAAATTCATAAACATTATTTGAAATTTATGATAATTTTTTGTTGAAATTTGGGATCATTATTTTGAATTCATTATCATTATTTTAAATTCATGATCATTATTTAAAGTGTATGATTTAAAATTCATAATCATTATTTTGACATTCAAAATCATTATTTTGACATTCACAATCATTATTTTGTAATTCATGATCATTATTTTAGATTCATTATCATTATTTGAAATTCATGAACTTAAATTAAAATTTATTATCATTATTAAAAAATGTTTTGTCTTTATTAAAGATTGATTAACTTTTTTTAATTTATGATCATTATTTAAAATTAAGATCATTATTTGAAATTCATGATCATTATTTGAAATTCATTATGTCTTTTAGAATTCATGAGAATTATTTCAAACTCATGATCATTATTTGAAATTTATGAACTTTTAAAATTCATAATCAATCTTACAAATTCATGATCATTATTTAAAATTGATGATCATTATTTAAAATTCATGAACATTATTTGAAATTTATGATCATTATCCGGAATTCATGATCTTTTTGGAATTTATATTCATCGTTAAAAGTTCATAACCATTATTTAAAATTCATGAACATGATTTGAAATTCATCATCATTTAGAATTCAAGATCATTATTTTAAATTCCTCATTTTTATTAAAAAAATCCTGATCATTTTTTAAAATTCATTATTTGGAATTCATGATCAATATTTGAAATTTAGGATCATTATTTAAAGTTTATGATCACTATTTAACATTTATGATCATTATTTAAAATTCATGATCATTATTTAAAATTCATGATCATTATTTAAAATTCATGATCATTATTAAAAATTCATTAAACTTTTTTGAAATTTATAATCATTTTTTTTTGGAATTCATGATCATTATTTTAAATTCATTATCATTATTTGAAATTTATTATCATTATTTTAAATTAATGATAATTATATAAAATTTATGATCTTTATTGGGAAATTATGATCATTTTTTAAAATTCAAATAAATTTATAAATATTATTTGAAATTCAGGATCATTATTTGGAAATTGATGAGCAATATTTGAAATTGAGTAACTTTATTTTGAAATTGATGAAAAAATTCATGATCTTTATGTAAAATTCATGAATATTATTTGATATTCATGATCATTATTTTAAATTAATGATGATTATTTAAAATTAATCATCATTATTTAAAATTCACAAGCATTTTTTAAAATTCATGAACATTATTTGAATTCCGGATCTTTATTTGGAATTTTTTATCATTATTTTAAATTTACGATCATTGTTTTAAAATCATAGTCATTATTTTGAATTCATGATCATTATTTGAAATTCATGATATTATTTAAAATTCATGATCATTATTTAAAATTCATGATCATTATCTAAAATTCATAAACATTATTTGAAATTCATCATTGTTATATAAAATTTATGATCATTATTTAAAGTTCATGATCATTATTTAAAATTATAGTCAGTATTTAAATTCATGGTCCTTATTTAAAATTCATGACCATTATTCGGAATCCATGATCTTTTTTTTTGAATTTATAATCATTGTTAAAAATTCATAATCATTATTTAAAATTCTTGAACATTATTTGAAATTCATGATCATTTACAATTCAAGATCATTATTTTAAATTCCTCATTTTTATTGAAAATTCCTTATCATTATTAAAAATTCATGATTATTTAAAAAAAATTTGTGTTCATTATTTGGAATTCCTGATCAATATTTGAAATTTATGATCATTATTTAAAATTCATGATAACTGTTTAACCGTTATGATCATTATTTAAAATTCATGATCATTATTTAAAATACATCAAACTTATTTAAAATTTATGATCATTTTTTTGGAATTCATGATCAATATTTTGAATTCATTATCATAATTTAAAATTCATTATCTTTATTCATTATCATTGTTTAAAATTCATTATTATTATTTTGAAATTTATAATCATTTTTTTTTAATTTATAATCATTTTTTTAATTCATTATCATTATTTGGAATTTATTATCATTATTTTAAATTCATGATCATTATATAAAATTTATGATCTTTATTGGGAAATTATGATCATTATTTAAAATTCAAAGTCATTATTTAAAATTCATAAACATTATTTGAAATACTTGATCATTATTTGTAAATTAATGATCATTATTTAAAATTCACGAGCATTATTTAAAATTCATGAACATTATTTGAAATTAATGATCTTTATTTGGAATTTATTATAATTATTTAAAAATCATGATCATTGTTTAAATAATTTGATCATAATTTTACATTCATGATCATTATTTAAAATTAATGATAATTATTTAAAATTCATGATAATTATTTAAAATTCATGATAATTATTTAAAATTCATGAACATTATTTAAAATTCACGAGCATTATTAAAAATTCATAAACATTATTTGAATCATGATCTTTATTTATTATCATTATTTTAAATTTACGATTCATTGTCAGTATTTTTAATTTATGACCATTATTTGAAATTCATGATATTTTTTTTATTTATGATCACTATAAATTGATGATCATTATTTAAAATTCATGATAATTATATAAATTAATGATCATGATTTAAAATTCATGATCATTATTTTTAATTCATGATCATTATTTTAGATTCATCGTTATTATTAGATTCATTGTGATTATATGATCATTATTTGTAATTCATGATCATTATTGGAAATTAATGATCATTATGTAAAATTCATGATCCTTATTAAAAATTCATGATCATTATTTGAAATTTATAATCATTATTTTTTTAATTATTGTTATTGTTTTGAAATTTATAATCATTATTTTAAATTCATTAACATTATTTGAAATTCATGAACTTTTCTTATTGAAATTTATGATCATTATTTTGAATTTATTATCATTATTTTAAATTCATGATGATTATTTGGAAATTTTTCATCATTTTTAATTTATAATCATTATTTTGAATTCATTTATTGTCATTATTTTAAATTTACGATCTTTATTTAAAATTAATGATCATTATTTGAAATTCATGAACTTAATTTTAAATTTATTATCATTATTAAAAAATATGGTCTTTACTATATATTCATGAACATTGTTTTCATTATCATTATTTGAAATTCTTGATCATTATTTGAAATACGTTATCTTTATTTCGAATTTACGAACATTATTTAAAATTTATAATCAGTATTTAAATTTCATGACCATTAAATTGAAATCATTAACATTATTTAAAATTTATGATGTTTTTTGAAAATCTATGATTATTATTTGATCATTATGAAATTTCCAGATCTATACTTGGAATTTATGATCAATATTTGAACTTCATGATCATTATTTGAAAGACATGAAATTTATTTGGAATTTATGATAATAATAATTCATGAAGTTTATTTAGAATTTATTATCATGATTTAAAATCAATGATCATAATTAAAAATTCATGATCATTATTTAAAATTCATAGAAATTATTTGAAATCCATACTAATTATTGTAAATCTATGCTAATTATTTGAAATCCATGATAATTATTTGAAATCTATGCTAATTATTTGAAATCCATGATCATGATTTTTTATTCATGATCATTATTTAAAATTCATGATCTTTATTTGGAATTTATGATCAAAAATGACAAATTCATGATAATTATTTTAAAATCAGCATCATTATTTAGAATTTATGATCATTATTTAAAATTCATGATCATTATTCTAAATTCATAGATAATATTTGAAATTAATGATCATTATTTAAAATTCATGATTATTATTTAAAATTGTTTAACATTATTTTAAATTCATGATCTCTATTTGGAACTGTTATCGTTATTTAAATTTAATGATCATTATTTAAAATTAATGATCATTATTTCGAATTCATGATCGTTATTTAAAATTCATGATCATTATTTCGAATTCATGATCGTTATTAAACGTTCATGATCATTATTTTAAATTCATGATCATTTATTTTAAATATATTATCTTTTTTTTAGAATTTATGATATTTAATCAAAATTCATGATAATTATTTTAAATTCATAATCATTTATTTCAAATTCATGATCATTTATTTTAAATTCATGATCATTTATTTTAAATTCATGATTATTTATTTTAAATTCATGATTATTTATTTTAAATTCATGATTATTTATTTTAAATTCATGATCATTTATTTCAAATTCATGATCATTTATTTTAAATTCATGATCATTTATTTCAAATTCATGATCATTTATTTCAAATTCATGATCATTTATTTCAAATTCATGATCATTTATTTTAAATTCATGATCATTCATTTTAAATTCATGATAATTTATTTTAAATTCATGATCATTTATTTTAAATTCATGATCATTTATTTCAAATTCATGATCATTTATTTTAAATTCATGATCATTTATTTTAAATTCATGATCATTTATTTTAAATTCATGATCATTCATTTTAAATTCATGATCATTTATTTTAAATTCATGATCATTTATTTTAACTTCATGATCATTTATTTTAAATTCATGATCATTTATTTTAAATTCATGATCATTTATTTTAAATTCATGATCATTTATTTTAAATTCATGATCATTATTAAAAATTCATGATCATTATTTTAAATTCAAGATTATTATTTAAAATTCCTGACTCTTATTTAAAATTCATGATTATTACTTAAAAATTTATGATTATTTTTTAAAATTCATAATCAGTATTTTCAATTTATGATGATTATTTAAAATTCAGGATTATTATTTAAAATCTCTGAACATTATTTGAAATTTATGATCATTATTTTGAAATTTTTAATCATTATTTTGAATACATTATTATTATTTAAAATTCATGATCATTATTTGGTATTCATGATCATTATTTGAAATTTCTGATCATTTATTGTTGAAATTTATGGTCATTATTTTGAATTCATTATCATTATTTCCAATTCAGGATCATTATTTTGAATTTATGATCATTATTTGGAATTCATTGCTTTTATTTGGTATTTATGATCATTATTTTAAATTCCGGATAATTTTTTAAATTCATGATCATTATTTGAAATTCATGATCATTATTTGAAATTCATTAACTTGATTTAAAATTTATGATCATTATTTAAAAAATTATAGTCATTATTTGAAATTAATGATTATTATTTAAAATTCTACGATCATTATTTGTAATTATTTATCTACTCTATTTAAAATTCATGATCATTATTTGGAAATCATGATCATTATATAAAATTTATGATTATTTTTAATTTATGATCATTCTTTAAAATTAATGATTATTATTTTAAATTCATGATCTATCTCCAAAATTCATGAGCATTATTTTAAATTTATGATCATTATTTAAATTCATGATACATATTTAAATTTCATGACAATTATTTAGAATCCATGATTATTTAAAATTCATGATCATTATTTGGAATTCATGATCATTATTTTTAATTCATGATCATTATTTAAAATTCATGATCTTTTTTGGAATTTTATGATCATTATTTAAAATTCATGATTATTATTTAAAATTCATGATCAATATTTAAACCTCATTATCTATATTTGTATTTTATGATCGTTATTTAAAATTCATGATCATTATTTGGAATTCCTGATCATTATTTAAAATTCATGATCATTATTTTAAATTCATGATCATTATTTAGAATTCATGATCATTATTTAGAATTCATGATCATTATTTGGAATTCATGATCATTATTTAAAATTCATGATCATTATTTAAAATTCATGATCATTATTTAGAATTCATGATCATTATTTATAATTCATGATCATTATTTAGAATTCATGATCATTATTTGGAATTCATGATCATTATTTGGAATTCATGATCATTATTTACAATTTATGATCATTATTTAAAATTCATGAATATTATTTGAAAGTCATGATCATTATCTGAAATTCATAGTCATTATTTTAAATTGATGAACTTCATTTGAAATTTATGATCATTATTAAAAAATTCATGAACTTTATTTGAAATTTATGATCATTATTAAAAAATTCATGAACTTTATTTAAAATTTATTAACATTATTTACATTATCATTATTATTCATGATCATTATTTACATTATTATTATTCATGATCATTATTTGATATTCATGATCATTATTAAAAATTCATGAACTTCATTTGAAATTTATGATCATTTTTAAAAAATTCATAATCTTTATTTAAAATTCATGAACATTATTTGGTAATTTATGATCATTATTTAAAATTCATGATCATTATTTAAAATTCATGATATTTTTTTAAAATTGATGATTATTATTAAAAATTCATGAACATTATTATGATTTTTATTTTGAATTCATTATTATTATTTAAAATTCATGATTATTATTAAAATTTATGGTCATTATTTGAAATTCATGATTATTATTTAAAATTCATTATATTATTTGAAATTCATGATCTTTCTTGCATGGACTTTGTTTGGAATTTATGAACATTATTTAAAATTCATTATTATATAAAATTCATGAAGATTATTTAAAATTTATTATCATTACTTAAAATTCATGGGCATTATTTAAAATTCATGATCATTGATGAACATTATTTTAAATTCATGATTAATATTTTGAATTCATGATCAATTTTTGATATTTGTGATCATTATTTGAAATTCATGATTATTATCTAAACTAGCGCCACACACAACGCCGAGTCAAACAAAAAATCAAGTACACTCAACATACTCTTATCAATAACACTTACCTTGTGAACTCAGTATATGGGAAATTCCCATATCCACAAAACAAAGTCACTGAAAAAATCAAAAATATCCTAAGGGTAAGGATAATTAGTAAATGTTGGATAAAATGATGGTTAAAGTTATTACGAACTTGCCAGGATTCGAACCTAGAATCTTCTGATCGATAGTCAGACGCATTATCCATTGCACCACAAGTCCTGTCCGTATGCCGAAAGACGTTACTGCGACTGTATACAGACAGTGTTAAATTCCGTTGACATGGGCAGGTAACATTTTCGACATTTGCACGAAATAGCCCAAAAACCCTTGTTCTTGGGCTTTTTGTGTGACTCGGCATTGTTTGTTAGAAACCATATATAGATAAGGACAATCTAAGGACTCACACCTTTCAGGGAAAAAAGAATTTTTCAATTTGGTGCATCCATTCGAAAGTTTTATTGGTATATATGCACACATAAATATTTAGAATTTTATTAATAGTATAGATTCATGATAATTATTTGGGCAAAAGTATTCAAAATAAGGCAATTAATTTGATTGGTGATGCGCTCTTGAAAAAAATTATAAATAATGTTCAAAATTCGAAATATTATTCCATCATTTTGGACTGCACATCTGATACTGGTTGCCAAGAACGAATATGCAACATTGTGAGTATATACACCTATAGAAATTAACATTTTGGGGGATGTCGATGACAACAGTGGTTTAGATTTTGTAGTAGCATGCTTAAAAAAGCTTAAAGATCTGAATTTTTGCAGAGGCCCAGGATATGATAACGGAGCAAATATGAAAGGCTGCAATCATGGCGTACAAGAACATTTACTTAGACATAATTTGAAATCATTTTATGTGCCACGTGAATCTTAGAGTCTAAATCTAATTGTTGGAAACATGGTGAGATCTTCAGTGGTTGCAACGACACTCTTTGGTGTTTTGCATCGAATTTATCTTTTGTTTTGCACTTCAACATAGCAGTGGAATCTTTTGAAAACTCATGTAAAAAATCTAACAGTAAAGCTTATTTCCGAAACACGTTGGAACTGCGGGATTAATAGTGTGAAAGTTGGTCGTTATCGAACTGCAGCGTACGATGCATTGGTGAAAGTGTCTGAAAATGCCAACGATCCAAAAGCAAGCACTGAAGCAACTGGATTGGAAAAACAACTAAAACTTTTTCAAATTTGGTTACTTTAGTCATTTATTGGTTCAAATAAATTGCTTTGGTTACATTAGTCATTTATTGCTTCAAATGAATTGATTTGGTTACTTTAGTCATTTATTGCTTCAAATGAATTGCTTTGGTTACTTTAGTCATTTATTGTTTCAAATGAATTGCTTTGGTTACTTTAGTCATTTATTGCTCAAATAAATTGCTTTGGTTACTTTAGTCATTTATTGCTTCAAATGAATTGCTTTGGTTACTTTAGTCATTTATTGGTTCAAATGAATTGCTTTGGTTACATTAGTCATTTATTGCTTCAAATGAATTGCTTTGGTTACATTAGTCATTTATTGCTTCAAATGAATTGCTTTGGTTACTTTCGTCATTTATTGGTTCAAATGAATTGCTTTGGTTACATAAGTCATTTATTGGTTCAAATGAATTGCTTTGGTTACATTAGTCATTTATTGCTTCAAATGAATTGCTTTGGTTACTTTAGTCATTTATTGGTTCAAATGAATTGCTTTGGTTACATTAGTCATTTATTGCTTCAAATGAATTGCTTTGGTTACTTTAGTCATTTATTGCTTCAAATGAATTGCTTTGGTTACATTAGTCATTTATTGCTTCAAATGAATTGCTTTGGTTACATTAGTCATTTATTGCTTCAAATAAATTGCTTTGGTTACTTTAGTCATTTATTGCTTCAAATGAATTGCTTTGGTTACTTACTTTAGTCATTTATTGCTTCAAATGAATTGCTTCGGTTACTTTAGTCATTTATTGCTTCAAATAAATTGCTTTGGTTACTTTAGTCATTTATTGCTTCAAATGAATTGCTTTGGTTACTTTAGTCATTTATTGCTCAAATAAATTGCTTTGGTTACTTTAGTCATTTATTGCTTCAAATGAATTGCTTTGGTTACATTAGTCATTTATTGCTTCAAATGAATTGCTTTGGTTACTTGAGTCATTTATTGCTTCAAATGAATTGCTTTGGTTACTTTAGTCATTTATTGCTTCAAATGAATTGCTTTGGTTACTTTAGTCATTTATTGCTTCAAATGAATTGCTTTGGTTACATTAGTCATTTATTGCTTCAAATAAATTGCTTTGGTTACTTTAGTCATTCATTGCTTCAAATGAATTGCTTTGGTTACTTTAGTCATTTATTGCTTCAAATGAATTGCTTCGGTTACTTTAGTCATTTATTGGTTCAAATGAATTGCTTTGGTTACATTAGTCATTTATTGCTTCAAATGAATTGCTTCGGTTACTTTAGTCATTTATTGTTTCGAATGAATTGCTTTGGTTACTTTAGTCATTTATTGCTTCAAATGAATTGCTTTGGTTACTTTAGTCATTCATTGCTTCAAATGAATTGCTTTGGTTCTTTAGTCATTTATTGTTTCAAATGAATTGCTGTGGTTACTCTAGTCATTTATTGCTTCAAATGAATTGCTTTGGTTACTTTAGTCATTTATTGCTTGAAATGAATTGCTTTGGTTACTTTAGTCATTTATTGCTTCAAATGAATTGCTTTGGTTACTTTAGTCATTTATTGCTTCAAATGAATTGCTTTGGTTATTTTAGTCATTTATTGCTTCAAATGAATAGCTTTGGTTACTTTAGTCATTTATTGTTTCAAATGAATTGCTTTGGTTACTTTAGTCATTTATTGTTTCAAATGAATTGCTTTGGTTACTTTAGTCATTTATTGCTTCAAATAAATTGCTTTGGTTACTTTAGTCATTTATTGCTTCAAATGAATTGCTTTGGTTACTTTAGTCATTTATTGCTTCAAATGAATTGCTTTGGTTACTTTAGTCATTTATTGCTTCAAATGAATTGCTTTGGTTACTTTAGTCATTTTTTGCTTCAAATGAATTGCTTTGGTTACTTTAGTCATTTATTGCTTCAAATGAATTGCTTTGGTTACTTTAGTCATTTATTGCTTCAAATGAATTGCTTTGGTTACTTTAGTCATTTATTGCTTCAAATGAATTACTTTGGTTACTTTAGTCATTTATTGCTTCAAATGAATTACTTTGGTTACTTAGTCATTTATTGCTTGAAATGAATTGCTTTGGTTACTTTAGTCATTTATTGCTTCAAACGAATTGCTTTGGTTACTTTAGTCATTTATTGCTTCAAATGAATTGCTTTGGTTACTTTAGTCATTTATTGGTTCAAATGAATTGCTTTGGTTACTTTAGTCATTTATTGCTTCAAATGAATTGCTTTGGTTACTTTCGTCATTTATTGCTTCAAATGAATTGCTTTGGTTACTTTAGTTTTTAGTACGATTTATTGCTTCAAATGAATATGATCAACAAATTAATGCAATCGAAAGACATGCAATTTGATATTGCACTGAAATGTATAAAAAGTTGTAGTAAGCAAAAATCAGGAACAAAGATAGGAAATAGTTTCGCCCTGCCCTGCTCACCTCTAGAAGAGAGGGATTTCTTACCTGTAATGACCATAGAGAAAGAAGAAGGAGACAGAAAAAATGCAGAAGAAAACTCGCTTCTTGTAGATTCATGGTTCGTCACAAAGAACAATCCAACCACCAGAACCACCTACACACAATCTGCAGGATACTGCGTGACTGCTTCCCAGCGTCCTGCCTTTATACCAGCCGGAAATTATATATTTGCATAATCGCATGAGAGCACACGCGACTCTGCGAGAATTGCATGGGGTCAACGCCAATAAAAGCCCATGGACGCCATCTTGGAACTCTCTTCCACTCTCTTCCCCTCGGTCTGCAACACAACAGATGTATCCGAGGTAAGCTCTTTATTTCTCCCATTTCGGTTATTGCCAATTCCGCTACTCCCCCCTGATCTCATGATCACAAAGATGGCAGTCTAGTGGGGGGTGTTTTTGTCTGGTGCTCCTTTGTAAAGGCAAGAGGGGTGGTCCTTCTGCTTTTTCGGTATGTGCATTATACGGCTCAAAATCCTCTCCGTCATCCTGCATCATACTCTTTGTCCTTTCAGAAGACATCATACTGTCTGAGTCTTCCTCTTCCTCCGATGTAACAACATAATGGCGATGTGCAAATCCTTTATGCGGCGAGGCACACCGTCCACCAAAATCGATTGAGGGCTGATTAACTTGGTCACCTCATCCTTGCCGAACCCTGTGGTACATCAATTTTGTGGTCTTTTGACCCACACGTGATCTCCAACCTGGTAAGAGCTGTTCTTGGGACCTGGGGATGCAGTTGCGAGATTGGTCTCCTTTACTCAAACTTCGTATCGATAAATCCTGTTGGCAGGCGCAGTGAAGGGAGATACGTCGTCTCTGGGTGTGATGTTATACCAGTAGACAGCCTTCTGTATGGACAGCGCATTTTAGCCACTATTCGTTTCACTGTATGGTGACATCGCTCTGCTATGCCATTCCCGGCTGGAGCGTATGCACAATGGAATCACAAGTGAACTCCCCATTTATGTGCAAATGCTTGGAACACATTGTGTGTGGGTCAAAAGCTGTATCATTATCTAAAAAGATTTCATGCGGCGAGCCACGTTCGAGGAACACTGCCTCCAACTGATGAATCACACTTGCCGAGTCCTGCATCACCAATTTCCTCCAAATAGAAAAATGCGATGGACCACAGTGTGTTAAAAAATGGAAGGTGCCATAATGTGTGATATTCATTCCAAGTCTCTGCCAAGACTCGTTCACTTTCAACTTTCCCTTTTTCCACTTGACCGGTGCTGGGTACATTGGACTGACATTCCTCACATTTCCGTATAACTGTTTTAACGGTTGCTTTTGTCATGGTTGGGCAACTTTTCCTGACAAAGTAGCTAGTTCACTACCTTTGTGAATAGCCATGATTTGACTCTCATCCAGCTCATTTATGTGAACCGTGCCAATCACCAGGTTAAGCCCGTTTTTCTTTTTCATCGCCTCAAACCACCGCTGTGGTACGCATGCCAATTGGTCAGCGATGTTTTGTGTTGATGGAACCAGCATCACGTCCGCTGTCAGCCCGTACTCTTTCACAAGCTCCTTGAGAGTGCTTAGTCGCCTTCTAATAAGCATCTCGCTTGTTACTTTGGTGCGTACTTGTGCCTTTCCAGTTAGCATGTCCGAGACCCAATGGTATATGCAGAGAGACTCTGTCTTTATGTATAGCACCTTGCCCTGCCACTGGAGAGCCAAATTGATGCCTTTCAATACGGCATCCAGTTCAGCTAAGTTGATATGTTGAGAGTCATCTTCAAGTTGCAGCCAACATGCATGTTCCAACACAGTTTCACGCATCTCCAAGGCTGCACCAATTGCTAAGGACCTAGCATCGACCAATACATTCAGCTTTTTGCCGTCTACACACCAATTTCCCCGGGCCGGATTGTTCTGCTGCACAGATTTCAAGGTCTCGAACATCATACGATGCAGTATGGTGTCTCTCTCTTCATCATCCCAGCTCTTTGTTACCGAACTTACTCTTCTTCTGAGTATTCCATAAGCCACACAAAGCCAACCACACACCGGAAAGTGCCCAACAAGTCGACCACACAGGGAGAACATTGTTTGTCATGTAACAATACTGGGAGCCTCTGGATTTGCATTTCCTTACTTCCATCGCAGTTTACTGCATTCCATCCCAACCGCCAATCCCAGCACCCATGCACCGTCCTTCAACCGCTCATGCACTCCAACCCGAACTGCGCTAGGTGTTTTCTTACATGGGTCGTCGGCACCATGTCTTCATTTGACAAATATGTCATCAATGTAAGCAAATGCTGCGTCGCCTACAACTTTCTTGCTGACAATTGCTCTCGTTATCAAGGGAGCCACATTCAAGCCGAACCCCAAACGGGTCAGACAGTATTTTTTCCCGTCGATTTCCACAGTCTGGTATGGCCACAGTGTCTCATGGACCGTACTTGTAGGTATGCTCTCCTGAGGTCCAGTAGAGACACGTTAGCACCTTTTTGTCTCCATTCACGCAGCTTAGCCACACAAATATCTGCATTGACCGTAAATGCGTCTACGTAATGATTTAGCTCCTGGTAGTCCATCACCGGGTGTACTTTGGCTTTGTTCTGCTGTATCACAGCCATCAAGAGAATTAAGTCTTTAGGGGTGGGTGGGGGTTGCCCCAATTTATCCTCTGGGTATGGCACAAGCCACTCATTATCTATCCAGGTGCAGAGCTCCTGCATGTATTCTTCATGGATCTTTGCCGGCACTGGGTATTCTGACGATTGTTTAGCCTTTCTGGGGGGTGGTCCTCAGAGCACTTCCATGATGCAGTCCACTTTCGACTTTGATGGTCAAAAATGGCGGTGAAATCTGGTTCATTAATAGAAATGGCTGTGCATTTAATATTTTTTCTGACGCTCAGCCGCACTGATTCTGTAGGCTCGACAATGACACCTCCCAGAGCTTTTATGACATCGATCCCTAGAAGTAAGTCAAACCCCAGTGGTTTGCCACGCACCACCAACACATCGATTCTGGCAGACACACCTTCATCAGTGGATATAGAGACCGCTCCAACACCGCAGCACGCATGGGATATTCCACCAATCGTTTCAACATTCACGTTTGTTTTTCTTCAAGACCGGCACCAGTCTGCATGTAAAATCATCCTAGAGCATCCTGTATCAATAAGCGGCAAACATTGCATCCCATCAACAATGATGCCTGTTACCGGGAGCGTCGTGTTCACATTTTGGTGGGGAAGGAGACTGGCGCTTATGCATCCTCCTCTTGCCCGTTCCGAGCCCTGTGTTCACTCTCACTGCACCGGTAACACTATGTTCTGCATTTTTGACAGTTGTTCGCAAGGTGGCCTTTAACATTGCATTTAAAACAGGTCACACTAACAAAAATATTCTTGGCCCTATTGTTGGGTGAGCATGTGGCTGCAACCACATCCTGATTTTGTTCCCCAGTCATCATCAAAATTCTCGCTCTCGGCATTAGCTCCCCCATGGTCAGGGCTTCGATGTTCAATGCCTGTTGAAAAGCAATTGAGATAACGTCAGGGAACCCAGTGACAAAAGTCAATTTCATGAGTCTCTCTAGGCCATCTCCGGGTTGGCCAATCCAACCAACTGCCTGATTTTGTTGGCGTAAACATCCACACATTCGCCAGCCCATCTGACCATAGTTATTTTTCTGTATGCTGCAAACACGGCATTGGTAACTGCCTCTTTTAATCGGGCCTCAATCTGGTCTATCTTCTTTTGATCATCCTCCTCCATTTCCATGTAGAGGGCCAGTGCATCACATTCCAGATATAAAGGTAGCAGATTCGCCACCTACTGAAGTTGTGCGACAAGTCTCACTTTTTTCAGCCACGCTACATCTCCCTCGCCAGAGAATGGCTTGATGATATCACTGCTTATCCGCACCTTTGCCATAGTCGAGCCAAAATAGCTTGTAGCAAAATGTAGTAAGCAAAAATCAGGAACAAAGATAGGAAATAGTTTCGCCCTGCACCGCCCACCTCTAGAAGAGAGGGATTTCTTGACTGTAATGACCATAGAGAAAGAAGAAGGAGACAGAAAAAAGGTAGAAGAAAACTTGCTTCTCGCAAATTCGTGGTTCATCACAAAGAACAATCCAACTGCCAGAACCACACAATCTGCAGGACAATGCCTGACTGCTTTCCAGCATCCTGCCTTTATAACGGCCAGGAATTATATATTTGCATAATTGCGCGAGAGCACATGCAATTCTGCGAGAATTGCATGGGGTCAAAGCCAATAAAAACCCATGGATGCCATCATCTTCCACTCTCTTCCCCTCGGCCCGCAACACAACAACAGACGTATATGAGGTAAGCTCTTTATTCCCCCCCCCCATTTCGGTTATTGCCAATTTCACTACAAAAGTCCAACTGAGTTCATGAAAAATTACAAAGAAAATGGATTTGTATCTGCACAAATTTCAACCAGAGAATTGGCTCAAGAATTAGAGATGGAGCCAGACAGATTAAATGATATTTCCAGCTGCCACAAGTTTGAGACGACGGAAAGTACACAAACATTTCAACTATGAAAGCATAGATGAATCATTGACAGATCAAAAAAAAAATATTGAGTACAGTTATATCGTTGACTGCATGTTTTAAGCAAATGGCTCGTCACTTTGATCTTTTTGGATTCTACACAACATCAAAAAATTGCAGAATTCGATCAAAACGATTTGATAAAATGTTGCATGGATTTGAATATTGTGCACAACGATGCATTTAGCTCAGATATTAATCCGAATTATTAAGTCAGCGAATTGTAAATATTTTCCAACATTGTTCCAGATACTGATGCTTTTCATTTAATTTATCATCATGGTTTGAATACTGCTGTTCTAAATGTCGCTATAGCCCTTCGTAAAACATTGATAATTCCGATTACTGTTGCATCCAAGTTGAAATTAATAAACAAACTATTTGAGACAGACAATGGTGCAAGAACGCCTGAACAATCTGGCAATGATATCAAACAAGATATCAAACGAGATATCGAATGAGATATCGACCCATCTCTAGATTCTTCACAATTTATTTGCGACTTTGCTGCAATCAAAGCAAGAAGAGTTGATTTTTGTTGAAGATTTATGACATCTACACAAATATGTTTGTATAAATTTCATTTTGTAGAACCTGAACTGGTAAATGGGCCCTGGTAACGTCATGGGGAGCAGCATGACAGTTATGCGCCTTGGCAGAAGAACTAAAGAATCAGTCAATGGCAGGGCACAAAAGAGGCTGAGCGGAAGAATCATTAAGAGATCAACGATCAGGTTCAACTAGTCTAATTGAGAAACTACTGCGATTTGCCTGTAGATGTAGCTCACACAGGTGGTATTATCCAAGCTATCGAAAGATTCAATATGATTCTAAATCAAACCAGAATTCCATACCGCATCAACCGCCACATGGGTAACCAAGGGTCGCTACTTGGTGTGCCGTCAATGACCACAGCTATCGACAAGTTTACTACAGCACCAAAACCTAAGCAAGCAAAATGTAGACATACCATCAAAATATCCACTTTTAATGTACGGACACTTCAACCCACATCTCTAATATCAGAACTTGTTGCTTCATCGAAAGAACACGATATCGATATTGCATGTATTCAAGAGCATCGTCTCTTCCACAACGACATGGACATAAAGTACCATGAAATTGGTAACAGCTGCACACTAGTATCAGCGTCAGCATGGAAAAATTCGACAAATAGTACCACTGGGGGAGTAGGACTTCTGCTTAGCCCTCGAGCATTAAAATCATTGAAGTGCTGAGAAGATAACACAAAGGATAATTCTTGCTACCTTCAGTGGTAATTCTGCTACAACTGTGATTTGTTGCTACAGCCCTACCAACATCAGTGAGAAGCAAGAGATCCTGAATTTCTATGATGAACTCTCAGCAATAGTGCGCTCAATCCCCAAACATAATTCATTAGTTATCGGAGGTGACATGAATGCACATATAGGATGGGAAGACAACAAGCATAAGTTCTCTTTCCATGGTAGAACAAACCGAAATGGAGAGTATCTATTAACTTTTCTCCTTGAAAACAACCTACAATGCATGAATACCTGTTTCAGAAAAGACCCGGTAAGCTCTGAACCCATCAATCCCCAAATAGAGACAAGGCACGACTGGACTATCTTTTTATGAATAAGAAGTGGATCAATAGCTGTCACAACTGTGAAGCTTACAGCAGTTTCTATGGTGTGTCTACTGATCATAGGATTGTAACCTCTGTAATGAAAAATAAAGACCTTTTAAGATATTAGAAAGGTTTTATTCAACATAAAATTCAGCAGGTACAACAACATGGTCGGTAACGAACGACTAAGCTGGGAAAAGGCGCCAATTTCGTTCTATTTGTAAACATCTGGTGTGCATGCGCACTAGCGCTCTAAACTCACAACACTCTCCACCACATTTTATTTATATTTCGGGTTGCAGGTGATCTTCCTTCCCCTTTTTGTAGCTTCTGGAAGAAATTTGAAAATGCCCTTCTTCGAGTCAGACTGTTGCTGCTGCTCTTCTATTTCTAAACACTTTGTTTTGTCGACTGAAGAGAAAGACTCTCCATTTGGTGAGGTATTATTCTTTGGGGTCTCCTGTTGATCAATCAACTCTGGTTCGCGGATGTTTGATGGAGTAGTAGAATCTGGTGATGTACCATGATCAGGGGAGACAGGAGGTTCCAAGTTTGTAGAGGAGGGGTCAGTGACAGGAGTGGGGGCTAGGTCTTCTGTTGAGACTGTTGACTGACGGCTGTCAGGGAAACGAATTCTGGCAAAGTTGGGAGTTGCAGATATTATATCTACTGGTTCCACTAGGGGATCTGACTTGTGTTGGCGGACAAACTTCCTAAGGTATATCCGGTGCCCGACCTTCTGGAAAAGTTAAACATTCTTTCGTGTGGGGTTGAGTTAGTTGCTGTACAAAGTAGCGATCGAATAGAGTGCAAAGCTATGTCGAGTACTTCATGCCAGTGACGTTCGTCCAACTGCCTGGTTTTGAGTGCAAGTTTGATCGTTTTCCAGATTGTGCCATTTACTCTCTCGCATTGTCCATTGCCGATTGGATGGTATGGAGTTGAGTGGGTAATCACAACTCCATGTTGCCAGAGAAACTCTTTTAGTTCACATGAAATAAACTGACTTCCTCGATCACTATGGATGGAATCTGGGCAGCCAAAAAAGGTAAATAAATTCTGGAGACAATTTATAACAGTTTTTGTTGATATGTCCTGACATGGATAGACAAAAGGATAGCGTGAATATTCATCTACAATCACGAGTAGGTATTTGAGATTATTTGTAGATGGTTTCGGTCCCATGAAATCTATTGAAAGACGTTCAAAGGGGGATCGGGAATGGATTAATCGACCTGATGGAGGTTTGAAGAACCTTGGATTTAGTTCAGCACATATTTGACATTCAGCGCAGGTGCGCTTAGCATCTTCCATGGAGAATGGTAGATTCTTCTACCTCACAAAGTGATAGAGTCTCGCTACTCCAGGATGACAAAGTGCTGCGTGCAGGTCCTTTAGTGATAATGAGCGCGAAGCAGAGCATGATCGAGAAAGGGTATCTGCAGAGTTATTAAGAGAACCTGGTCTATATACTATCTCATAAGAATAGTTTGAAAGTTCGAGTCTCCACCGAAGCAGCTTATCGTTTTTAATACGATTTGGTGTCTGCGTGTTGAACATAAATGATGCAGCCTGTTGGTCAGTAATAATGGTAAAGTGTCGACCGAGTAAGAGGTCACACCATTTACGCACAGATTCTACAATGGCTGCCGATTCACGTTCCACTGCTGAATGTCGACGCTCTGACTGCGTTAGGGTTCTGGAAAAATACGCTACTGGACGTCCATTCAGGGAAAGGCAGGCTGCTAATGCTGTCGCAGATGCATCAGTTTCTATCGTAAAAGGAACTTCATCCTCAATGGCTGCAACCGAAGCCTTGCAAATTTCATCTTTCATGGCTTGAAATTGATTTTTGAGTTTCTCAGTGATAGGAAAGGACGTAATGTTTAATAAAGGTGAAATCCGATCTGAGAAATTCTCTATCCATGGTGAATAGTATGAGAAGAGACCTAGAGCCCGCCTGAGTGACTTACTGCAGTTCGGAATCGGTAATTCTTTTAGTGGTGTAAGTCTGTCTGGATCAGGACTGATTGTTCCATTTTCCAATAAGTGCCCTAGAAACTTTAGTTTGGTTATACCATATTCACATTTTACAGGGTTTAGTTGCAAGTTAAGACAGTTGATAACCTTTCTAAAAGCTTCCATATTTTCGTTTAATTCTTTATTAGTTTTTCCTCCGATGACAATGTCATCAATGTAGGCAAATGTACCTTGGAGTTCATGTTCTTGAATCAGATTATGCATAATATGTTGAAAAACAGCTACTGAGTTCGTTAGTCCAAAAGGTAACCTAGAAAACTCGTATAGTCCTCCGTCAGCTTCAAATGCTGTGTAAATTCTCTCGTCTCTACGTATAGGGCATTGATAATATGCAGACTTCAGGTCCAACTTATTGAAAATTTTGTACTGTGATAGTTGGTGTATGATATCCGAAATTTTGGGAAGCAGAAAAGCATCCAAAAGTGTAAACCGATTTATAGTTGCAGAATAGTCAACGACCATGCGACGCTTATGTCTTTCATTTCTAGTTACTAGTACTTGGGCTCTCCATGGGGAATTCGATTTGATTATGATACCTTCTTTTAATAATTTTTGTATCTCATTCCGGATAAATTCGCAGTCTGCCTTTCCCAGAATGGACGTCCAGTAGCGTATTTTTCCAGAACCCTAACGCAGTCAGAGCGTCGACATTCAGCAGTGGAACGTGAATCGGCAGCCATTGTAGAATCTGTGTGTAAATGGCGTGACCTCTTACTCGGTCGACACTTTACCATTATTACTGACCAGCAGGCTGCATCATTTATGTTCAACACGCAGACACCAAATCGTATTAAAAACGATAAGCTGCTTCGGTGGAGACTTGAACTTTCAAACTATTCTTATGAGATAGTATATAGACCAGGTTCTCTTAATAACTCTGCAGATACCCTTTCTCGATCATGCTCTGCTTCGCGCTCATTATCACTAAAGGACCTGCACGCAGCACTTTGTCATCCTGGAGTAGCGAGACTCTATAACTTTGTGAGGCAGAAGAATCTACCATTCTCCATGGAAGATGCTAAGCGCACCTGCGCTGAATGTCAAATATGTGCTGAACTAAAACCAAGGTTCTTCAAGGGGAAGGAAGATCATCTGCAACCCGAAATATAAATGAAATGTGGTGGAGAGTGTTGTAAGTTTATGAATTTTATGTTGAATAGATTGTAATGAAAAATAAAGACCTTTTAAGATATTAGAAAGGTTTTATTCAACATAAAATTCAGCAGGTACAACAACATGGTCGGTAACGAACGACTAAGCTGGGAAAAGGCGCCAATTTCGTTCTATTTGTAAACATCTGGTACGCATGCGCACTAGCGCTCTAAACTCACAACAACCTCTAAGTTCAAGTTAAGCCTACAAGCGAACAAAACTAAAAAATCATCTAGACAGCCCTACAAGTGGTCAACGTTGTCATATGACAATCGGATCAAACAGAGATTCATCTTCGACCTGCGAAACAGATTTGATGCTTCACAAGCACAAGAGCAGGAACCAACTGCTAATATCACCTATGAAAACTTTGTTAGATCGCACCAAGAAGCAGCAAAGAAGTGTATTCCTCTGAAGCCCAAGGTAAAGTGAAAAGTGCCGTGGGAAAATGATAAAATAATATTAAAACGAGAAAAGTTAAAAAAAACATAATCAAAAAGCAACATAAATACCCCACTCGACAGAATACAAAATTAAGGAAGCAGGCGCTTCAAGAGCTTAGTATGATATACCTAGCAGAACAACAGAAGTATGTTCAAGAACAAATAGATTGAATCCAGAATGCAGCAGATAACAAACAATCCTATCTGGCTTGGCAAGTAGTAAATGCGCAAACGACCTGCCAAAGCTAAGTTAAAGGCAAACACTCCAGAAAATGCATGTTCGAAATGGAAAGCACCTTTTGAAAAGCTACTCGGAAACAAACCAGAAGTAACAGACCAACCAATTCAGCCGATTGTTTTACAGGAACTCGATATTGAGAAGGGTAATTTTACAATGGAGGAACTTCTAAATGTATTAAAGAAGACCAAGAATCGTAAAGCTGCAAGCTTAGATAACATACCTCCTGAAGTATGGAAGACAGGTGGTTTCAATGACATACTTCTTAATTCATGCAATTCTGTATATAATCAAAAGATTATTAATATATGCAGGGAAGGATGCATACTTCCCTTCCCCAAGATGGGTGACCTAAGCATACCAAGCAACTAAAGAGGAATAACACTCACTCCAATTGCAGCAAAAATCAAAAATGCCATGCTTCTCAACCATATCCAACCAAAGATCGAAGAAGTGCTCAGGAAGAACCAAAATGGGTTTAGAAAGAATCGCTCTACTACTAGTCAAATACTTACTGTTAGGAGACTAATTGAAGGAGTCAAAGCAAAAAAAATTGAGGCAGTAATGATCTTTATAGATTTCTCCAAAGCATTCGACTCTGTACATAGAGGAAAAATGACCAGCATATTAAAAGCATATGGCATTCCAAATGAAGTCATTAATGCTATCATGATGCTATATGAGCACACTCGAGCAATGGTTAAATCCCCAGATGGAGACACTGAATTTTTCAACATCCGCACTGGGGTTCTACAAGGAGATACTCTTGCCCCTTTTCTTTTCATTGTCTGTCTTGACTTTGTACTTCGCACCTCTGTTGATATACACAACACGCTAGGCTTCACCCTAAATGAATCCAGAAACAGACGTCATCAATCAGCACACATAACTGATGCAGATTACGCAGACAATATTGTTTTGTTCGCAAACAACAATGCTGATGCGTAAACACTGTTACGTAAGCTAGAAAAGTCTGCAAATGACATTGTTCTCCACATTAATGCGGATAAGACAAAGTTTATGACTTTCAATGTGAAAGGAGAGATCAGGGCTTTGGTTGGATCAACACTGAAAGAAGTCGTTGAGTTTACGTATCTGGGCAGCAACATAGTTTCCACAGAGAGAGATATTGGAATTCACATCTCAAAGGCTTGGACCACATTGGATGGGCTATATTCAGTATGGACTTCGAGACTGGCCGACAAACTGAAAAGGTAGTTCTTCAGGGCAGTGGTAGAGTCTGTCCTTGTTTACAGTGCTACAACCTGGACACTCACCAAAAGATTGGAAAGAAAACTAGACGGCATATACACCCGTATGCTAAGAACAATATTAAATATATCTTGGCAAAATCATCCCACGAAGCAGCAACTTTATGGCAACCTACCTACCATATCTAATACCATCAGAGAAAGACGCCTACGATTTGCCGGTCATTGTCTAAGGAGCAAACATGAATTGGTGAGTGTTGTATTGCTATGGACTCCACGACACGGACGCGCAAGCAGAGGACGACCTAGATCCACGTACATCCAACAAATAGCACACAACGCCAACTGTGAACCTGAAGATCTGAGGAAAATGATGGAAGACAGGAAACTCTGGAGAGGAAGAGTCACATTGGTCCGGGCAAGGAGCCCGTCATGATGATGATGATGTAGTACTTACCAACAAAACAAACGCCCACGTGTTTGTGCCTTGTATAGGCATGCGCGACAACAAAACTTGGATTTTTATAAGCGGAAGTCTCGAGGTTGTCAGGAATCTACAGGCGCATGCGCAAGAGAAGGGATTGAGATAGTGGTATAAAAGGCAGGTCGAGTGAGAAGGTTATGGTTGTTGTTGTCATTGGACGTTACAGTGACGCGTGCGTTAGCAGGTGATTAAGAGGCTGTTTTTTTTTGTGTGTCAAGTCGCGCACCTCAGTGAAGATCATATAAGTCGTGCACCTCGGTGAAGGTGAAGGTCATAAGCTATTTCGGCTATTTCGTTTTGTCTCTTTTCCTGGACAACTATGGCTGGGGCAAAGTTTGATTTAAAACTGATACTCGAATTCGACGGATCCACTTCTGTTGTCGACTGGGTCGAAAGGGTTGAGCTGACCTGCAGCCTCTGTGAAGTAAAGGGGGTGCATACTGTGATTCTCCTGAGATTGGCTGGAGGCGCCCTAAGTGTATATCAGCAACAGTGCCGTGGAGAAGGCTGATGTTACCTGTATAAAAAATGCTTTATACAAGGCATTTGCCATGGATCCCTGCACGGCCTATGAAACATTTGCTGCTAGGAAGCTCATGCCAGGAGAAACCATGGACGTCTTCTTCGCGGAGCTGAAGAAACTTGCAGTTCTATTTGGCAATGGAGTGTCAAAGCAAACACTGGCATATGCGTTTGTGGCCAGCCTTCCCACCCATGTTAAGCAACTGTTGAGGGCTTCCACTAGCGTATCTGTAACGCCCATGGAACATTTGTTAGAATGCGCTCGAGCCATTATCAGAGATGAGGAGGACCTGAGGGAACCGGTTGTAATGATGGCGCAGGGAGCCAAGACTAATGCTGAAAAGAGTCCCAGTTTGAGACCCACGACCAATGGGAGATGTTTCTGCTGTGGCCAGCAAGGCCATTTCACAAGAAATTGTACTAACAAGGGGCGGGGACGCCCGCGCTGTTTCCAATGTGGTAGTTATGGACATTTATCCCAAAATTGTGCGGGAAATGCATCAGGGGACAGGACGTCAGCGCCGCCCTGTTCCCCGGACAAGATTTAATTAAGGCGCAACCGACAATAAATGTGTACGTGGACCAAGTGCCTTGTTCAGCTCTTCTCGACTCCGGGTGCTCACACACCATCATGAGTGCCAAGTTGTGTCGAAACTGGACAAAGCAGAACATCAAAGTAACCACAATAGGTGGCAATACGCAAGCTTGCTGTGGAGTCGGAACTGTGAAAGTCCACACAGACTCTGGTGTGGCCGCAGACATTAATGTGCTGGTGATGCGAGGGGATTTGCTGGGATTCGATGTACAGTTGGGATATGATGCTATTAAGGCACTGGGGGGAGTGGTTATCGGAAGAGATGGGACTGTGCGATTTTTGGAAACCCCAGTATGTGCTGCAGTTCACATTGATCGGCCTGATTTTAAGGTGGACTACGACCCTCACCGAAAAGCATGGACTGCATCGTGGAAGTGGACAGAAGGAAGGGCGCCAACCGAACTCAAGAATAGCATTGCAGAGTACTCGATACCCGACAAGGCCCGTAATGAATACGAGAAGGAACTTGAGGCATGGATCCAGGATGGATGGCTGATCCCCTACCCCAACAAGCTGGGACCACCCAAGGGTTTGATTCCCTTAATGGTGGTAGTCCAGCATAACAAATCAAAAGTTCGTCTGGTGCTGGACTATCGTGAACTCAATAGATACATTGAGACGTACACTGCCGATGCTGACGTGTGCGCCAGCAAGCTGAGAGAATGGCGCCAGAAGGGCTCCAATGTGTCTATAGTAGACTTGCGGAAGGCTTATTTGCAGGTGCGAGTGGATGAGACATTGTGGCCGTTCCAGACAGTGTGGTTCCGGGGTCAGAGATACTGCCTTACTCGACTTTGCTTTGGGCTGAATGTGGCACCGCAAATCATGAAGACCATCGTAAATGCAGTGTTGTCGCAGGAAAAGACTACTGAGGACGCAACATCGGCCTATATTGACGATGTGTACGTCAATGAAGGCGTACAATCTGCGTCGCACGTCAGAGAAAAGTTAGCTCAATTCGGGTTGGAGTGCAAGGATCCCGAACGTCTGAGGGATGGAGCACGAGTATTAGGATTGAACGTTTGCGGGAAAGACGGTACCTTATGATGGAGGCGTGGCAGTGAGATTCCAAACATCCCTGATGTTATTACGCGGCGGACTATTTTTTCCTTGTGTGGGAAACTTATTGGTCACTTACCAGCGTGTGGCTGGCTCCGAGCAGCTGTGGGCGTCATCAAACGCAGGGCAAGTTTAGTAACTACAGGTTGGGATGATGTATCTGATGATGCTCTTCTAACTCTGATGACGACAGAAACCCTAGAGAGAGTTAACAAGGAGGACCCTGCCCGTGGAGAATGGTATGTCGATGAGGACACTGTGAATGTGTGGGTTGACGCTAGTTCCTTAGCATTGGGAGTGTTATTGGAGCAACGTGGAAATGTAATTGAAGACGCATGCTGGCTGCGACCCGTGAATGATGCTCAACACATCAACCTGGCGAAACTGGATGCTGTTGTGAAGGGTTTAAATCTGGCACTGCAATGGCAGTCAAAGAAGTTACACTTGTACATGGATTCTCTCTGCGTCTACCACTGGGTGTCCGACACTCTTTCGGGACGAACGAGAGTCCGCACTAAGGCAGCCAGTGAGATGTTAATCCGGTGGAGGCTAAACACCCTGAAGAGTCTGGTATCAGAGTATGACCTATCGGTGAGTGTAACGCTCGTGGCATCACACTGTAATCGTGCAGACCAACTAACCCATGTGCCTCACAAATGGTATGAAGCTGTGAAGACAGGCGTGGAGTTCGCTGCTCGATCTTACGCAGTTGGCACGATTAGTTCATGCCAAATACAAAGAATTCATGTGCAGAGTGGACATCCAGGTATCAAAAGAACTTTGTATTTTGCGAGGCATGTGGACCCGGCAGTGACAAGGGCGGATGTCAGGCAGATCATCAAGCACTGTGAGGCATGCCAGTCTATCGATCCTGCACCGGAGCTATGGCAGAAGGGGCGATTGGAAGTTGAGCATGTGTGGCAATGATTAGCGATGGATATTACCCATTACAGTGGTAAGCCCTTTCTAACCCTTATCGACTGTGGACCCACTCGTTTTGCGGTGTGGCGGCAAATGACCAGGCAGGACTCAGCGAATGTTGTCCGCCAACTGTCATCTATCTTTTCTGAGTGAGGTGCGCCGGAAGAGATATTGACGGACAACGATGCTGCTTTTTGTAACCACCAAGTTCGGCAGTTGTTGAATGAGTGGGGTGTCCGACTACGACTGCGATGTGCTCATGTGCCATCAGGGAATGGCATTGCTGAGAGGAGCCATCGTAGCATCAAGAGAATTGCTGCCAGAAAGCAATGTACCATTACGGAGGCCACGTATTGGTATAACATCACACCAAAGGATGGGAAGACACTAACAACAGCACCGGCCAATGCCATACACAAATACCGTGTTAGGATAAAGGGCATTGACACTGTCCAACCAATCGACGAGGAGAGTCATTACAAATACAAGGTAGGGGATCCAGTTTGGGTTAGACCCCCTGGAAACCGGTGCACCACCAAGTTCAAGCGAGGACGAATATCTGGAGTGGTCAGCCAGCAGTCGGTCCTTGTTGATGGAACCCCACGCCATGTGCGCGATCTTCGCCGAGCTAGTGAAGTACATCCCACAACTACAGAGAGCGATGAATCATCAGATGATGAGATGCTGATGAGTGAGGTCACCGAGCAAGAGAGTGGTAGTTGTAGTTCGTCTGATCAGGCAGGATCAGAACCAGAACCAGAACTAGAACCAGAACCTGAATCCGAGATTGTAAATACCACCCTTCGCAGAAGCCAACGAACTAAGAGGCCACCCCCGGAGTGCACTCTATGTGATCATCAGATCAGGGGGGAGTGTAGTACTTACAAACAAAACAAACGCCCACGTGTTTGTGCCTTGTATAGGCATGCGCGACAACAAAACTTGGATTTTTATAAGCGGAAGTCTCGAGGTTGTCAGGAATCTACAGGCGCATGCGCAAGAGAAGGGATTGAGATAGTGGTATAAAAGGCAGGTCGAGTGAGAAGGTTGTGGTTGTTGTTGTCATTGGACGTTACAGTGACGCGTGCGTTAGCAGGTGATTAAGAGGCTGTTTTTTTTTGTGTGTCAAGTCGTGCACCTCGGTGAAGATCATATAAGTCGTGCACCTCAGTGAAGGTGAAGGTCATAGATGATGATGAAATTTCAGTCATTTGTTGATTTAGATATAAATAAAGGTAGTTTTTTAATAAAGTGCATTATTTTTTTTTTTTGGTATTTAATTTTTATTTTTCTATTTCATTTGGGGCCACCAAATTCACTTCGCAAAGGGCCTCCAATTACCCAAGGCCGGCTCTGCCCATAGTAATAAATTGTATTCATTTTGATATACATTAATAAAAAATGTTTTATTCAATATTTTTTATTAATTTATTATTCGTAATTAGTCTATATATATTTACTTACATAATATTGATAACTGTATTGATAACGTATGTATTTATATTTATTTTTATACGAAACTAATTACTTAATTCATTTTGTATCCGGCAATAACATTTGTTGAAGATTCCCAGATCGGATCGTTTCTTTTTGTTTATGTATTTTTTTTCTAATAAATAAATTGTAAAATATCTACATAGATTATAGTAAACATAAAATTTTATTAAAAAGTCGTTTGATGATTTCATTGGCGTGGAGTGAGGAAAAAAGTCCGGAAAATAAACAAGAAATGTTAGTAGGACCTTCTCAACCCTCTCTAGATGGTAGACCGCCCACTGTTTTCCGGCTTGATGGGGGCCATTTTCCTCAGGCTAAGCACAGGACCAGACTTGACACACTATGCCTTATCTTGTGAAGAAGTGGCTCCAACACAAGGACGTAAAGCAGGGGCAACAGCTGACAGCCTTCGTACACAGACCGGGAGATTTCTAGCACTTTCCATTTACCTCTACCATAACCATCAATGCGCCATACAGATCTATTTGCAGGAGTCCAGTTTGAATTTGATCAGCATGGCTTCTGTGTCGTCTTCTATCCCTCTCTCTAAGATTGTACAGATCAGGTGCAAGTTGTTCTGGATCGATATCCCCTTCACGGCATAATTCTGCTCATTTGATCAAGTCACTGATAACAACCTGCAGCTAATTCGATGACCTTAGTCAAAATCTTTAGCTCTGTGTTCTTTCATACCATTTTCCTTAGCAATGTGATCACTCCCTTGGTGACTTGACTCAGGATAGAACCCTCATCAAATCCATGGTTGAACAGATCCGTCAGAATGCTTTCTTAACAGTCTTTCCGTACTGGGAATTTCCCATTCCTTGATCAACACTGCCCGAATATGTTCCGCATGCGCCTTTGTCATGGAGCCTATCGACTGATCCTTAATCCTATATGAGACAGAGCCTGTTTTATCTAAACACGTAATATGGTTTTCAATGTACATCTAGCTTTTCCCACCTCTGGTGGTTCTTATAATAAACCAGATCTCCAATCTTAAAATCTACGGACTTTGTTTTATATCGGAGTCCTCTATTATTTTTTCCTAACTTTCTGAATGCTGTTATCACGCACAGGAATCACTTTTTCTATGGCTACCAACATAATAGATGTACTTGGACTAAAGCTGCTTCCAGGACTGCCAGCAACTACTGTAAAAGAGTAATAAAAAATGCAAGAGAGCTATATGCTCAGTCCGTTAAATCCAAAGTAGCTCAGCAGCAGCGTGGTTACCACCAGTTTTGGCAAATAGCAAACAGGATCTTGAACAGAAGCATGCATTCTATCCCAACCATCATCAATGGACCTGAGGTCATCTCGTCAGCATCAGACAAGGCCAAACTATTTGCCAAGAACTTTGCAGCTAATTCTACCCTATGCGACGAAGGCCATCAACTTCCCATATTTCCTCCTATAACAGATAACACGGTATGCAACATACAAATATATGTGCGTGATGTCGCCAAGCTAATCAAGAACCTTGATTCCAGTAAAGCAACTGGCCCTCACGCCATTTCAATTATAGTGTTGAAAAAGCTTCAACCAGAACTTGCCTCCTCTTTGCTGTTTAAGTGTTGTTTAAGAAGTGCTTCCCAACACCCTGGAAAACATCATCAGTATGTCCTGTATTTAAGAATTCAGGTGATAGATCATCTCTCTCTCAGTACAGACCAATAAGTCTCTTATGTGACATGAGTAAGTTGCTGGAATCCATATTAAATAAAAAAAGTAGTCAACCACCTCAGCAGAAATAACCTTCTTAGTGACATGCAATATGGTTTCCGTTCTGCTGGATCCACAGCAGATGTGCTAACGATTATATCTCATAGGATTAATGAATCTCTTGACAAAGACTTCCTTTCTAGGGCAATTGCTCTTGATATATCAAAAGCCTTCGACAAGGAATGGCATAATGGCCTACTTCACAAGATTTCCAGCTACGGTATAACTGGAAATGTTTTCTCAATTATTAAATCATTTCTCTCTGATAGGCTCATAAGAGTAGTGGTTGCTGGGAAAAAATCAGAAGCCCACAGTATTAATGCTGGAGTCCCTCAGGTCTTCGTCGCATAGGGTAGAATTAGCTGCAAAGTTCTTGGCATTTCATTTGGGGCCACCAAATTCACTTCGCAAAGGGCCTCCAATTACCCAAGGCCGGCTCTGCCCATAGTAATAAATTGTATTCATTTTGATATACATTAATAAAAAATGTTTTATTCAATATTTTATTAATTTATTATTCGTAATTAGTCTATATATATTTACTTACATAATATTGATAACTGTATTGATAACGTATGTATTTATATTTATTTTTATACGAAACTAATTACTTAATTCATTTTGTATCCGGCAATAACATTTGTTGAAGATTCCCAGATCGGATCGTTTCTTTTTGTTTATGTATTTTTTTTCTAATAAATAAATTGTAAAATATCTACATAGATTATAGTAAACATAAAATTTTATTAAAAAGTCGTTTGACGATTTCATTGGCGTGGAGTGAGGAAAAAAGTCCGGAAAATAAACAAGAAATGTTAGTAGGACCTTCTCAACCCTCTCTAGATGGTAGACCGCCCACTGTTTTCCGGCTTGATGGGGGCCATTTTCCTCAGGCTAAGCACAGGACCAGACTTGACACACTATGCCTTATCTTGTGAAGAAGTGGCTCCAACACAAGGACGTAAAGCAGGGGCAACAGCTGACAGCCTTCGTACACAGACCGGGAGATTTCTAGCACTTTCCATTTACCTCTACCATGACCATCAAGACACTTTATCAAATCTCCAATGCTAACGATTACTACAATACTATTCCATTGATTACTGTACACGCAATAACCCTTATTCCCGAGTGGCTTCTGGGCCTTGATAAGTGGTGACTGCTATGTAAAAAAAAAAAATGTTATCCCCAACCAAAGTTAAAGATAGATGCATCCCCTGTAGAGTGATCTTGTGATGCTTATCACTACAGTATACTTTACGATGCATTAATATATTATCTAATGGCAGGATCCTGTCTCTGTTGTAGAGCAAATAGTATGGTGATAATTTTGTCGTTTCACACACATTGAATCTGACAGATGTCAACATTTGGTTAATGTATATATTTCACGACTGTTCATTGTTCACAAGCTTTTTAACTAAAACATGCATCGTCCTATGAAATCTTTCTACTTTACCGTTACTTTGGGGATGATAAAATGACGTGGTCACATGATTTATGTTGAGGTCCTCCAATGCCTTCTTCATCACTTTTTTAACATTTTCAGGCCCATTGTTGACAGCTGGAGTAGTGCCCAAAAACTGGGAAAAATTTAATCCAACAGCAGATGCACAACCGTTTCTGCCTTTTTAGTAGGGACCGCAAAAGCGTCTAGCCAACCACTATACATATTGATGAACGTCACTATATACTGGTTACCCGAAAGTATCTTTGGGTAAGGCTCGGAATATTCAACGTCAGTTTCGAGAAAGGAAAAGGAGGTAGATCGCACTCCTGCATTCAAGGTTGCTGCTTCCTTAGGTTTTTGGTTTGGCATGGAATACATTTGCCTACGTGTAAGGGCTTGGTCGATATTCACCGATGCCTGGTATCACAGCTATGGCGTGTGCATAGATAACTATCTCCACACCCTGAACAAAAATAAATAAATAAATACAAAAAAATAAAAAAAATAAAATAAAAAGAATAAAAGGTGTCAGAATTTAGCATTATGAAGACCAACATTTAATTATGAAGACCAACATTTAATATAGACATTTCTTGAAGAAAACATCACTTTTTTATGTGGGCGCGTTTGTCTTCTTTCATCACACAGGAGAAAAAAATGCAAAATTTTGTTTTTGATTTTGGAATTAAATGAGTGTGTTCGTTACAACTCTACTTTCAACCGAGTCGTTGTTTGTTTCGTTCACCACACTCTTTTCTTCTACCTCTTCTTTTACACACGTCCATTCGCTTTAGTAGCTAAAAATTGTCTGTCCTTCCGCTTTCCTTTCCTCGTTATTTATGGAACCAGGTTACGAGATTCTCCGAGATTCCCCGAGACTTTTTTCCACATAAAAGCCTGCGGGCACCATCTTGATTCTCAATTTGTGCTCTGCAGGCACAAACGCGCAGCCGCTTTAACGGTAAGCCACTTCTTTCTCCACACTCCCCCCTGATCTCATGATCACAGAGACGTCAGGGGGGTGGCGATCGCCGCCGTTGGGTGCTTCTGCGAAGGGGACAGTGCTGCTCTCATCTTCGCGTGCACTCTCATACACCACCTGATGATCGGGGAAGGCTTCATCTCTGTGGAGGCTACTGATATCAGAGTCACTGCTTGATAGGGATGGTGCAAACCAAAGCGATGGCCCACTCGTCTCAGAGTCAGATTCACTCTCATCATCCACTGGAGGTGGTACATGTGTCGCCAGTCATAGGGGGTACGCCATCAACCTGGACACACTGCTGACTTACCGCATCGGTCACTGTGCCCCGTTTATACTTGTCATTACATCGGTTTCCTGGCGGCTTCACCCAGACAGCATCCCCTTTGGCATATCGATTCCATTCTATCTCAGTGGCCACAGTTGTATCGGGGTGGATTCCTTTTTCTCGGACACGGTACTGATAGATTGCATTTGCAGGCGCTGTTCCTGGAGAGACGCCATCCTTCGGCATGAGATTATACCAGTACACAGCTTTTGTGATGGTGCACTGTTTCCTGGCTGCAATTGTTTTGATGCTGTGATGGCTTCTCTAAGCTATACCATTGCCAGAAGGCACATAAGTGCATCTAAGCTGCAGCCGCACACCCCATTCTTGTAAGAACTGCCTCATCTGATGGCTGCAAAAGGCTGGGTCGTTGTCCGTCAGCACTTCATCGGGCACACCTCTTTCACAGAACATGGATGACAGCTGGCGAATAATGCTGCAAGAGTCCTGGCGCCCGAGGAGTCTCCAGACCGCGAAACAATCGGTGAGGGTAAGGAAGTGGTTGCCACCATAGTGTGTGATGTCCATGCCCACTCTCTACCACTTACCACTCACTCCCAACTCCCCTTTCTTCCATTGTGCTGGAGCTGGGTCGATGGATTGGCAGGCCTCGCAACTTTCCACCACTCTCTGGATATCTTATTTTTCTACTCCTGGATCAATCATCTTGACAAAGTACAGTGTCCGCTTGATGCCAGGAAGTCAGGCTCGTCGAGAGTTATGGCAGCACAAATGTGTTCCTCACAATGAGAGAACTGTACCTTGCCAGTTCTGTCCACAGTAATTCCACCCAGTTGTGTAATCAAGTCCATACTCAGGAGTAGGTCGTACCCAAGAAGCTCTCCCTCCACAACCAGGGCTCGCACGGCTACTGCAGGCCCATCGTTGATGCTTGCGCAGATAATGCTCACCCCACAAGATGCTAGTGAACCTCCGCCTACAGTTAGTACCAGAATTCTCTCTGCTTTCCAAGTGGACCAGCATATCTTGCTCACGAGAGTCTGGGTGCACCCAGTGTCCACAAGCGCGAGGCGCTCGCTTCCATTAATGTGTATGCTTACAGTGGGTAGCGCCCTGCTCAATGATGATCTGGGGAGAAGACTGGCGCTGTAGCTTCTTCCCCTTGCCCGGACAGGTGCGGGCCAAATGTCCGCGTTTTTTGCACTTGTAGCACTGCGGCCCTCAAGTTTCCGAGTTGGTTGACGTGACGAAAGACAATCACGGGCCAAATGGTTGGGTCCTCCACACTTATAGCAGGTTGTAGCTGCGCCCAGGTCCTGCAATCCAACCTGTGATAGTTGTACAGCTGCCGCTTGGTCTATAGTGTTAGGGCTTTTCTTTAGTATTGCTTGTGCCGGCGCCAATACTTCCGATATGTCCATCTCGTCCACTTGGGATGAGGCACGGAGCAGATCTTCCACACTCCTAGGTAATCCTGCAACAAAGGTGCACACCAAGCCTTTGTCTGACATCCCTCCAAAAAGGACCAATAGCTTTTTTAGTTCAGCCAGATACACATCCACCGTTTCCCCGGGATGTAATTTTCGGGCCATGAATTCCTTCCATGCAGTAACTGGATCTAACACAAATGCTGTAAAAAGGGCGCGCTTGATGCATGCGAAATCTGTTTTCTTCTCATCAGCCAACTGCTGGTATATTGCATATGCTCCCCCAGTGAGGCGCATTGGAACCACGCATTCCATACGCTTCACCCCACTGAGCTGACATATTAATTCTGCTTTTTCCACCCATTCCTGCCCTGAGTGATCAGTGCTACTGCCATCAAACAGGGGAATTAGCTTGGGGTCAAATCCTGACGTCATGCCAAAATAGCTTGTGTTCGTTACCACTCTACTTTCAACCGAGTTGTTGTTTATTTCGTTCACCACACTCTGCAGCTGTTATTGTTGCTGCTGCCATTATTGTCATTGCTGCTGCTGCTGTTGAGCTAGTGGTGGGGTCATGGTGAAAGAGGTAGCGATTATATATCATTTGGTCCACTTGTTTGACCTCCTCAAACTGATTGAAAAATGCGTCCAGAAATTCAACGCATAGTTTTTTTTTTGGGGGGGGGGTATATATGCGACCCAAGGTCTTCCTTCTTTCCTGGTATTCACGAATCAGCTTGACCCTGCTACTTTATTTCTTTTTGGGTCAGTTCCTTTGCTACTTTGTTGGAGACGAGGATGTCTCACATGGTGAAGGTGGCAGGAATGTTTCACATTGATCTAAGCCAAGAGGCTGGGACACATTGATCTTAGCCAAAAAGCCATGCTTCAGATTGATCCAAGTCATAGAGACGAGCTGGAAACTGCAAGCCAGACGTCAGTGGGTACTGGAACAGATAGCTGGATATCAGTGGACAGTGAAACAAGTAGCGAGACGTCAGATAGATGAACGTCAGTGGGCACTGGTATGGGTAGCTGGACATCAGTGAGCTTTTGAAGTTGGTAGGTGGATGTCAAGGGTCGCAAAAGTTGGTGGCTGGTAGCGCCAGAGCAACAGAAGCTGAAGTCGCTGACGTGAGCTGGATACTCCAGGAGTCGCTGACAGCAGAAAGAGTCTCAAAAGGCAGATAGTAACATAAACCTTGTGTATCACTTTATTGCAGGTCAATATATTTTTAATTTTGAAATTGTTATGAAACACAGAGAAATAAAATTTGGTACACTTGAAGAGCATAACAAAATACCTTATTTCCCTGATTTTTGTGGAGTGGAGTGTGTATCGCATTCGTGTAGTTTGTTGAAAGTAAGCCCTAAAAAGGGCTCTTTGAATCACAATTATAGCTTGTGGTTTGTCGTTAAACACGGTGTTTGAACTACTGCTATTGAGTTCTGTCAGCTGTTGGTCTTGATCCACGTGAGTGGGAACGTTAAAGTCATTATTAGAAGCCTTTTTCGAGAAATCGTTTGTTTCATGGACAGCAGTTAAGGCTACAGGCTTGATAAACAAATGAATGACTGTAATTAATTTCACACTATGTTACATATAAAAATGAATGACCGTAATTAATTTCACACTATGTTACATATACAAATGAAAGACTGTAATTACTTTCACACTATGTACCATATACAAATGAATGACTGTAATTAATTTCACACTATGTTACATATACAAATGGATGACTGTAATTACTTTCACACTATGTTACATATACAAATGAATGACTGTAATTAACTTCACACTATCTTACATATACAAATTAATGACTGTAATTTCAAATATTGTTACATATAAAAATGAATGATTGTAATTTCACACTATGTTACATATACAAATGAATGGCTTTAATTAATTTCACACTATGGTACATATACAAATAAATGATTGTAATTAATTTCACACTATCTCACATATACAAATTAATGACTGTAATTAATTTAACACTATCTGAGATATACGAATTAATAACTGTAATTAATTTCACACTACCTTACTATACAAATGAATGACTGTAATTAATTTCACATTATGTTACACATACAAATGAATGACTGTAATTACTTTCATACTATCTTACATATACAAAGGAATGGCTGTAATTAATTTCACACGTTATGTATACAAATGAATAACTGAAATTAATTTCACACTATATTAGATATACAAATGAATGACTTAATTAATTTCATACTATCTTACTTATAGAAATCAATGACTGTAATTAATTTCACCCTATATTACATATACAAATCAATGACTGTAATATATTTCACACTACCTTACATATACAAATGAATGACTGTAATTAATTTCACAATATGTTACATATAAAAATAACTGACTGTAATTAATTTTACACTATGTTAAATATAAAATAGCTGACTGTAATTAATTTCACACTATGTTACATATACAAATGAATGACTGTAATTAATTTAAAACTAGGTTGCATATACCAATAAATGTAATTAATTTCACACTATCTTACAAATCAATGAGTATAAATAATTTCACATTATCTTACATTTACAAATGAATGACTGTAATTAATTTCACACCATCTTACATATATAAATGAATGACTGCAATTAATTTCACACTATCTTACATATACAACTGAACGACTGCAATATATTTCACAGGATGTTACATATACAACGGAATGACTGTAATATATTTCACACTATGTTACATATAGAAATGAAAGACTGTAATAAATTTCACACTATGTTACATATACAAATGAATGACTGTAATTAACTTCACACTATCTTACATATACAAATGAATGACTGTAATTAACTTCACACAATATTACATATACTAACGAATGACTGTAATTAATTTCACACTATCTTACATATAGAAATAATTGACTGTAATTAATTTCACACTATGTTACATATACAGATGAATGACTGTAATTTATTTCACATTATGTTACACATACAAATGAATGTCTGTAATTAATTTCACACAATCTAACATATACAAATGAATGACTGTAATTGATTTCACACTACCTTACATACACAAATGAATGACTGTAATTAATTTCACACTATGTTACATATACAAATGAATGACTTAAATATATTTCAGAGAATGTTACATATACAAATGAATGCCTGTAATTAATTTCAAACTATGTTACATATACTAATTAATGACTGTAATTACTTTCACACTATCTTACATACACAAATTAATGACTGTAATTTCAAACATTGTTACATATAAAAATGAATGACTGTAATTAATTCCACACTATGTAACATATACAAATGAATGACCGTAATTAATGTCATACTATGTTACACATACAAATGAATGACTGTAATTAATTTAACACTATCTTACATATACAAATGACTGACTGTAATGTATTTTACACTATGTACCATATACAAATGAGTGACTGTAATTAAATTCACACTATGTTACATATACAAATGAATAATTGCAATTAGCTTCAGACTATTTTACATATACAAACGAATGACTGTAATCAATTCCACACTATCTTACATATACAATGACAGTAATTAATTTCATACTATCTTACATATAAAAATGAATAATTAAAATTAATTTCACACTATGTTTTATATACAAACCAATAGCTGCAATTAATTTGAAACAATTATATACAAAAGAATGACTCTAATATACTTCCCACTATCTTACATACGTAAATGATTGACTGTAATTAATTTCACATTATGTTACGTATAGAAATGAATGACTGTGATATATTTTACACTATCTTATATATACAAATGAATGACTGTAATTAATTTAACACTATCTAACACATACGATTTAATAACTGCAATTTATTTCACACTATCTTACATATGCAAATGAATGACTTTAATTAATTTGACACTACCTTATTTATACAAATGAATTACCGTGATATATTTCACACTATCTTACATATACAAATTAATAAAGGTAATTTCGCACTTTGTTACATTTACAAATGAATGATTGTAATTAATTTCACACTATCTTACATATACAAATGAATGACTGTAATTAACTTCATACTATGTTACATATACAAATGAATGACTAATATATGTCACCCTATGTTATGTATACAAATGAATGACTGTAATTAATTTCACACCATGTAAAATATACAAATGAATGACTAAATTATTTCACACTTTCTTACATATACAAATGAACGACTGTAATATATTGCACACTATGTTATGTATACAAATGAATAACTGTAATATATATATGTTATATATACAAATGAATGACTGTAATATATTTCACACTATGTTACATATACAAATGAATGACTGTAATTAGTTTCACACTATGTTACGTATACAAATGAATGACTGTAATTATTTTCACACTATCTTACATACACAAATGAATGACTTTAATTAATTTCACACTATGTTACGTATACAAATGAATGACTGTAGTTAATTTCACACTATGTTACATACACAAATGAATGACTTTAATTTATTTCACACTATCTTACACATACAAATGAATGACTGTAATTAATGTCGAACTATGTTAGAGATACAAATGAATGACTGTAATTAATTTCACACTATGTTTTATATACAAACGAATAGCTGCAATTTATTTTACACTAAGATATACAAATTAATTACTCTAATATATTTCACACTATCTTACATGAATGATTTATTAACTTCACACTTTGTTACATATAGAAATGAATGACTGTAATTATTTTCACGCTATGTAAAATATACAACTAAATGACTAATTAACTTAACACTATCTTACATATACAAATGAATGACTGTAATTAATTTAAAACTATCTTACATATACAAAGGATTGACTGTAATTAATTGAACACTATCATGCATATACAAATGAACTACTGTAATTAATTTCACACTATGTTACATATACTAATGAATGACTGTAATACATTTCACACTGTCTTACCTATACATATGAATGACTGTAATTAATTTCACAGTATGTTACATATACAAATGAATGACTGCAATTTCACACTATCTTAAATATACAAATAAATTACTGTAATGAATTTCATACTATGTTACATATACAAATGAATGACTGTAATTAATTGCACACTATGTTACATATAGAAATGGATGACTGTAATTCATTTCAGACTATGTTACTTATATATGTAAATCACTGTAATTAGTTTCACACCATGTTACATATACAAATGAATTTCTGTAATTTCACACTTTGTTACATATACAAATCACTGACTGTAATTAATTTCGCACCATGTTACATATACAAATGATTGACTGTAATTAATTTTAAACTATGTTACATATACAAATTAATGACTGTAATTAATTTCACACCATGTTACATATAGAAATGAATTGCTGTAATTTCCCAATTTATTACATATACAAACGACTGACTCTAATTAATTTAACACTGTCTTGTTACATATACAAATGAATGACTGTAGTATAGTTCACACCATCTTACGTATAAAAAGGAATGACTGAAATTAATTTCACACTATCTTAAATGTACAAATGATTATGATTGACTGTAATTAATTTCACACTATGTAACATATACAAATGAATGACTGTAATTAATTTCACGCTATGTTACATATACAAACGAATGACTAATGACTTTCACACTATCTTACATATACAACTGAATGACTGTAATTAATGTCACACTATGTTACATATACAAATGCATGACTTTAATTAATTTCACAGTATGTTACATATGCAATCAAATAACTTTCACAATAAATTTCACACCATATTATATATACAAATGAATGGCTATAATTTTACATTTTGTTACATATACAAATAAATGACTATAACTAATTTCACACTATGTTACATATACAAATGAATTACTGTAATTTGTTTCACACTATGTTTCATATAGAAATGAATGAGTGTAATAAATTTCATACTGTCTTATGTATACAAATGAATGGCTGTAATTAATTTCACATGTTATGTATGCAAATGAATGGCTGAAATTAATTTCAAACTATGTTAGATATACAAATGAATGACTGTAATTAATTTCACACTTTGTTGCATATACAAATTAATGACTGTAATATATTTTACACTATCTTACATATACAAATGAATGACTTTAATTAATTTCACACTATGTTACCTATACAAATGAATGACTGTAATTTAACACTTTGTTTGATATAAAAAATAATGACTGTAATTAATTTCACACTATGTAATATATACAAATGAATAACTGTAATTAATTTCACACTATGTTACATATACAAATGAATGACTGTAATAAACTTCACACTATCTTACATATAACAACGAATGACTGTTAATTTCACACTATGTTACATGTACAAATGAATGACTCTAAATTATCTCACACTCTCTTACATATACAAATGAACGACTGCAATGTATTTCACACTATGTTACATATACAAATGAATGACTGTAATATATTTCACACTCTGTTTTATATACAAATGAATGACTATAATTAATTTCACTGTGTTAAATATACAAATGAATGACTAATTAATTTCACACTATGTTACATATACAAATGAATGACTCTAATTAATTTGACAGTATCTTGCACATACAAATGAATGACTGTAATTAATTTCACACTATGTTACATATACAAATGAATGACTGTAATTAATTTCGCACTATGTAGAATATACAACTGAATTACTGTAATCAATTTCACACTACGTTACATATAGAAATGAATGACTGTAATTTTACACTTGTTTTGATGTGAAAAATAATGACTGTAATTAATTTCACACTATCTTACATATACAAATGAATGAGTGTAATTAATTTCACACTATGTTACATATACACACGAATGACTAATTACTTTCACACTATGTTACATATACAAATGAATGACTGTAATTAATTTCACACTATCTTACATATACAAATGAGTGACTGTAATATATTTCACACCATCTCACATATACAAATGAATGACTGTAATTAATTTCACACTATGTTTCATATACAAATGAATTACCATAAGTAATTGCACACTTTGTACATATACAAATGAATGACTGTAATTAATTTCCTACTATTTTACATATGAGACAAGCTCGAAGGTGCAGTAAACTGCAAGCTAAACGGAGGCAGAATGAGACAGACTCGAAGGTGCAGTAAACTGCAATCTAAATGCACCCAATGGGATAGACACTGAGAGAAGTAGCAGACGACCGAGAAAAGAGGGGGGGGGCGGGTGGACGACAGGCATAGAAAAAACCAGTTGTAAACAGAAGAGAAAAAATAAAAAGGAGAAAAAAGGTAGATAGGGCCAGAATGGTATGTGCGAAGGATACTTATTTTGGCCAAGAAAGCTGTAAACGCTAATTGACCATGACAGCCCGATACATGAGTGAAAGGAAGAATACCAATGAAATTCCAATTTACAAAGCGACCATTGTTGACTGCTCCCTGGTGGGTAAGTGGCCTCTATTGAAAAGACGGGTGGCCTTTGTGGAATTGGATTTGGTTCATTTTTATGATCCCTCAAAGTTAATTGAATGAGACCATTCTGATTTTAATGGCCTGTCAAATTCTATTAGGCACACACCGGCTGAGATATTCTAGTCGATTGCCAAGAGAAGAAGAAACAGCCCCTTTTTTTTGGGCATAGGCAGCCTGGTGAAGATTTGAGTGACAGCGGTTCCGGCATCCTGATTGGCTAAAGGGCCAACTGAGAGAAAAAGAAGAAGATATAGCTCCCGCCCCCACAATATAAGCAGCGAGTTTTGAGCGCAAGACACACAGAGACTGACAGACATGGAGAGCGAAAAAGCCGACCTCATCGATTGACCTTGCCATGTATTTTTAGTTTTTACCGAAAAAGAAATAACTTTGCAGTTAACAAACGGCCAGTCCCTAACTTATTAGTGAAATACGAAACGACGATTGTAACCTTCTATGAATAACAAGGAATTTTGAATCACAAACCCCCCCCCCCCCCAAATATCGACTTGTCTTTTTTGATTTGTTTGGCATGATTGCAGAAACGCTCGACGAGTCTCTTTCAGGTACTGGCCGCTGACATTCTCATCAAAAGACACGAGGACCAACGATCAGGGAAGATTCCACCACTAGATGACACGCGGGTGACATAAGTGTCACATGTTACATATACAAATGATTGACTGTAATTAATTTCACCCTATGTTACATATAGAAATTGATGACTGTCATTAATTTCACACCATGTTACATTTACAAATGAATAACTGTAATTAATTTCATACTATGTTACATATACAAATGAATGACTGCAATATATTTCACACTATGTTACATATACAAATGAATGACTGTAATATATTTCACACTACGTTACATATACAAATGAATGACTGTAATTCATTTCACACTATCTTACATATATATATAAATCACTGTAATGTATTTAACACTAACTTACATATACAAATGAATTACTGTAATTTTACTCTTTGTTACATATACAAATAAATGACTGAAATTAATTTTACACTATCTTACACATACAAATTAATGACTGTAATTAATTTCACACTTTGTTGCATATACAAATCAATGACTGTAATATATTTCACACAATCTTATATATACAAATAAAGAACTGAAATATATTTGACACTATGTTATATATACAAGTAAATAGCTGTAATTAATTTAACAGTATGTTACACATACAATAAAATTACTGTAATAAATGTCACACTAACTTTCATATACATATGAATTACTAATATATTTCACACTATCTTACATATAAAAATGAATGACTGTAATTTCACACTTTGTTACATATACAAATGAATGACTGTAATTAATTTCACACAAGTTTACATATAACAAATGAATGACTGTAATTTCACTTTTTTTGATATAAAATATAATAACTGTAATCAATTTCACACTATGTAACATATACAAATGAATGACTGTAATTAATTTCGCACTATGTTACATATACCACCGAATGACTAATTACTTTCACACTATCTTACATATACAACTGAATGACTGTAATTAATGTCACACTATGTTACATATACAAATGAATGACTTTAATTACTTTCACAGTATGTTACATATGCAATCAAATAACTGTAATAAATTTCCCACCATCTTATATATATACAAATGTATGGCTGTAATTTTACATTTTGTTACATATACAAATAAATGACTATAATACATTTCATATTACCTTACATATACAAATGAATGACTGTAATTATTTTCAAACTATATTACATATACAAATTAATGACTTTAATTAATTTCACAATATCTTACACATACAAATCAATGACTATAAATAATTTCACACTATCTTACATATACAAATGAACGACTATAATTAACTTCACACTATATTACATTGAATGACTGCAATTAATTTAACACTATCTTACATATACAAATGATTATGATTGACTGTAATTAATTTCACACTATCTTACATATAAAAATGAATGACTGTAATTCATTTCAAACTATGTTACATATACAAATGAATGACTGTAATAAATTTCACACTATGTTACATATACAAATGAATGACTGTAAGTAATTTCACACTATTTTACATATACAAATGAATGACTGTAATTAATTGCACACTATGTTACATATACAAATTAATGACTGCAATTAATTTCACACTATCTTACATATACAACTGATTGACTGTAATTAATTTCACACTATCTTACATATACCAATGAATGACTGTAAATAATTTCAAACTATGTTACATATACCAATGAATGACTGTAATAAATTTCATACTATCTTACATATACAAATGAATGACTGTAATTAATTTCACCCTATGTTATATATACAAATGAATACCTGTAATTAATTTCACACTATCTTAGATATACAAATGAATGACTGTAATTAATTTCACACTATCTTACATATACAAATGAATGACTGTAATTGATTTCACACTATGTTACATATAAAATTGAATGACTGTAATATATTTCACACTACCTTAAATATACAAATGAATGACTGTAATTAATTCTACACTATGTTACATATAAAAGGAATGACTGTAATTAATTTCACACTATCGTACATATATGACGAGATCCCTGGCGACACCAGATAATCTAGCTTTTCAAATAGGGGAAGAGAAGATGGGAGAGGATGAGGTATGGTTAGGGGAGGGGGCATGCTTACACTTTATCAAGGAAAAACAGATGTTTATGAAAAATGTCCAGAAGAAAAAAAATATTTCAATGGGAAATAAATAGTTATCGCTTATCACATCAGTGCCGGGGTGGGGTTTTAAGAGAAAGACAAACGAGAATGCATATATCAACAACGAAAAGGTTTCTTTTAAAAACCTCTGTGATAGGTATGAAGAATGGGGGTCAAAAATTAGGGGTCACCGCCAGGCATTGTTCGACCTGGGTGACTAATCATGCCTAATTGGTAACAATAAAAAAAAAACATCAGTGCAGGTGGGGGTTGCGGTCTGGTAGAGATAAGCTCTAAAGGGAAAAAAGAAAGAATCCAAAAAGGTGGAAGGAGGAATTTCTGATTTGATAAAAATGATTGACTTTTTGGAGTTAGAGTCCAGAGTCCTTTTTTACTGACTGGCACCGAGGCGTCCACATCGCTCTCACCCCGCCTGGGGGGGGGGGCAGGAGAAACCCTCATAAAAGCGAAGTTGAAAAGCTCTTGTTCTTAGCTGGGAAATTGATTAGTGGAACTTAAGTATGCAACCTGCATCATGAAGCTTGAATCAAAGAACTCGACTAAACAAGTATAAACCGCTTTATGAATAATTATTTTGTTTCGTTATATAAAAATGTCCCAGAGTTTTTCCTTGTTTCTCGATTTGCCAGCCTGAATGAAGATGCAGTTTGTTTCAGGTATGCCCTGACGCCAGATGATGAAGGAGACAGACTGGATCCAGCACAAAGCCAGAGTGACGGCCAAAATCGACAATGTTGCCACACGGACTTAGGGTTATGCACATTTTGCGTGCCCTGAGCAGCAGAGAGATATTTTCCAGTGACCAGTGAAACTCTGGTCACCCTTGAGGGGTCCACCACTAGAGAAGTAAGAATGTAGGTTTGCCTCTATGGTCCTGTGAGCTGGCAGCAATGAACACGGCCAGAAGTACATCACAAGTATGCTCCCATGAACCAGGATAGCGACGGATGCAGCCCGGCCCGCGGAGGAGAGGGGGTTAGGGTTATACATATACAAATACATGACTGTAATTAATTTCATACTATCTTACATATACAAATAAATGACTGTATTAACTTCACACTATCTTACATATAAAAAATGAATGACTGTAATTAGTTTCACACTATCTGACATAAATAAATGAAAGACGGTAATTAATTTCACAATATCTTGCGTATCACATTTTAATGACTGTAATTAATTTCATAAATTGTTACATATACCAATGAATTACTGTAATATATTTCACCTTATGCTACATATACAAATGAATGACTGTAATTCATTTCACACTATCTTACATATACAAATTAATGACTGTAATTAATTTCATACTATGTTACATATAGAAATGAATGACTGTATTTAATTTCACACAATATTTTATATACAAACGAATAGCTGCAATTAATTCACACCAAGATATACAAATGAATGACTCTAATATATTTCACACTATCTTACATATATAAATGACTGATCGTAATTAATTTCAAACTATGTTACATATAGAAATGAATGACTGTAATATATTTCACACTATCTTATATATACAAATGAATGACTGTAATTAATTTAACACTATCTTACATATACGAATGAATAACTAATTAATTTCACACTATCTTAAATATACAAATGAATGAGTGTAATTAATTTCACACTATGTTACATATACAAATAGAATGACTGTAATTTCACACTTTGTTTGATATAAAATATAATGACATAGTGTGGAATAAATTACACTCATTCATATGTATACGTAAGATAGTGTGAAATGTATTACAGTCATTCATTAGTATGTGTAACATAGTGTGAAATATATTGCAGTCATTCATTTGTATATGTAACATAGTATTAATTAATTACAGTCATTATTTTTGTGAAATTACAGTCATACATTTGTATATGTAACATAATGTGAAATTAATTGCAGTCATTCGTTTTTCTATGCAACAAAGTTTGAAGTTAATTACAGTCATTCAGTTGTATATGCAACAAAGTTTGAAGTTAATTACAGTCATTCAGTTGTATATGTTAGATAGTGTAAAATTAATTAGAGTCATTAGTTTGTATATGTAACAAATTATAAAATCACAGTCATTCATTTGTATATTTAACATGGTGTGAAATTAATTACAGTCATTAATTTGTACATGTCACATAGTTGTAAATTAATTACAGTCATTAATTTGTATATGTAACATAGGTCGAAATTAATTACAGTCATTCATTTGTATATGTAACGTAGTGTGAAATTAATTACAGTGATTTATATATATATGTAAGAAAGTGTGAAATGAATTACACTCATTCATCTGTATATGAAACATAGTGTGAAATTAATTACAGTCAGTCATTTGTAAATGTAACATGGTGTAAAATTAATTGCAGTCATTCATTTGAATATGTAACATAGTGTGAAATAAATTGCAGTCATCCATTTCTATATGTAATATAGTGTGCATTAGATTACAGTCATTTGTATATGTAACATAGTATGAAATTAATTACAGTCATTCATTTGTATATGTAAAATAGTATGAAATATATTATAGTCATTCATTTGTATATGAAAGATAGTCTGAAATTAATTAATCATTCATTTGCATATGTAAACTATTGTCAAATTCATTACGGTTATTCATTTACATATGTACCATAGTGTGACATTAATTACAGTCATTCATTTGTATATGTAACATAGCTTGAAATTCATTACAGCTATTCATATTTATTCGTAAGATAGTGTGAAATGTATTACAGTCATTCATAAGTATATGTAACATAGTGTGAATTAATTACAGTCGTTCATTTGTATACGTTAGATAGTGTGAAATATATTACAGTCATTCATTTGTATATATAACACAGTGTGAAATTATTTACAGTCATTCATTTGTATATGTAACATAGCGTTAAATATATTACAGCTATTAATTTGTATATGTAAGATAGTATGATATTTATTACAGTCATTCATTTGTATATGTAACATAGTGTGGTATTAATTACAGGCATTCATTTGTATATGTAAGATAGGGTCAAATTAATTGCAGTCATTCATTTGTATATGTAACATAGTGTGAAATTAATTACAGTCATTCAGTTGTATATTTTACATCGCGTGCTATTAATTACAGTCATTCATTTCTATATGTAACAAAGTGTGAAGTTTATTACAGTCAATCATTTATATATGTAAGTCTGAAATATATTAGAGTCATTGATTTGTATATCTTAGTGTCAAATTAATTGCAGCTATTCGTTTGTATGTAAAAACATGTGTGAAATTAATTACAGTTATTCATTTGTATATTTAACATGGTGCGAAATTAATTACAGTCATTCATTTGGATGTGTAAGATAGTGTCCAATTTATTAGAGTCATTCATTTGTATATGTAACATAGTGTGAAATTAATTACAGTCATCCATTTGTATATGTAACATAGTGTGAAATATATTACAGTCATACATTTGTATACATAACATAGTGTGAAATATATTACAGTCGTTCATTTGTATATGTAAGAGAGTATGAAATAATTTAGAGTCATTCATTTGTATATGTTACATGGTGTGAAATTAATTACAGTCATTCATTTGTATATATAACATAGTGTGACAGTAATTACAGTCATTCATTTGTATATGTAAGATAGTGTGATATTAATTAGTCATTCATTTGTATATGTAATATAGTGTAAAGTTTATTACAGTCATTCATTTGTATATATAAGATAGTGTTAAATTAATTACAGTCATTCATTTGTACATGTCAGATAGTGTGAAGAAAATTACAGTCATTCATTAGTATATGTAAGATAGTGTGAAATATATTACAGCTATTCATTTATATATGTAAAATAGTATTATATTTATTACAGTCATTCATTGGCATATGTAACATAGTGTGATATTAATTACAGGCAGTCATTTGTATTTGTAATATTGTTTGAAATTAGTTACAGTGTAAGTTAGTGTAAGATGGTGTTTAATTAATTACAGTCATTCATTTGTATTTATAAGATAGCCTGAAATATATTACAGTCATTCATTTCTATACGTTACACAGTGTGAAATAAATTTCAGTCATTCATTTGTATATGTAAGATAGTGGGAAACATATTGGTCATTCATTTGTATATCCTAGTTTCTAATTAATTGCAGCTATTGGTTTGTATATAAAACATAGTGTGAATTTTATTACAATCATTCATTTGTATATGTAAGATACTCTGAAATTTAGTACAGTAATTTATTTGTATATGTAAGATAGTGTGAAATTAATTACAGTCATTCATTAGTATATGTAACATAGTGTGAAATATATTACAGCTATTCATTTGTATATGTAAAATAGTATTATATTTATTAGTCATTCATTGGTATATGTAACATAGTGTGATATTAATTACAGGCAGTCATTTGTATTTGTAATATTGTTTGAAATTAGTTACAGTCATTCATTTGTATGTGTAAGATAGTGTGAAATTAATTACAGTCATTCATTTGTATATGTAACATAGTGTGAAATTTATCAAATTCATTCATTTGTATATGTAACATAGTGTGACATTAATTACAGTCATTCGTGTGTATATGTAAGATAGTGTGAAGTTTATTACACTCATTCATTTGTATATATAAGATAGTGTGAAATTAATTACGGTCATTCATTTGTATATGTAAGATAGTGTAAAATTAATTACAGTCATTCATTTCTAAATGTAAGATAGTGTGAAATTAATTACAGTCATTAATTTGTATATGTAAGATAGTGTGAAACTAATAATACTTATTACTTTCTACATGTAGCATAGTGTAAAATTCATTACAGTAATTCATTTGGATATGTTAAATGTATGAAATTAATTACATTTATTTGTATACGCAAGATAGTGTGAAATTAATTAGTCTTGCATTCGTATATGTAACATAGTGTAAAATAAATTAGTCATTCATTTGTATATGTAAGATAGCGTGAAACTAATTACAGTCATTAATTTGTATATGTTATATAGTGTCAAAATAATTACCGTCATTCATTTGTAAATGTAAGATAGTGTTGAATTAATTACAGCCATTCATTTGTAAATGTGAGATAGTGTGACATTAATTACAGACATTCATTTGTATATGTGTTGTATTGTGGTGTGGCCCCAAGGTTGGGAATCGTAGTAGTTCGTAGGACCCCCTGGTTGTGGCACAGAGCAGTTTTAATTACGTCGATCGTCCGTGGTTTCACCTGTTTACTAAGCGGTTGTCATGACAACAAGTTAAGACTTGTGAGTTATCTCACCTTAGACTGGCACTTTTTTCTTATCTTGCCTCTCGTCAATTGTCAAAAAACGTCCAAACAGTGTTGAACCTGAAAACAAATCGGTTGACAACTTAGAACGATCAGCCGTAACTTAAAAACATGCATTAAAGACGTAAGTCACAATTGCGTTTGTTTTTGTATAAAATTATATTTTACAATATCATGCATATTTACAATTTAACGGTTCGTCTTTTTCTTTTGGTGGTTTTGAAGGTCACAGCGATAGTAACAGCGTTCTCACAGTGATCTGAGGAGGGAAATGACGTTTCGACGATCCGGTCTTCAGCGACGTTCTGTTGCCTTTTTTCTCTCCTCTCTCTGCTATCTGTCGCGCGTCTGTTCCTTATATGGCATTCAGCTCAACTTTCTGACGTCACGCGCCTAGAGCTAATTTACATATAACCAACAGAATATTTAGGTCTCGGCTTCCACGTGAGTCCTTAGCACGTTTTTGTTTTATTTATTTAGTCGGACGATTACTTCTGCACGTGCCGATAATTCACCTGTCATCAGGAAATTCCACTCATTGTTTTTTTTTTTGTTCGCCGTAAAATGCCGTGCAAAATATGCGAATTCCAGCAACCTGTCAACAATTACGATCGTCCGACCTTTTCTATTTACACTGCGAATTCTTTATTTTCTTTAATTCATACTAGTGGACTATCGACATTCGAATCCACCTTTCAAGTTAATAAAAAGGGATTTTATTTTAACCTTTATGTATCGGTTGGCCCTAGCCAACCGCTACATAACATATGTAACATAGTGTAAAATTAATTACATCTATTCATTTGTATATATAACATAGTCTGACATTAATTACGGTCATTCATTTCTATATGTAACATAATGTGAAATATATTACAGTAATCCATTTGTATATGTAATAATGTATGAAATTAATTACAGTCATTCATTTGTATACATAAGATAGTGTTAAATTACTTACAGTCTCCATTTGTATATATTCATAGTGTGAAATTAATTACAGTCATTCATTTGTATATGTAACGTAGTATAAAATAAAGTACATCTATTCATTTCTATATATAACATAGGGTGAAATTTATTACAGTCATTCATGTGTATACTAAAGATAGTATGAAATTCAGTACGGTCATTCATTTGTAAGGTAGTGTTAAGTTTATTACAGTCATTCATTTGTATATGTGAGATAGTGTGAAATTAACTAAAGTCATTCATTTGTATATGTAACATAGTGTGAAACATACAAATGACTGAGTGTAATGTATTTACACTATGTTACATATACAAACGAATGAATGTAATAAATTCCACACTATCTTACATACACAAATGAATGACTTTAATTAATTTCACACTATCTTACGTATACAAATGAATGACTGTAATTAATTTCACACTATGTTATATATACAAATGAATGACTGTAATATATTTCACACTACCTTACAAATGAATGACCGTAATTAATTTACCACTATCTTGCGTATACAATGAATTACTGTAATTAATTTCATTCATTGTTACATATACAAATGAATGACGTTAATATATTTTACACTATGTTACATATACAAATGGATGACTGTAATTTATGTTACACTATGTTACATATACAAATGGATGACTGTAATTTATGTTACACTATGTTACATATACAAATGAATGACTGTTATTAATTTCACACTATCTTACATATCCAAATGAATGACTTTAATTAATTTCACACTATGTTACATATACAAATGAATGGCAGTAATATATTTCACACGATGTTACATATAAAAATGAATTACTGTAAATAATTTCATACTATGTTACATATAGAAATGAGTAACTGTAATTTATTTCACACTATATTACATATACAAATGAGTGACTGTAATTAATTTCACACTATATTTTATATACAAACGAATAGCTGCAATTAATTTGACACTAAGATATACAAATGAATGACTCATATATATTTCACACTATCTTACATATATAAATGATTGATTGTAATTAATTTCACACTATGTTACATATAGAAATGAATGACTGTAATATATTTCACACTATCTTATATATACGAATTAATAATTGTAATTAATTTAACACTGTCTTACGTATACGAATTAATAACTGTAATTACTGTAATTAATTTCACACTATCTTACATATACAAATTAATTACTGTAATTTATTTCACACTACATTACATATGCAAATGAATGTCTAATATATTTCACACTATCTTACATATACAAATTAATTACTGTAATTTATTTCACACTACCTTACATATGCAAATGAATGTCTAATATATTTCACACTATCTTACATATACAAATTAATGACTGTAATTTCACACTTTGTTACATTTACAAATTAATGACTGTAATTAATTTTACACCATGTTACATATACAAATGAATGACTGTAATTAATTTCACACTATCTTACATATACAAATGAATGACTGTAATAAACTTCACACTATCTTACATATACAAATGAATGGCTGTAATTAACTTCACACTATCTTACATATACAAATGAATGACTGAAATTAATTCCACACTATCTTACATACAAAAATGAATGACTGCAATATATTTCACACTATATTACATATACAAATGAATGACTTTAATTAATTTCACACCATGTTACCTATACAAATGAATGACTGTAATTAATTTGATACTATCTTCCATACACAAATGAATGGCTGTAATATATTTCACACTAGGTAACATATAGAAATAAATAACTGTAATTCATTCACACTATGTTACATATACAAATAAATGACTGTAATTTATTTCGCACTATGTTTTATATACAAACGAATAGCTGCAATTAATTTGACACTAAGATATACAAATGAATGACTCTAATATATTTCACACTATCTTACATATATAAATTTTTTGACTGTAATTAATTTCACACTATGTTACATGTAGAAATGAATGACTTTAATATATTTCACACTATCTTATATATACAAATTAACGACTGTAATTAATTTCAAACTATGTTACATATACAAATAAATGACTGTAATTAATTTCATACTATCTTAAATTTACAAATGAATGACTGTAATTAATTTCACACTACCTTACTTATACAAATGAATGACTGTAATTTCAAACATTGTTACATATAATATATGCAAATGAATTCCTGTAATTAATTTAACACTATCTTACATATAAAAATGAATGACTGTAATTTATTTCACACTATGTTACATAACAAATGATTGAGTGTAATGAATTTTACACTATGTGACATATACAAATGAATGACTGTAATTAATTTAACACTAACTTACTTATGCAAATGAATGACTGTAATGTCAAACATTTTTACATATAAAAAGGAATGACTGTAATTAATTTCACACTATGTTACATATACAATTGAATGACGGTAATTAATTTCACATTATTTTACAAATACAAATGAATGACTAATTAATTTCACACTATGTTATATAAACAAATTAATTACTGTTATATATTTCACACTTTCTTACATATGCAAATGAATTTCTATAATTAATATCACACTATCTTACATATACAAATGAATTACTGTAATCAATTTCATACTATCTTCCATATACATATGAATGACTGTTATTAATTTCACACTATCTTACATATACATATGAATGACCGTAATTAATTTCACACTATCTTACATATACATATGAATGACTGTAATTAATTTCACACTATCTTACAGATACATATGAATGACTGTAATTAATTTCACACAATCTTACATATACATATGAGTGACTGTTATTAATTTCACCCTGTCTTACATATACAGATGAATGACTGTAATTAATTCCACACTATCTTACATATAGAAATGAATGACTGTAATTTATTTCACACTATCTTACATATACAAACGAATGACTAATTAATTTCACACTATCTTACATATACAAATGAATGACTGTAATTAATTTCACACTATGTTATATATACGAATGAATTACTCTAATTAATTTCACACTGTGTTACATATGCAAATTAATGACTGTAATATATTTCACACTATCTTACACATATATGAATGACTGTAATTAATTTAACACTATGTTACATTAATAAATGAATGACTGTTATTAATTTCACACCATGTTACATATACATATGAATGACTGCAATTAATTTCACTCTGTTACATATACAAATGAATGACTGCAATTAATGCCACACTATGTTTCATATTCAAATTAATGACTGTAATATATTTCACACTATGTTGCATATACAAATGAATGACTGTAATTAATTTCACACTATCTAGGGTATACAAATTAATGACTGGAATTAATATCACACTATCTTACATATACAAATGAATGACAGTAATTAATTTCATACTATGTTGCACTTACAAATGAATGACTGTAATATATTCCACACTATGTTACATACACAAATGAATGACTAATTAATTTCACACTATATTACATATAGAAGTTAGTGACTGTAATTAATTGCACACTATGTTATATATACAAATGAATGACTGTAATTAAATTTATACTATGTTACACTTCAGAGTGTCTTCGCTGTCTTTATTTTAAGCTCGAAATAATAGTCCTTTGTTTTTATTTAGTTTGTGAAAAATGTAATTTTTGTGTTTTTTCTTTGTTGGTTGAAAACGGTTGTTACTATTTTTAACACACATAGTCGTTACATATTTCTGAGAGTGTCGGTCTTATGCCTGTTTTGGCGATCAGCGTGTTTTGTTTTCAAAAATGGGGTTACTGGGCAACAATCACTCAAAACTATTTAGATTTTTATTTTTTAATGATCGACATCATACGTTTTGTGTAAGAGGAAAGCCTTCTTCATTATTCCTGTTATTTCATTTCTTTTTGAAGGGGGAGGGCTATCAATGTCCTTCCTATTACTTTTTGTTCCTATTTCTTATTGTGATTAAACTACCATTACTCTGATATTATTCACTGGATTACAGCAAAATTAAAATACCCAGTTTAAAAGAATTAGTGTTATGGCATAAAGGTCTTCACAAAATCTCCAGCTATGGTATAGTTGGAAATGTTTTCTCAATTATCATATCGTTTCTCTCTGATAGGTTCATAAGAGTTGATGGGCAGAAATCAGAAGCTCACAGTATTAATGCTAAAGTCCTTCAGGGGTTCATTTTGGGTCCAACTCTCTTCTTGAACTTACATCAATGATCTTCCAAATCACATCCTAAGAACATTCGTAGACATTTATGTTGACGACACTACCATAATGGCAGCACATCAAAGGCCGAAATGACCAAGTTCTCTCTGATTCTCTCTGCTTTGATCTTGAGCACTTGCTACAATGGGGAAAGGGGTGGCTGGTTAATTTTAATGCATCTAAAACCAAGCGGCTATATTTACATCACCATTGCTCTGATTCCCATCTGGCATCAATTGAAATGGATGGCTCTTGTCTTATGGAGGCTCCATGTTTTGACAAGCTTCTGGGCGTGACCTTTACTCCTGATCTAAAATGAAAGAGGTACATCAAATCCGTTGCTAGAAAAATGGTGGGATTCTTCTATTGCTCCAGCAAATATCTCGCTGCTGATGCAATTCTCTACCTATATAAGAGCCAGTTACGTCTAAGGATGGAGTACTGGGCAACAGCTGCTAGAAGCAATTCATCCTGCCTTGACAGAGTTCAAAATAGACTTTATAGCCAAGTGGGGGGGGGGATGCCCTTTTCTCTTCCCTGCAACCTCTTTCCTACAAAAGAGATGTTACGAGCCTGTCTCTGCTTTATCGTTATTCTCATGGCAAGTGCTCGTCTGAGACCCAATCAATGCATCCCTGGCCTGACTTTCACGAAAAACACTCGTCTAGCTGAAACCACTATCAATAATTTCGCCCATTCTTTATCTGTGCCTAAGCCTAAACGTAGATTCTAAGAACAAAGCTCCTTCCTTAGAACTGCACGCCTGTGGAACTCTCTTCCGTTTGCCTGCTTTCCAGCTGACTAGAATTTGGTAGACTTCAAGTCCAACATAAACAAATTCTTGACGAACTGTCCCCTTAAGTAATCCAATTTACTGAATTTCCACTACTAACCACTACTATGATATTATCACATTGACTATTGTACACTAATTAACCTTTATTCTCGAGTGGCCTCCGGGCTTTGATAAGAAAATGTAAATGTAAAAAAAAAAAAATGATTCTCCACGGAACGAGTGATGAAAACGAAAAACCAATGCTCTTAGCATTTTCGATTAAAAATATTACGTTATGAGATCTGGGTTTTCTCTTTTATTTTTTTATTTATTTATTTTTTTTTTGAAAAGGATTGTTTAAAAAATGACATGTAAACAGCCTAAAAATATATCCGCAAAAAACTAATTATAAAAATATGTTTTTTAATTTAAGATAATTTTCCTACATTAATTTTACATGAAAATGGTAACTGAATGGTTTATTCATGTAGGAATGTGACATTTTCGTTTTTGATAATAAAATTTCATTTTTCCCCCGTTTAAAAGATAAATGAAAGCAAAAGAATGTATTATTTCGATTTTTCATGATTTCACAATTTATTTTAGGGAGCATTTTCTCTTAGCGGCCATTTGTCAA